>NC_041386.1:153307058-153400481 GCF_002162155.2 Triticum dicoccoides | reverse complement strand
AGGGGGGAGGGCTACCGGCGGGGATTCACCGGCGGCTGGGACAAAGCGGGCGGGGGAGCTAGGAGGAGCGGGGCGGGTGGGGAGCGCTCCTCATCGTATCCGGTCTCTGGGAAAGATAGATTGTTCGCCTTAGTGTTTTTTTGTCACTTAAAGACCTTGATAAGTTGGAAGATGGATGTATCAGATATTTACATGTTGCTTGACTGTGTGCAGTTCACTGTTGTTGGTGTTCATTCTGCCAAATTTGACAATGAAAAAGATCTTGAAGCCATCCGCAGTGCTGTCCTGCGCTACAACGTTACTCATCCAGTAAGGCAACAGCCATAACTCTTGAAATGTTCAACTGGAGAGCATCATTCAAGTGCCTTCACGTGCTCAATTTGCAGTCTCACTTTGGACAAGTACTCGTTTATTTCTTTAAATTTTATATGTACACAGCAGTATGCTAGCTGCACAGTTTTGGTTTTGGGCTTTTGGGCTTTTGGCATCGGTTCTTAGTTCTTCTGTTTCTTCTTGTAGCTTTAGCCTGCTTTTGTTTTTTTAGTTTTCTGTTTTTTCAGGTTGTTTTTCTGTTGTAAGACCTACCTTCATTTCAACGCTTTCTTCTAATATAAAATAACACACACTGGGGTGAGTGATCAAGAGAAAAAAAATGTGCCGAGTATTTTGAAAGGAAAAGTTGGATTTTTTTTTTTTGAGAAAACGCAAAAAGGCTTTTGCATTTCATTAAATTGCAAAGAGAGAGAGATAGTTTGTTACATCCTCCTAGGAGGCACCATTACAGGCGAGAAACAAAAAAAAACTTCAGTGTACATCCCAGGTCTGTGGGAGGATGACACGCAGGCCTCGAGCACCCGCGGTCGCCCAGAGCGCAGCTTCTTCTTTGATCTTTGCAACCAAGACGCTAGTCGAAGGGGTGGCTGCATTGAAGACACAATCGTTGCGATGCTTCCAGGTCATCCAAGGGATCAGCAGCGTCGCGGATGTTAGTCCTTTGTGCATCAGCTTGGGTGTGGTCTGGCGCGCCGTGTGCCACCAGGTCGACAGGGAGTTTTCACCATTAGGTGCACTGCAAGGGAGGTGCAGCCAAGACAGGGTGTCGTGCCAAATCTGCTTGGTGAAGGGGCAGTCCATGATCAGGTGGTTCATCGATTCCGGCATCTGATCACATAGCGGGCAGCGAGGAGGGTGCGGCAGTCCGCGGCGAGCGAGACGATCAGCTGTCCAGCATCGTCCCAAGCTAGCGAGCCAGTGGAAGAACTTCACTCGCGGGGGGGCCCAGCCTTTCCAATTAAGTTTCCATGCCGGGCAGGAAGTAGAGCCATGGAAGGTGGCTAGGTACGCGGACTGGGCGGTGTATGTGCCAGCAGCATTCCACTTCCAATGGAGCTGGTCTGGATCACCAGAGAGAGTGATATTCTCGATGGCCCTCCAGGTTAGCAAGTATTGGCCAATCTCTTGGATGCCAAGGGCGCCATGGATGTCTGATGCCCATGTGTGCGCCTGGAGGCCATCGGCCCACTTCAAAGAATGAGTTGCCACTGATGCCTGACTGACATCTGGTCCCTTCGGTCACATGTCATTGAGATTTGTGGTGGCAAATATCCATTTTCCCCAAATTTCCCCTTTTGCATCTCGTTCTTTTCCATGCATTTCTATTACCGGTACATGCGCATATCATTATTGTTCAGAATTAGTTGTTTAGTTTGTAGATGTCCTGTTAGTATTTTGTCAGGCAACCTTGCTGTTGGCAGTTGCACTTATTTTTCTGTTCAGTACTTTGTTGTACACGAGACTATCTGTTTATGCAAGAATATATGTCCTCATGTGTGTTCTCTAAAACAAATATCACTTTTCTCAGTCAGTCTCTTGCCATTGTATTTACTTCTTCCTGGAGTGACTATCATGTGTTTTTTGTGTGCGCACGTGGGACCGTGTGTTTGCGCACTATGTAACTTATTTGACCCTCCACCTTTTCATCAAAGGTTGTAAATGACGGTGACATGTACTTGTGGAGAGAACTGGGGGTGAACTCTTGGCTGACGTTTGTGGTTGTCGCGCCCAATGGAAAGGTTCTAGCACAAATATCAGGCGAAGGCCACAGAAAGGTATTGATGGACATCTTTCCCAAAGATGAGACTCAAGTCCTAAGTCGTGTGTTAATATTCTCATGTATAAGCTATCTATTTTTGCATGCTTTAACCCTACAAAAAATATTTAAATGCATTTTGAAGAGTTGAAGCATTAGCAAGGAGCAAGGTTTCAAAAACTTAATTCTATATTTAGAACCAAGCAAATAAACATTTACCAACTCTTGATGTTGTGTGTTGATTTTCAACTGCTATCTGTGATATACCAGCAAATATGCTATGCTGTCTGCCATACCAATCTCAACCCCCAAATAAACTTGAAACGTGCATATTGCTGAGCATAATATGAAGACGGAGTGTGTTTAATCAGTGTTGTTCGCTGATGTTTTGCCTATGTTAGTATAGTAATACTCACTCTGTACTTTCTTACCACGACACTTATTTTGGAATGGAGGAAGTGCTTCTCTTCCAAAGCTCTTCACTACCATTAAGAAAAATAAGATCAGTTGTTGCTTCCATTCCCCCCGCGCGCGAAGAAACATCTACCCTCATATATGCACTTATCTGCATACCCTTTCAAATGCATGCCTTTTTTAGGTTTCTCCATACAGTGAGTCTATCTAATCAAATGTAAAATCATTTCCAGGAGCAAGCCATGCTGGATTATTTCAGTGTGGCTGTTCATATGCCAATGTCCTGTCAATCGTTTCTAACCATGTTCTCTCCAGGACCTTGATGACGTAGTTGGTGCAGCACTTGAGTTTTATGATGAAAGGAAATTACTACAGAATAATTCCCTCCCCTTGGCGTTGGAGAAGGACAGGGATAGTCGATTAATAACTTCACCACTAAAGTTTCCTGGGAAACTTGCAATTGATGTACAGAACAATCGATTATTTATATCAGACAGTAACCACAATCGAATTGTGAGTATTTGTCCTTTTACATTGAGTATCTATTTCTCAGTTGCTACGATTGTAATAAACATATTTCTCCTTAATTAATATACACCTTAGAAAACAATATGTCATTAACATTATTTGGCAAATTTATTTCACATATGAAGCCTACTTTATCTTAGAGTGTACTGAGCTGTTTGTTCTATCCCCATTTCTGAAACTTAAGGTGGTCACTAACCTGGACGGGGAATTTATATGCCAAGTTGGAAGTTCGGAAGAAGGACTACTTGATGGTCAATTTGATACTGCCTCGTTTAATCGCCCTCAAGTAAGGAACATGGCTATGTTGTGTCCTTGCAATAAAATTCTGCTCTTACAGCTGCTGGGTACTGGATTGGTGGTACCATGGCTTTACTAGAGCAAAGATCTGGAGATGCAATATCTCTGCTGAATGTGAACAGAGGGCATTTCAACGCCCTTCAAAACTGATGTTTGTTTTGGCAGGAGGCTAAGCTATCAAGATCAGCTTTCCCTTCATGTGTTTCTGAAGAAAACAATACATGTTTCATTGAATTGAACTTGCTTTTGTTATGCATTTTTATGTAATGATCTCATGTCTCTTGCGATGAATTTTCAGGGTCTTGCATACAATTTCAAAAAGAATATCCTATATGTAGCGGACACTGAGAACCATGCACTGCGGTGAGTACTCCCACTGACTTGAGTTAGGATGCTCAGTTCATATTTTCCGGGGGGTAGCCATTCAGTGGTAACATGAAAAGTTACTTGTTAATGTACACTTATGGCTTATTTTAAAGGGAAAATATCCTTATATGCCATCGAGTAAGTTTCAAATCATTGAATTTCCACCAAATAACTGCTCCTTTCATACCCTTGAAGTCGTGAAAGTGATACCTTCCATCTGCCACTGCTACCAGTCACAAATGTGAGTTGGCTACTGTTAGTTGATCTGTATTTTGTGCTATTGCCCAAAATGCCAAAACCCTTCTCTGCATGACATGGTCTTTATACCTTAATTTTATCTTTGAAGAGTAGCTTTGTGTGGGACCATTTAGCCTTACTCAGAGAGGGCAATGGGAGGCAGGCCCTACCTTCTGTTCAGAGCAAAAGAAATAGATAGAGAACAAAGACATGGCAATCGCTCTCTCAGCAGCGGCAACGGAGGATAATAAGACCCAAGAAAGAGCAAAAAAGAATTGCAGGGGAGAAAAGCAAATGGTGTTAGTGGCGGCTGTAATGGGCGAAGGTAGCCTAATGTCATGTAGTCCCTCCATCAGGTGAAAAGTGCACATATAGAAATTTTAGGACAAATTATGGAGTGGAGTAAAAAATGCATTGGAAAGGTGCAAGCCACCATTTCTCTCCTCTTTAATTACCCAAACCCCAATGAGCTAAGTGCATGTAGAAATTAAGGAGACCATGTGTAGAATATTATTGGTCTTGATTATGGTGTGATGAGAGAGAAACATTTTTTTCTACTTTAAAGTGCATTGAAAAGATAGAAGTGCACTCTTTTGTGGACAAATTTTAAAGCCAAATGTACACTCTTCACCGGACGGAGGGAGTAGTAGTTCTTTTGTAGGAAAATTTCCATAAAACTCTGCATTGAGCAAGCATATTGCCCGTTGTTATTTCTACATGCATTAGAGATTTTGTATAGACCTCTTCACCCACCTATGATTTCTCCTTCTCCCTACTCTGCACCGGCCGGGATCATCTCCCCTCTCCCCTGGCTGTTGGCAAGATTGTTATTGCTGCGGAAGATTAACTAGTTCTGCTGCTTGTTCTTTTCTAGCGATATCTTATATTGATTACACAGTCAATCAGCATGGTTAACCATGTCCGCAGATAATTCTTATATTCCAAAGTATTGCTTTTATTGACATGAATGCCTTTTTATCCTTGTCCAGAGAGGTTGATTTTGTTAATGAGACTGTCAGAACACTAGCTGGAAATGGGACCAAAGGTTCCGACTACGAAGGAGGAGGCCGAGGAACTAGTCAGGTATGCTTCCACGTTCTTTTTAACATGTATTTTTATTGGAATCATGAAACTGAATATGGATTATTTTGCATGCAACTGCAATGACAATATTTTTACTGCTGCCATTTCTGTTCTGTTCACCTTGATTATACTAGTTGCACGCTTCCACTTGCAGTTTCTGTAGTCAAACAGAACGTTGATCACTTGGTTGACTCCTATGCTCAGACCAGAGAGATTATACTGCTCAATTCTAATCCTTAATCCGCACATGAGCTGAAGCAGAGATAGTTAGCAACAAATATCTGCCATACCCTGGCGGGTGGTGTGTTCTTTTCTGCTCTTGGGTGCTAGCTGCTTGTCACTAGCTCATCTTGACTGCCGTCTAAGGTCCAGCTTTGTAGACTGGGATTTATTGTAGTGTTGTGCACCTGTATTACCGCAGTCCTGAGATCTATGTTAAAGATAAAATCTACAGTCTCCTATCCTATCCACCCATTATGCTCCAGATTATCCAGAAAACACTATTCTGAGGCAAAAACTAAAACAGTTCCCTATCCTGTCACACCCTGAATTGTAATATTTGATGTGTTTGTGTTTATGTTTGTTCATGCATAGAGTAGAGCATTAGGCGAAAATGGTGCCTACCATTTTACAGCTACCTTTTTGTTTTAAGATACCTGCACCTCGAATATGAACTGATAAATGTTGGTCATTGCCAATGTGCACAACCGGGCGATCCATTTCCAACATGAGGATGACATGTGCTGAGAACCATCCGCATTGCAGTGATTTTAAATGTTAGAATACACATGCATACATTATCAGATCATCTGAAGATATTCTATTAAAAGTGTTGATTGATGGGGTGATGTAAAGCCTGATGACCTGATGCTTATATTATGGATAGTTTGAGAAACTATAACTCCATAATTTCAAAATACGGGCGGTCATATAATTTAGCATTATTTCATCTGTGGGGCATTTTATTGATTAGCTTAACACTATTTATGGAAGTTAATTATCAAACTTGATGTTTGTAGAAGGCAGTTAGCCTGATTTGGAAGTGTTATTCTAGGTTCTAAATTCACCATGGGATGTCTGCTATGCTCCCTCGGAGGAGACCGTGTACATTGCGATGGCGGGACAACATCAAATCTGGAAACACAACACCCTTAATAGTGTAACTGAAGTTTTCAGTGGTAATGGCTCCGAAAAAAATCTGAATGGTTCAAGGTAATCGTGTTTCCCTTTCAGCCAGGAAAGTAGTTTGTAAGCTGGCATCTCTATGGGCGCACAGTGCCAAAGCATGTAATTTGTAGCTGTGGTTATTTAACAATGACTGCTGTTATCTGATTGTTCTAACAATTTATTTAATTATGTCTCACTGGGAGATTACATGATAAATGGATCCGTATGACTATTAGATGAATGAGTATGGCAGCTTTTTTCTATTGTGTCTCCTTAGGAAGTCAGGAACTCGTTGTGCACTTGACATGTTTGTAGACAATAACTTGCAGCCTTGTGTTTATGGTTTCTGTAATTTCAATGAGTGTTAGAACTGAACAACCTTTCAGGTTATAGTCGTGCTTTGTATCAGTGTATAACTATTCTTTGGTTTGAAACCTTTTACCCTATGTTGTGCTACCTTGGGTTCACATCTATGCTGGGTGACAACTAACAACAAGGTTTCCATATGCATTGTTGATTTACTAACTACATTACCAACTTGGGCCTATTCACACTGATAATTAGAAGTTTCCCATCTGGCTGCTGCAGTCTTTTGGTCCTTCGATGTACACGCTACGATTTCTTAATTAGTTGTTTCATGTTGCAGCCCCACCAACACATCGTTTGCGCAGCCATCTGGGATTTCATTGGATCCTGGTATATTTTGTGTGATTACCATATTACTACTTTTTATCTGAGGCCACAGAGCCCTGATTTGTATGGAGTTACCCACGCAGAATTGCGGGAGTTATTTGTTGCTGATAGTGAAAGCAGTTCCATTCGAGCTGTTAATATGAAGTCAGGGGGGTCAAGATGGCTTGCTGGGGGAGATCCAAATTTTCCAGATAATTTGTTTAGGGTATTTCTCTCACCTTCTCTCTCTCTCTCGGTACCAAAAGATGTATACTGAAAGATGTTATGGTTTATTGGTGGAGCACTGACCTGGTCAAGCATTTTAAGTCATATTTACTTTGTTCTGTTATAATTTTCTAAATTTGTCCTATTAAGAGGTAATTATGTTCCCTCCTGTTCAGTTTGGCGATCATGATGGGACTGGCTGGGATGTGCTACTCCAGCATCCCTTGGGTGTTGTCTATGCTAGCGATAATCAAATATATGTTGCAGATTCTTATAATCACAAGGTAATCAATCATCTTTTGACACTATCATGTGAATTTGCATCCAAGAAACAAAATTTGCATAATCACAGTTGAGATTTGGAGGATTCTCAGAAATTCTGACCAGTTCTGATCACTAAATAGTAAATACATATTTATAATATTGTGGAAAGTTTAAGTGTATATAGTTTTTATTTCACCCACGACTCAGCGGTAATCGGAAACTTTTGCCACCACAAGGAGCCAGCTGTAAATTGTTCTTGGCTGCCTTTGTGCAAATGGATCTACTCGGATTAGGCTTTCGCCCCGCTTTATATATAAAGCACAAGGCCAAATGATACATGGTGCTGAGGAAGCCCTCAGAAGCTGATCAGAAAAGAAAACACGACACACCACACGAAGACTCAAAAACAGCACAAGAGTGCACAACCAGACACTGCCAGAGTGCTGTCCTGTAGAGGCACAGGAGTAATGCCGACACAACCGATAACCACCCACACTCAATGACGACGCCTCCAAGAAGGTACCGATGCCACGTGCCGCCACCGCGCCTGCTGAAGCGGACAAAGTTTTCACCCTGAGTGTTGAGGGAAGGGACCAAGGCGGTTCCCCAAGAGGAACACGACATGCGCAGGCATGGCCACCGCGGACGCCAAGGCACAAAGCTTTTGCTTGACAACGCCCCTACCCACCACACCGTGAAAAGGCTAAAGACCCACCCCGATGCAGGGGCACCCGACGTGTTGAGAACTCCAGAAGTCCAGATCTAGATCAGGGCTATGCCACCACTGCCGGCGACAACTTTGCCAGGACCACACCATACACCTCGCCACCCACATGACCGAAGCTCGCCGCCAACACCTGCCTCAGCGTTGCTTGCTGGAGAGCCAACCGTGAAGCCTGCCCTCCAGGGCTGCTGCCCTGGCATCCATGGCTCCTAACCCGCCCCCGCACCAGGCCTGTGGCCACCGATCACCAAAGGAACGGGCGGATAGGCACCTCCTTTCCCACCCCTGGAGAGCCCCAGGCCAGGTTGCGCGCCTCCCATCTTCGACGATCTAGAATGGACTTGTTTCTTTTTTAGTAGTGTGCTAGAATGCTTCATAGAGCCATGACTAAAGTAGAGTCTTCTTTACCAAATACCAGATCCAGTTGATTAAGGACCCTCTTATCTGCGACCGTTCGCTGGGAGGAGGTGGCATTTGCGAACGTTTTGATGGCAGTTTTAGTTTGTCAGGGGGTTTCAGTTTCTTCAGAAGAGCATGTCATTTTCTGGAATGAAGGCTCAAAACTGCCATCCTCCCAGAAAATGCCGTGTTGTTCTGAAAGAAACTACCACCCCCGATACAACTAAAACTGCCAGGAAAAACGTATGAAATGCCATGCTCTCCCAGCAAACGGTCACCAGTTAGCTTTCCCGTCAGTTGATTAATAAATGAGTGATTGCAAACCTGAATGTTGTCTACAGCTTTACTCATTAAGGGACACCTCCCAAGGGAACATAACTCAGGTTTTTTCCATCAAATAAGTAACCACAGGACTTGTCAATTGCTCGGTTTGCTCATAGAACTCAAGTTGGTGCAATCTGGATCTCAGTTAGATGCCATGCAGAGTAATTATGCCTAATCATCTTACCAGCATGTGACTGGACATGGGTTGCCCCTTAGCACAAGCAATATGCCCCCAAAAAGCATACAGGAAACAGAATGCATGAGTAAAACTTCATAGCAGCAAACTACACAGGTTGGTTCTATAAATATACACAGGCTTTTTCATGGGGTACATAACTGGAAATAGATGGACATATGCCTAATCCTTCACCAACTTTGCATGTGGCTGGATGTACTATTGTACTGAAGGCTAAATTAGCTCTGGTCATAAATTGAAAAAGAAAATGGACAACATCGATACAAAGAGCATCCATCCACAAAATTCTAAATATAAATTCAATCCACACACTCAACGAGAAACAAAAATATGAATCCTGTTGCGAGTACTTAATAGTACCAAAAGCTATTATTCACACTAAATTTGAATTTGTTACTATTCACTCGGGTGTGTGGACGAATTTAGATACGGAATTTTGTGCTACGGAAGATGAATTTCTTCAAAACTTTCATGGCCATTAGAGATGGTAATTGTGCCTCTAGTGCACTATTACACCTCTTGTACCTACTGCACACAATATGCCCTGATTCTTTTGCCTCTTTCAACCACTATTGTTTTGCTGCAAGATCCGCTATTATTTTCATGTTCTCTTATGAAACTGCAGATAAAAAAGTTAGATCCTGTCACAAAAAAAGTTACAACGATTGCTGGTACCGGACGTGCAGGATACAAGGATGATGATGCCTTGTCAGCTCAAGTGAGTGATCACTCGACCAATCTCTATTGTCTGCATTTACTTTGATATGCGATGCTTATTAATTAAAAATACCACCGTAATCAGCATTCTATACTAGTTTAACCATAGGTTGATGGAGTATTCTTTATGTTACTATCTGTGAAAAGAAATATTGTCTATGAAGCGCTTTATGACACAAATGTTTTGAATTGGCTGATGCAGCTATCTGAGCCAGCTGGACTTGTTGAAGTTGGAGAAGGTAATACTTTATTTTATTTTCTATGTTAAGTTGTTAAATACAAGTGTTACAAATATAATCTTATTCCCTATATTATTTCTCTTTTAGGTTAACTGAGGATAATGCTTGTGCTTCTGATATCTTGTAGGAAGATTTCTTGTAGCAGATACAAACAACAGTGCAATCAGATCTATAGTTTTGAATGAGAGAGGTGCTGAGGTGCGCACACTAGATTTGACTGGAGTGCAGCCGCCATCACCAAAACCGAAGGCGTTGAGACGCCTAAGACGACGGTTATCAGCAGACACAAATGTTATTAATGTTGATGGTGGTTCCTCAATGGAAGGATATGTGTCTCTTGCAATCTCAGTTCCTGATGGTTACCATTTCTCAAAGGTCCAAATCTTCTCAGGATTTTATCTTTTGCATCATAGTTTCTCGTAGATGGTGCATGATAGTCATTTATAGTTGCTGAAGGTCGTTTGCTATTTATAAGAGTTTCACAGGTGGGCACCTGTCAGACCGCTGTTAAAATCTAAAATGTGGAATTTTGTGATACCTTGCCTCCCTAAATGTGGAATTTCGTGAAGCTATCTTAGTGTGCAGTTCTGTGATAGTTTATACAACAAATGTAGAGTTTTGTGAAACTGTACACATTATAGTGTGGTACAAATTCAAAATTAGCAGCATTCTTCATTTGATTGTGTGACAGCATCTCATCTCTGTACTGCCTACAACATGTTTGTTTTGTCTTGATGCTTTAAGGTTCATGCTTGCAACCTCCATATTCTGTACAAGCACTTCTGTTTTCAAAGAAATGGTCTTGTTAAAAGGCTTGTGCGATATGTTTCATACAGCTTAGCTGGACTGGAAACCTGAAGGTACCTTTTTTTTCCAAAACGGATGAAGGTACCTGATTCATGTATGAAGTCTAGGACAGTAAGATATGAACAGGGATAACAGTTAATCAGATCTAACATGTTACATGCGATTACTATCATGAAGTATATTTGGGTTAAATGTCAGTTCAGTGTTTTAGTAAACATTTCTTGAAACAGCTCTGTCAACAGGAGCTGCTTCAGATGATAAATTTGCTTGTTTTCAGTAGACTAAATCTTCTTTCTTTTTTTACCTCTGAGAATCAGGAAGCACGCAGCAAATTTGATGTGGAAACAGAACCAGCTAATGCAATTGAGATCGAGCCAGTGAATGGATCTCTAAACTCAGATGGGCAGGCGTCACTCAAGTTCAAAAGAACATCATCATCATCATCATCAACAGGAAGGATCAACTGCAAGGTAGAGATATATTAAACCTTCAAACAATAGTTCTGTTTAATTTCTTGGATCATCGGTGAACATCACACTGATCTTTTCCACTCAGTGATAGTACCGCATGATCTTCTAGCAAACACTACAGCAGCACATTATATTTTCTATAAAGATGGTCCAATACACGGCACATGCATAGAATCATCTCGAATCTATGTGGATACGTCACTGATTTAGGACACAAGAATTCCTTTTGCATCATTGATATCTTTAGATCATGTGACGTGGTGCTCATTTTTATTCAATGGAGGTATCCTGGTGTTGCACTTTTGTGACATGGGTTGCACTTTTGGTGCAAGCACATAGCCGAAGTAAAGGAACTATTCTTTTCTAAGATCATGTTTTGAGCATTTTGTATTCGAATTTTCAGGTTTACTACTGCAAAGAAGACGAAGTTTGTCTTTACCAATCTGTGGCTTTTGATGTCAAATTCCAAGAGGGGGTACCCAGTCCTGCACCAATTACTCTAGCCTATACTGTGGTGCCGAGAGATAATTCAGGTAGTTCGCAGTTAATGGCTGCTGGTAAGAACTTATAAGGTATAGTCAGATCCAGGGTGGTTGCGTACCGTGCATTCTTATCCTGACTCTGATTTTGTCTCTAGTCTATGTTGTGGGCTGACATGCAGACTCACCCTTGCTCCACTCATATCCCCGTGGCTGGCGGGACATCAAACGTGATTAGTTATATAATATTGCCTGTCCGTTGATTGTTTGAACACCCATATGGAGTCCATTTGTCATCCAACGAGAATCATCTTTATCCAAATCACTGATGATTATTTGCTTTGCACATTGTAGTGGCGTGCATGTGTTTTGAAAGGAGGATAAATGTGTGAACCTCACCTTTTTTCTTTGCACAAAAGCTCTCGGGGATCGGAAATTTTTGTTTCATTTAACTGATTTATTATTAGTCTTGCACATGGGCATCTAGGGGCAATCATTTGATTGGTTATCCAATTAGGGAGTTGAGACGTGTCTCATCAAGAATCTCAAGTTTGGATATCAACATAGAGAAAGGGTGTTGAGAAGTCCAATAAAATAAGATAAAATAAATAAATGAAGACACACAAACGGTGTTGATGTCCATGAATACAAAATTTAGACATGTCAACCTATCATTCAGTTTGGACCGATCCAGACGTTATGTACCTCCTGTCAGTTTTGTTTGTTAGGAGCGACATGAAGAACAATATCAGCTGTCATGGCCCCTTCCTGTCAAACATATAAGTATGTTAGTTGATAGCTCCATCAATTTGTGATATTGCTTATCATGGCCGCTATAGCTTCTTAATCAATTCATCTTGTAGACTTGTACCATGACCATTATTCTCCTGTGAAGATATCAATAGGATTAGATTGCAAGCAGCACCAGTTCAAGAGCGTGGGAGGGAGGGATTCCATCAAGTTCTTAATCGTGGAGAGACGAGTCCCCGGCGGTGAATCTGAATTCAGAGGATTGATAAGTCATTAACTGACACGTCTTGTTGACCTCCTCCGCCATTCACCACCTGTTTCTCAAAAGTCTACCAAACGTTCAAACGGACTTTGTGCAGACTTGAAATCTAACTTCTCAAGGCTTGTTAATCTTTGTGGGGCTCGGACAGACACGGCCGACTGTCAGTCAGATTGTTAAATTGTTATGGCACGTCCAGGTAGGGATGCAAGCGGACGCTGGGGACTCTCCGCAATCGTCCTCGAAGCAAAAAGTAGTTGGCAGACAAGCGGACGCCGTCCGCTTGCATACGTCCAGGGCCCATTAGATGCCATGTGTTTGAAGAGCCTTATGACTGTCATTTGCAAAGCAGCATGTGTTTGAGGCCATCATGTTGCCTGACGAGCAGTGTTATTGCGGGCTGTTGGTATTGGAATGAGTCAACAAGGCGAGCAAGTCGGCGAAATCACTAATTAAGGAGTACTCGTTGCAAAGAACACTCCATTTTCTCAGATTGTGACAAGTGGCACATATGTAGCACGCCATTTGTCTGTGAGTTTTTCCTTTTTTCATAGATTCGTTTATTCAAAACATTTTATCTTTTAAACCGTGCGTCCAAATCTTGAACCGTTTTTATTATTGGATTCCTCGCGTTGAGATCTTTAAAACTAGATCCCATGTTGATAGGTTTTGACGAACTTTTTTTCATGAAAAAAAAAATCAGATGAAAAAGCCGGGCGAAAAAACCAAACCAAGAGCATGGTTTTCTTACCTTTTCGAAAGAGGCACGCCCGTGCCTTTCGCGAATCACACCAGTGCCTCTTGTGGAAGCAAAACCGTGACTCCCGTGGAAGGAAAAAAAACTAGAAAACACATTTTTTCGTTTCTGAGAGGCATGACCATGACTCTCGCAAAAGCACAACTGTGCCTTTCGTGGAAGCAAAACCGTGTCTATCACGAAAGAAAAAACGCGTATTTTTCCCCCTTTCTGAGAGGCACGGCCGTGACTCTCGCGAAAGCACAACTATGCCTCTCGCGGAAGCAAAACCGTGACTCGCGAAAGAAAAAAAAACAAAAAACGCGTTTTGTTTTTCCCTTTCCGAGAGGCACGTCCGTGACTCTCGCGAAAGCACAACCATGCCTCTCGCAGAAGCAAAACCGTGACTCTCGCGAAAAAAATAGAAAACGCGTTTTTTTCCGTTTCTGAAAGGCACGACTGTGACTTTCACTAAAGCACAAACGTGCCTCTTGTGAAAAAAATCGTGACTTTCGCGAAAAAAAAGAAAATGCGTTTTTCGTGCAATTTTTTTTTCGAATATTTTTTGATCGAGAAGCTAAGGAAGACCGGGAGAAAACCAAAACGTCGAAAAAACCCGAAAAAAAAGTTTAAAAAGCTGAAAACGCATGCAGAAAAATAAAAATAATCCGAAGAGAGCGTCCAGAGCGCAACACGTGGCGAATGACTGAGAGCACGCCAAGTGGCGCTGATCGTTACGAGGCTCCCAAAGAAGCGCTCGTTAACTAGTTGCTTCCGTAAGTCGGCGTGTCTTGTTAAGCTGTCTTGGTAAGGGGAGCTAAGCTTCTTGGTTCTGTGAAGCTCGAATTGGCCTTGAGTTTGAGATGGCCTGATAGTAGCTATCAGCCACGGGCCGAGTAAGACATGCTAGTAGTAGATGATCTGAGTCTGATCCGTCGACTAAAACGAGTCTTGACTCGCGCTAGACCTGCACCACTCTGTTCGCTAGACCTGTTAAATTGTTCGAGAGCTGGAGAAGCGTCTACGGGTAAAGCACCGTATCCATTTTTGGATCACTTTTTTCGGGGTTAATCTGACCTTCTTTCCCATGCATTTCTTAGGGCTTTCGGGTATGCCACGTCGTATTCCAGATTATCCAGATGCTTACGCCGGATAGCGTTTAAGGTCGATCAAGTTCAAACAATTCGGCTCTGCAAGATCAATCAGATATCAAGTAAGAGATAGGCGCTTCCTTGGTGGATTTCTTTAGTCAGTCTATAACTCAGGCTTTTCTTTATAGGACTCCCACACAAGTAAGTAGCTAGCTAGCTGGTATTGCCAAAGCCAAAAACACTGTTGCATTCGAAAAGGCGAACCGCGCGGACCCGACTCGAGAAGAAATTCCAGAATTGGTAGCCTCCCAAATCAAACATACATTGACAGGGGTTGCCAACAAAAAGAGAGGAAAGACCACATGGTTAGTTTCATGGCGTCTGGAGGCAAATTTTCGTGTTTTGACTTTTTTTGAAACCTATTTAAGATTTGACCTTAGTTTGAATTTTTTCGAGATCTGATCTTTTTGCTATCATCAAAGTCTATGATGGTAGGGTCTAACATCCTACCGCCAGGGACTTTGGCAGTAGAAAACATCGCTACCGCCAACCGGGCTGGCGGTAGCCTGCACAACCCTACCATCAAGGTGCTTGGCGATAGGCACGAGCACGCACTATGTGCAACACTTAGGAGTTTTTTTGACGGTATGGCATACAACCCTACCGTCAGGGACCTTGGCGGTAGGTTGTTATACCCTACCGCCATGGTCTCTGGCATTAACAAAAGGGTCAGATCTTGAATTCTTTTCAAAGTAGGGTCAAATCTCGAATAGATTTCAAAAAAGAATCAAAACACGAAATTTAGCCGTGTCTGGAGCCAAGAGCTTGATGGCAGGCAGCCACGGCCCACACAAGGGCAGAGCCATGAAGATGCCAAGCAGCGACCGTCGAAACTCCAGGCTCCACTGTCCACTGGTTCTTCGGATATATTGACTTCAGAAAACACATGCTGTGCAGTTATGGCGGTGTTCTTGCGAGCAGAGCACCATCGTGGCTAGAGCCTACACTGCCAATCGCCACACGCATGATTCTTTTTTTTTTAAGGATCCCACATGCATGATTCATATCCGAGCTGCGCCAGCGGCCCTCCCGATCGGCGGAATCCAAGCACCAGCCCAATCCCGGAGCTATCGATCTTGCCATGTGTTCGTTAAGGCAACTTCAACCGGACAACTCATATGGTCTGGTTGCGTCCGTTTGGGTCCATGATGCTAAAAACTATGGGCCGTCGTAAACGCAGATTCTATTTTGTCTGTCATGTATTGCATTCCCGTTATAAATTTGGGCTGATTTATGTGCACACGGACATTAGACAGATGCGCAGTGCATCCGCTCGGTGTTCGCTTTGGGCCCGTGCATCGGCTATCCAACCACCACCCATTTGTCCTATTTATAAGTCCACGCTTACGTGGATGATGGAGTCAAATTCAGCAGATCTCGAGTAGAGAGTCCTGAGTTGTTAGCCTTGGTGTGATGGTAACAGGAGACAAAAAGTATAGATACAATGGGTGCCTAGGGTTTACACATAGTTGGTTACATCTAAGGTAATCGTGACGAAGATGACCTCTAACTCTTGGAGTATGCGCTAAGTATTCGAAAGATATCCATCTTGGCGCTGTTGGGCCCGACAAATGTGGCCCACTAGCTGAACTTCATGGGAGTCCTCACTCTGGCCCATATGGCTGAGAGACGACGTGGTAAACACCCCCTAGTCCAGAACACCATCAATGGACCCCTGCATGTCAACCACCGAACCTCCTCCCTGCCACGCGTGCGGCAAAGGGGGTCATCCAGTTCACTTACAGTCTTCTTCCCCTTGCCCCCAGTCGCCCGACACCAAGCCCTACTCGCCGCCCACCATGGGGTTCGGGAAGTATGACAAGCATGACCATGAGGCCGGCTCCTCGTCGGGGCGCCGTTTTATGGCCAACTTCACCATGGTGCAGGACAAGATTTCTTTGCTTGGGCTTTTGAAACTTCAGGTGTTTACTCTATCAAATCAGCGTACCGTGCTCTTGTGAATCAAAAAGAGCATGCTACTCTAGAGGAAGGGACGGTTACCGGCACTTCAAAGTAAGATCAATTGATTTGGACATCTTTATGGAAGCTCAAAGTTGTGCCAAGGTTATGATTTTTTAGGATCAAGGTTAGAGTTGTTTGATGGAGAGTTGTTCGCGGAGTTCTCCCGATGAAGCTACCTTGAAGCATAAACATACTAATCTTTTAGTGTATGTAATGTATGTATGGCAAAAGACGAGGACTTAATGCATGCATCGGTTTCATGCTCGCATGCACGTAGGTCTTGGGATGAGGCCCAAACTTGGTTTGATTTCCATCAACCAAGGTTGCATCCTCTTATACTTGGTCAAGAGATATTCTTTGTGACAACCATTTCAAGGATTAAGAACGGGCAAAGATTATTTCGGTGATGTGGGAAATTTGGCACTCACGAAATCCATGGACTCATGAGAAGGAGCATGCTGATCTTGTGTACTCTGTATGCAACATAAGGCTTTGTTTGGTAGAAGTGGATTGGGGAGGTTTGGGGAGGGGGATTTCAGGGGATTGGGCGAATCCCTTCCTTTCACCTAATCCCCTCAAAACCCCTTGAATCCCTAAAACCTCTCCGTCCACAATCCTTTCTGTTTGGTAGGCAGGTTTTGCATATTGACATAACATGGTGTAAAACATTTAAAAATCCAATCTTTACAATGTAACTAACTCCCTTTATATCCTTGCTACAGAATTGTACAGGTCGCCTAATAAAAATGAGAGAAAGTTGCTATAGGGGAATAATTTAGCAACAGCTTTTCCCAACGACAACATAATTTTGCTTGTTTATTGTTGCTTCTTTTGGTGATTGAAAACCTGATGAAACGAAAAGAGATGAATATTAGAGTGCCTTCAGGAAAACTGTTACAGCAAATAGCTTTGCTAGATGAACATCAGTTCTATTTACAGAGGGAGTAATACATAGGAAAGCATAATAGTAGAATTCATCAAGTATTGCCGGAACATAGAAAGCATAGTACATGCAAAACGAGCATCTGCAATCATTCAGCAATATCGAACAAGTTTTAGCCCTACTACTTCCAGACAATAAATACAAATGTAGACATACGACATTATTCAGTTTAGATGAGTAGAAAAGCCAATGTTGGTAAGATCATCACCGATATAGATATAATAGTATGACAATTGCAACATTTTCTAGATACATTTCAGTTTACAAAAGCAACATGTTCAGTCCTCACAACCAAGAAGTCAACAAAGCGTTGGCAATCTTCTACCACACATACTACTACTGCTGTTGCTACTACTGCTACTACTACCACTAAATAGAGTCAACAACGGAGATACATCAGCCAGCCACAATCGTCATAGCAACCGACCCATCAACACTCTAGGCGGAGGTGAACTTGGTGAATAACATGATGAAAGCACAAGTGCTCCCTGGGTGATTTAGGTAATTAATATCAACATATCTCTTGTTGGACTAATGCTTCTATCTAGTGTATTTTAGACAAGTTCAACAATGGCGTGGAAATGACAAGAGGGTGTGGAATACCTTCAAGGTGCTAAGGACACATAACGACAAAATCTCAAGACTATCCAAGATCACATTGAGTCCATAGGAAAGCCAATACTATTAAAAGGGGATGAGGTGTTTCTTAATGGCTTGCTTGCTCAAATGCTTAGTGATATGCTCAAAAGCCCTCAACCACTTTCTTCATCCAAATATGTCAAAATAAACTCCAACTCGGCCCCATCGATTGTCTATCCAGTGCCACATAGTTCATATGACACATCCATAGCTAGAAACCCTAACAGTTCAGTCACACCAATACAGATCTCGGTCTCACCGAGATGGCCTTACCAACTCACTGTTACAAGTTGCAATTATTTCGATCTCACTGAAATTGCAATCGGTCTCACCAAGGTGGCTTGACCAATTCTCTGTTGTCCTATTGCTTCACTTCGGTCTCACCGAGTTGATGTAATCGGCGCCACCGAGATGTGGTTTGCCCTAAGCCCTAGCACATCGGTCCCACCGAGTTGTTCGAGTTGGTCCCATTGAGATTCCTAACGTTCACATTTTGAACTAATCGGTCCCATCAAGTTTATCTATTCGGTCTCACCGAGATGGGTTAAATGTGTGTAATGGTTGGATTTTGTGTGGAGGCTATATATACCCCTCCACCCCCTTGTCCATATGTGAGAGAGCCGTCGGAACGTGCCTACACTTCCACCATACATTTTCTGAGAGAGAACCACCTACTCATGTGTTGAGATCAATATATTCCAATCCTACCACAAAAATCTTGATTTATAGCCTTCCCCAAGTTGCTTTCCACTCAAATCATCTTTCCACCATATCTAAATCTGTGTGAGAGAGTTGAGTGTTGGGGAGACTATCATTTGAAGCACAAGGGCACGGAGTTCATCATCAACACACCATCTATTACCTTTTGGAGAGTGGTGTCTCCTAGATTGGTTAGGTGTCGCTTGGGGGCCTCCGTCAAGTTGTGGAGTTGAACCAGGAAGTTTATAAGGGCAAGGAGACCGCCTACTTCATTAAGATCTACCCGAGTGAGGTAAGTCCTTCGTGGGCGATGGCTATGATGGGATAGATAAGGTTGTTTCTTCATGGTCCCTTCATGGGTGGAGCCCTCGATGGATTGGCGCAACCGCTATCCTTTGTGGGTTGAATTCTCCATCAACGTGGATGTACGATAGCACCACCTATCAAAACCATGCCAAATATCTCCGTGTCTTCATTGCGTTTGCACACTCCAATCCCATCCCTTTACTTTCTTGCAATTAGCATGGTTTACCCTTTCCGTTGCATATACTCTTGTCATGCTTGCTTGAAATTTATTGTGAATGCTTAAACTTATGCTAAAACTCCACCTTAACTTGAAGAACTAAACAAATGCCACTTTTACTTGTTGAGGGTCTAATCACCCCCTCTAGACCCCTCTTCTCGATCATTTCAATTGGTATTAGAGCATCTGTCTCCATTTCTTTGGTTTAATAACCATTGGAGGAAGGTGGATGAGTCTATGATCGGGAGTATTAGACGTAGAGTGCCTATACTTGATGGTGAGTTCTATAATTCTTGGAATAATGAGATGCTTGAGATTTTCAATGAATATGATTTAAACAAGTATATTACTAGCCCTTATGTGCCCCCTATTGATCCTTTGTATCCTACCCCGATGAGTATCTTGACATGACTCGCAATCTTAGAACAATTGATCTTATCATTAGAGGATTTCCTAGAAATTTTCTTGTATGCTTGCCTACCTTTGAACGTGCTTATACTATATGGAAATATCTTGAGAAGTGATTTCCAAATTATTCCTTGAAAAATCTAGATGAGAGCTTCAAAAGTCTACTACTTTTCAAAATATGAACCCTAGTGATCCTAAGTTTGATGAATGTCTATTTGCGCTCCGTGACCTTATGCGTGCCAAAGGAAATGTTGGAGTCATTAGTAGCATCATTTCACAAACTATTAGAATTCATAAACATGCACATTGTCATGGTCATAAATCTAATGAATCACTTGCTCTAGGTGATGATCATTTACATGATGATGTTGAGCATGGATATTATGACGAAGATGAAGATAGTGACTTTAACCTTGAGAAGTCGATGAGACACTTTGGTCTTATGGCTAACCTTCGTGGTTACATGCCCGGAGGGAAGGAATGGATACTCGATAGTGGATGTACTGATCGTACGATCGGAGATAAGGACACGTTGCGTGAGCTTGCTAAGAACAAAGGTCCACGCAAGTATGTCACTTTTGGAGATAACTCCAAGGATAAGGTACTTGACCTTGTTATGGTGGCCATTTCCAATGATAGCTCTATCCAAAAATGTTATGCTCGTTGAATCCCTTTTTTTGCAGGGTAAAAAAGGGATCATCTCCTTTCCGTATCTAGACTATCTGACTTCGGTTTCAATGTTTTATGTACTGAAGTAGATTGCCAAGTGTTTCGAAGAGATAATCATAATATGGTGTTTACCGGTACTCGTAGAGGTGACTCAAGTCCAACCTCGTACTTGCTTAATTGCTAAATCTTCTAAAGGTTGGTTATGGCATAGAAGGTTAGGTCATGTTGGCATGCGAAATCTTGATAAGCTTATTAAAGGTGATCATATCCTTGGTGTTAAAGATGTCATATTTGACAATGATAGACTTTGTAGTGCTTGTCAAGCAGGAAAAAAGGTTGGAGGAAGCCATCCCATGAAGAACATCATGACCACGAGAAGACCACTTGAGCTACTTCATATGGATCTTTTCGGTCCCAACGCCTACAAGAGTCTCGGTGGTAACTCGTTCGGTTTGGTCATTGTTGACGACTTTTTAAGATTTACGTGGGTGTTCTTTATTGATGACAAATGGCAGGCCCAAAATATCTTCAAGAACTTTGCTAGGAAGGCCCAAAACCAATTTGAAGTGAAGATCAAGAAGGTTCGAAGCGACAATGGAACCGAGTTCAAGAACGCAAATGTGGATACCTTTCTTGATGAAGAAGGGATCTCACATGAGTTCTCGGATGCGTACACGCCTCAACAAAATGGAGTTGTTGAGAGGAAGAACCAGACACTTATCGAGATGGCAAGAACGATGCTTGATGAGTACAAGACACCAAGACACTTTTGGGCAGAAGCGATTGAGTAGCTTGTCATGCTACGAATCGACTATATCTTCACAAGCTTCTCGGCAAGACGACATACAAGCTTATCACCGGTAAAAAAACCCAAGTTGGATACTTTCGAGTATTTGGCTCAAAGTGTTACATTCTTGATAAGCATCGTCGCTCAAAAATTTCTCGTAAATCTCATGAAGGTTTCCTACTTGGTTATGGCTCAAACTCTCACACTTACCGTGTCTACAACAATTTCACCCGAAAGGTTGAAGAGACGGTAGATGTGAAGTTTGATGAATCTAACGGCTCGCAAGTAGAGCAATTGCCCAATTGATGTAGGAGTCAAAGATCCTTCGGAAGCAATCCAAGATTTGTCCATTGGCAAGATTCTTCCAATGGAGGTGAAGGAGAGTACTTCATCCGTTCAAGTGTAAACCTCAACTTCACATCAAGGTGAACCGCAAGTTGACTTGGAGGCATCCATGAGCGGAACACGTCAAGATGGAGGATATGAGGAAGTGCAGAAAGATGAACCACCTCGACCTCCCTCTCCACCTCCACAAGAGAACGACAACAGCAACAACATTGAAGGAGGAGAAGAAGAAGACAATGAAGAGGATGTTCCACCTCAACCCAAACAAAATCTCTCACGAGTTAGAGCAAGAGTCACAAGAGACCATCCCGTCAAACAAATCTTCGAAGACATTAAAACTTGGAGAATTACTCGCTCTAAAACTCGTTTGGCTAACTTTTGTGAACACTACTCATTCATTTCTAGTGTTGAACCTATGAAGGTAGAAGAAGCTCTTGAGGATCCGGATTGGGTGAATGCTATGCACGAAGAGCTACACAACTTTGAGAGGAATCAAGTGTGGACATTGGTTGAAAAGCCCGACGACAAGCACAATGTCATTGGAACCAAATAGGTGTTTTGGAATAAGCAATATGAAGATGGACAAGTTGTATGCAACAAGGCCCGTCTCGTCGCTCAAGGCTACACTCAAGTTGAAGGTATGGACTATGGTGAGACATATGCCCCTGTTGCTAGACTTGAGTCCATAAGCATCTTACTTGCTTATGCCAATCATCATGATATCACCTTATACCAAATGGACACTAAAAATGCTTTTCTTAATGGAGAAATTTAGAAGGAAGCTTATGTTAAACAACCTCTCGGCTTTGTCAATCCCAAGAAACCTAATCATGTCTACAAACTTCATAAAGCCCTTTATGGTCTTAAACAAGCTCCTAGAGCGTGGTATAAATGCTTGACCAAGTTTCTTATTGAAAAAGGCTTTGAAATTGGGAAGATTGATTCTACACTTTTTACTAAAAGGGTTAATGGTGAATTATTTGTGTGCCAAATTTATGTGGATGGTATCATATTTGGTTCTACTAACCCCCATTTTAGTGAAAAGTTTGGAAGGCTTTCAGAGAAGTTTGAGATGTCTATGATGAGTGAACTCAATTTTTTTCCTTGGTATGCAAACCAAGCAAACTAAGAAAGGTACCTTTGTCTCTCAAACAAAGTATACCAAGGATCTTTTCAAGAAGGTCAACATGCAAGAGAAGTAAAGGTATGAAAACACCCATGCCTACTAGTGGACATCTTGACTTGACTAAGGATGGCAAACCGGTTGACCAAAAAGTTTACCGCTCCATGATTGGTTCATTATTATATCTATGTGACTCCCATCCCGATATTATGCCAAGTGTGTGCATGTGTGCACGATATCAAGTGGCCCCTAAAGAGTGTAATCTTAAGGCCGTGAAAAGGATAGTGAGATACTTAATTCACACACCAAACTTTGACATTTGGTATCCTAAGAGGTCATCCTTTGATCTTGTCGGCTACTCCGATTCGGACTATGCCAGTGACAGGGTTGATAGGAAGTCCACCTCGAGAACTTGTCAATTTCTTGGTAGATCCCTTGCATCTTGGTCCTCCAAGAAAAAACTCAGTATCCTTATCCACTACCGAAGCGGAATACATTGCCGCCGGATCATGTTGTGCTCAATTACTTTGGATGACCCAAACCCTTAAGGATTATGGGATACATGTGAAACATGTTCCATTGCTTTGTGACAATGAAAGTGCTATTAAGATTGCTCACAATCCCGTGCAACATTCTCGAACTAAGAACATTGAAGTTCGACATCATTTCATTCAGGATGATGTTGCTAAAGGAGACATCAATCTTAAGCATGTTCGAACCGATAAGCAATTCACGGATATATTCACCAAACCGCTTGATGAGAAAGTATATTTCCATTTGAGAGGTGAATTGAATATCATTGATGCCTCAAACTTGGAGTAGAATCTCCATTTGGATACATGCAAGGCATGAGCCTTTTATGACTAATCCTTGATATTTCTATTATGATGATGATCATATGTCTTGGATCTATACTTGTACCCTTGCATGTTATCTAACCCTTGTAGGTACTTGGATGAACCAAAATCTATGAGATTGCACGTCACTCATATTTTGAGCAATTTCTACACCAAGTTCCTATGATTTGGTTATTGAATACAAGGAAGCATGAACTCACTATACATATCCGTTGACTACTTCCATATGTCAAATTTCATGTTTGTCAATTTGGATACACAAGTGCTCTTCCTTGCAAAACTAACCCATGTAGGAAGATGAACTCAAACTACTAGTGGTGCTCCCAACTCTTGATGGACAACATCAATCTTGAGCATCCAACACAAGTTTGACTGCATGATCAAGATCAACACCACAACCCAAGGTATGTCATTCCATCTTAGAGAAGCTTTGCTCCAAGTTATGAGCTAAAGGAACTCAACAAGTTGTGAATACATCAAAATGCTTAAACGAAAAATGGTAACCCCATTTTGAGCTTAAACGATGAGTGTGACCTATGATTTCAACTTTGAGAAAACCTTTTGCCATTTCTTACTGTCTATTTTCTTCAGCTCCACTCAACGATTCTTTCCTCTATCAGCATCGTAAGCTACCTACTGCTTTTTAGTGACTCTCAAGGACCTCACCTACTTGGCTCATGTTCCAGAAGTACCCTTCTTGGAAATTGATGTCAAAGAGGGAGAGAGAGCACATCAAAGCTTATCAAATGAGCACATCTAAGCTCTTCTACAGATGCTTGTTAACAAAGAGGAGAGAAGTCACATGTTTAAACAGGGGAAGACATGCTAATATGTTTAATCCTAGCTATTTATGAAAATTCTATTTGCTCTGATTTTATCTCACCCTACCTTCTCCCATTACCCAATATCAGATTCAGGGGGAGAAAGAGTCTATGCCTAAGGGGAGAAAAATCTTTGGAACTTATTGCACATCTTTAAATCTTTGGGGGCATGTCTATATCTAAGTGAAGTACTTGTAGTACTCACCCATTACTCTTGGGGTACTCTTGTGGTTCCCTAAAACTGCTTTACTTAGAGTGATCTTGTGTTATCTAACCCTGTTTTCTCAGGTCCACTCTTTCTAAAGTCAGCTCAAGACCACAAGGTAAGTATATGCATCACACTCATGTGCATGATGATCTCTTGCTGTTGTACATATTGTTTGCAAGAGGGATTCATAAACATGGATGTACGTTTCTCAATAATATCTTTTGGTCTGATGCATATAGCCAAGATACATGTAACTCTCTGCTTGCTCTGTCATGTTATGCATTCACATCTTAGTATATTCTATCTTCACATGATTGCACACATATAGGGGGAGCTTATGCATGTTACATGTTCCTCCAAAGCTTTACTTACTACTCTTCATATCATTTACCTAAAGCTTTGATTTATGTTGTCATCAATTACCAAAAAGGGGGAGATTGAAAGCACAAGTGCTCCCTGGGTGATTTTGGTAATTAATATCAACATATCTCTTGTTGGACTAATGCTTCTATCTAGTGTATTTCAGACAAGTTCAACAATGGCGTGGAAAGGAAAAGAGGATGTGGAGCCCCTTCAAGGTGCTAAGGACACATATTGGCAAAAGCTCAAGACTATCCAAGATCACAATGAGTCCATAGGAAAGCCAATACTATTAAAAGGAGATGAGGTGTTGCTTAATGGCTTGCTTGCTCAAATGCTTAGTGATATTGCTCCAAAGCCCTAACCACTTTCTCCATCCAAATATGTCAAAACCCTAAACTCCAACTCAGCCCCACCGATTCTGTCTATCTGGTGCCACAGAGTTCATATGACACAACCACAACTAGAAACCCTAACTGTTCGGTCACACCGATACTGATCTCGGTCTCATCGAGATGGCCTTACCAACTCACTGTTATGTAGGGTTTCGTAGTAATTTCAAAATTTTTCCTACGCTCACGCAAGATCATGGTGATGCATAGCAACGAGAGGGGAGAGTGTGATCTACGTACCCTTGTAGACCGACAGCGGAAGCGTTGTGACAACGCGGTTGATGTAGTCGTACGTCTTCACGATCCGACCGATCCAAGCACCGTTACTCCGGCACCTCCGAGTTCTTGGCACACGTTCAGCTCGATGACGATCCCCGGGCTCCGATCCAGCAAAGCGATGGGGAGGAGTTCCGTTAGCACGACGGCGTGGTGACGATTTTGATGTTCTACCGTCGCAGGGCTTCGCCTAAGCACCGCTACAATATGACCGATGTGGAATATGGTGGAGGGGGGCACCGCACACGGCTAAGGAACGATCACGAAGATCAACTTGTGTGTCTATGGGGTGCCCCCTGCCCCCGTATGTAAAGGAGTGGAGGAGGGGAGGGCCGGCCCTCTCTATGGCGCGCCCTAGGGGAGTCCTACTCCCACCGGGAGTAGATTCCCCCTTTCTTAGTCCAACTAGGAGTCCTTCCATGTAGTAGGAGTAGGAACAAGGAAGGGGTGCAGCCCCTCCCCCTAGTCCAATTCGGACTAGGCCTTGGGGGGGGGGGCCTGCCCTAGGCAGCCCCTCTCTCTTTCCCGTATGGCCCAATAAGGCCCAATACTTCTCCCGACGAATTCCCGTAACTCTCCGGTACTCCGAAAAATACCCGAATCACTCGGAACCTTTTCGAAGTCCGAATATAGTCGTCCAATATATCGATCTTTACGTCTCGACCATTTCGAGACTCCTCGTCATGTCCCCGATCTCATCCGGGACTCCGAACTCCTTCGGTACATCAAAACTCATAAACTCATAATATAACTGTCATCGAAACCTTAAGCGTGCGGACCCTACGGTTCGAGAACAATGTAGACATGACCGAGACACGTCTCCGGTCAATAACCAATAGCGGGACCTGGATGCCCATATTGGCTCCTACATATTCTATGAAGATCTTTATCGGTCAGACCGCATAACAACATACGTTGTTCCCTTTGTCATCGGTATGTTACTTGCCCGAGATTCGATCGTCGGTATCTCAATACCTAGTTCAATCTCGTTACCGGCAAGTCTCTTTACTCGTTCCGTAATACATCATCTCGCAACTAACTCATTAGTTGCAATGCTTGCAAGGCTTAAGTGATGTGCATTACCGAGAGGGCCTAGAGATACCTCTCCGACAATCGGAGTGACAAATCCTAATCTCGAAATACGCCAACCCAACATGTACCTTTGGAGACACCTGTAGAGCACCTTTATAATCACCCAGTTACGTTGTGACGTTTGGTAGCACACAAAGTGTTCCTCCAGCAAACGGGAGTTGCATAATCTCATAGTCATAGGAACATGTATAAGTCATGAAGAAAGCAATAGCAACATACTAAACGATCGGGTGCTAAGCTAATGGAATGGGTCATGTCAATCAGATCATTCACCTAATGATGTGATCCCGTTAATCAAATAACAACTCTTTGTCCATGGTTAGGAAACATAACCATCTTTGATTAACGAGCTAGTCAAGTAGAGGCATACTAGTGACACTCTGTTTGTCTATGTATTCACACATGTATTATGTTTCCGGTTAATACAATTCTAGCATGAATAATAAACATTTATCATGAAATAAGGAAATAAATAATAACTTTATTATTGCCTCTAGGGCATATTTCCTTCAGTCTCCCACTTGCACTAGAGTCAATAACCTAGATCACATCACCATGTGATTAACATCGATAGTTCACATCATCATGTGATTAACACCCATAGTTCACATCGCCATGTGACCAACACCCAAAGGGTTTACTAGATTCTGTAATCTAGTTCACATCGCTATGTGATTAACACCCAAGGAGTACTAAGGTGTGATCATGTTTTGCTTGTGAGAGAATCTTAGTCAACGGGTCTGCCACATTCAGATCCGCATGTATTTTGCGAATTTCTATGTCAACAATGCTCTGCATGGAGCTACTCTAGCTAATTGCTCCCACTTTCAATATGTATCTAGACCGAGATTTAGAGTCATCTAGATTAGTGTCAAAACTTGCATCGGCGTAACCCTTTACGACGAACCTTTTTTCACTTCCATAATCGAGAAACATATCCTTATTCCACTAAGGATAATTTTGACCGCTGTCCAGTGATCTACTCCTAGATCACTATCGTACTCCCTTGCCAAACTCAGTGGTAGGGCATACAATAGATCAGGTATACAGCATGGCATACTTTATAGAACCTATGACTAAGGCATAGGGAATGACTTTCATTCTCTTTCTATCTTCTGCCGTGGTCGGGCTTTGAGTCTTACTCAACTTCACACCTTGTAACACAGGCAAGAAACCTTTTCTTTGACTGTTCCATTTTGAACTACTTCAAAATCTTGTCAAGGTATATACTCATTGAAAAAACTTATCAAGTGTCTTGATCTATCTCTATAGATCTTCATACTCAATATGTAAGCAGCTTCACCGAGGTCTTTCTTTGAAAAACTCCTTTATGCTTTGCAGAATAATTCTACATTATTTCCGATCAACAATATGTCATTCACATATACTTATCAGAAATGTTGTAGTGCTCCCACTCACTTTCTTGTAAATACAGGCTTCACCGCAAGTCTGTATAAAACTATATGCTTTGATCAACTTATCAAAGCGTATATTCCAACTCCGAGATTCTTGCACCAGTCCATAGATGGATCGCTGGAGCTTGCATATTTAGTTAACACCTTTAGGATCGACAAAACCTTCTAGTTGCATCGTATACAACTCTTCTTTAGTAAATCCATTAAGGAATGCAGTTTTGTTTATCCATTTGCCAGATTTCATAAAATGCGGCAATTGCTAACATGATTCGGACAGACTTAAGCATAGATACGAGTGAGAATATCTCATCGTAGTCAACACCTTGAACTTGTCGAAAACCTTTTGCGACAATTCTAGCTTTGTAGATAGTAACACTACTATCAGCGTCCGTCTTCCTCTTGAAGATCCATTTATTTTCTATGGCTTGCCGATCATCGGGCAAGTCAACCAAAGTCCATACTTTGTTCTCATACATGGATCATATCTCAGATTTCATGGCCTCAAACCATTTCGCGGAATCTGGGCTCATCATCGCTTCCTCATAGTTCGCAAGTTCATCATGGTCTAGTAACATGACTTCCAGAACAGGATTACCGTACCACTCTGGTGCGGATCTCACTCTGGTTTACCTACGAGATTTGGTAGTAACTTGATCTGAAGTTACATGATCATCATCATTAGCTTCCTCACTAATTGGTGTAGTAGTCACAAGAACAGATTTCTGTGATGAACTACTTTCCAATAAGGGAGCAGGTACAGTTACCTCATCAAGTTCTACTTTCCTCCCACTCACTTCTTTTGAGAGAAACTCCTTCTCTAGAAAAACTCCGAATTTAGCAACAAAAGTCTTGCCTTCGGATTTGTGATAGAAGGTGTACCCAACAGTCTCCTTTGGGTATCCTATGAAGACATATTTCTCCGATTTGGGTTTGAGCTTATTAGGATGAAACTTTTTCATATAAGCATCACAACCCCAAACTTTAAGAAACGACAACTTTGGTTTCTTGCCAAACCACAGTTCAGATTGTGTCGTCTCAACAGACTTAGATGGTGTCCTATTTAACGTGAATGCAGCTGTCTCTAATGCATAACCCCAAAATGATAGTGGTAGATCGGTAAGAGACATCATAGATCGCACTATATCTAATAAAGTACGGTTATGACGTTCGGACACACCATTACACTATGGTGTTCCAGGTGGCGTGAGTAGTGAAACTATTTCACATTGTTTTAATTGAAGACCAAACTCGTAACTCAAATATTTTACCTCTGCGATCATATCGTAGAAACTTTTATTTTCTTGTCACGATGATTTTCACTTCACTCTGAAATTCTTTGAACTTTTCAAATGATTCAGACTTATGTTTCATCAAGCAGATATACCCATATCTGCTCAAATCATATGTGAAGGTCAGAAAATAACGATACCCGCCGCGAGCTTCAACACTCATCGGATCGCATACATCAGTATGTATTATTTCCAATAAGTCAGTTGCTCGCTCCATTGTTCCGGAGAACGGAGTCTTTAGTCATCTTGCCCATAAGGCATGGTTCGCAAGCACCAAGTGATTCATAATCAAGTGATTCCAAAATCCCATCAGCATGGAGTTTCTTCATGCGCTTTACACCAATATGACCTAAACGGCAGTGCCACAAATAAGTTGCACTATCATTATTAACTTCGCATCTTTTGGTTTCAATATTATGAATATGTGTATCACTACGATCGAGATTCAATAAACTTGTTTCATTGGGTGTATGACCATCGAAGGTTTTATTCATGTAAACAGAACAACAATTATTCTCCGACTTTAATGAATAACCGTATTGCAATAAACATGATCAAATCATATTCATGCTCAACGCAAAAACCAAATAACACTTATTTAGGTTCAACACTAATCCCGAAAGTATAGGGGAGTGTGCGATGATGATCATATCAATCTTGGAACTACTTCCAACACACATCGTCACTTCACCCTTAACTAGTCTCTGATTATTCTGAAACTCCTGTTTCGAGTTACTACTCTTAGCAACTGATCCAATATCAAATACTGAGGGGTTGCTATAAACACTAGTAAAGTACACATCAATAACATGTATATCAAATATACTTTTGTTCACTTTTCCATCCTTCTTATCCGCCAAATACTTGGGGCAGTTCCGCTTCCAGTGACCAGTCCCTTTGCAGTAGAAGCACTTAGTCTCAGGCTTAGGACCAGACTTGGGCTTCTTCACTTGAGAAGCAACTTGCTTGCCGTTCTTCTTGAAGTTCCCCTTCTTCCCTTTGCCCTTTTCTTGAAACTAGTGATCTTGTCAACCATCAACACTTGATGCTCTTTCTTGATTTCTACCTTCATTGATTTCATCATCATGAAAAGCTCCGGATTCGTTTTCGTCATCCCTTGCATACTATAGTTCATCACGAAGTTCTACTAACTTGGTGATGGTGACTAGAGAATTCTGTCAATCACTATCTTATCTGGAAGATTAACTCCCACTTGATTCAAGCGATTGTAGTACCCAGACAATCTAAGCACATGCTCACTAGTTGAGCGATTCTCCTCCATCTTTTAGCTATAGAACTTGTTGGAGACTTCATATCTCTCAACTCGGGTATTTGCTTGAAATATTAACTTCAACTCCTGGAACATCTCATATGGTCCATGACGTTCAAAACGTCTTTGAAGTCCCGATTCTAAGCCGTTAAGCATGATGCACTAAACTATCAAGTAGTCATCATATTTAGCTAGCCAAACGTTCATAACGTCAGCATCTGCTCCTGCAATAGGTCTATAACCTAGCGGTGCATCAAGGACATAATTCCTCTGTCCAGCAATGAGGATAAACCTCAGATCACGGATCCAATCCGCATCATTGCTACTAACATCTTTCAACACAATTTTTCTCTAGGAACATATCAAAATAAACATATGAAAGCAATAACGCGAGCTATTGATCTACAACATAATTTGCAAAATACTACCAGGACTAAGTTCATGATAAATTTAAGTTCAATTAATCATATTACTTAAGAACTCCCACTTAGATAGACATCCCTCTAATCCTCTAAGTGATCACGTGATCCAAATCAACTAAACCATGTCCGATCATCACGTGAGATGAAGCAGTTTCATTGGTGAACATCACTATGTTGATCATATCTACTATATGATTCACGCTCGACCTTTCGGTCTCCGTGTTCCAAGGCCATATCTATATATGCTTGGCTCGTCAAGTATAACCTGAGTATTCCGCGTGTGCAACTGTTTTGCACCCGTTGTATTTGAACGTAGAGCCTATCACACCCGATCATCACGTGGTGTCTCAGCACGAAGAACTTTCGCAACGGTGCATACTCAGGGAGAACACTTCTTGATAATTAGTGAGAGATCATCTTAAAATGCTACCGTCAAACTAAGCAAAAATAAGATGTATAAAAGATAAACATCATATGCAATCAAAATATGTGACATGATATGGCCATCATCATCTTGCTTCTTTGATCTCCATCTCCAAAGTACTGTCATGATCTATATCGTCACCGGCATGACACCATGATCTCCATCATCTTGATCTATATCAATGTGTCGTCACGTGGTCGTCTCGCCAACAATTGCTCTTGCAACTATTGCTATCGCATAGCGATAAAGTAAAGCAATTATTCGACGCTTGCATCTTATGCAATAGAGAGACAACCATAAGGATTTTGCCAGTTGCTGATAACTTCAACAAAACATGATCATCTCATACAACAACTTATATCTCATCACGTCTTGACCATATCACACCACAACATGCCCTGCAAAAACAAGTTAGACGTCCTCTACTTTGTTGTTGCAAGTTTTACGTGGCTGCTACGGCTTTAGCAAGAACCGTTCTTACCTACGCATCAAAACCACAACGATAGTTTGTCAAGTTGGTGCTGTTTTAACCTTCGCAAGGACTGGGCGTAGCCACATTCGGTTCAACTAAAGTTGGAGAAACTGACACCCGCCAGCCACCTGTGTGCAAAGCACGTCGGTAGAACCAGTCTCGCGTAAGCGTACGCGTAATGTCGGTCCGGGCCGCTTCATCCAACAATACCGCCAAACCAAAGTATGACATGCTGGTAAGCAGTATGACTTATATCGCCCACAACTCACTTGTGTTCTACTCGTGCATATAACATCAACACATAAAACCTAGGCTCGGATGCCACTGTAGGGTTTCGTAGTAATTTCAAAAAATTTCCTACGCTCACGCAAGATCATGGTGATGCATAGCAACGAGAGGGGAGAGTGTGATCTACGTACCCTTGTAGACCGACAGCGGAAGCGTTGTGACAACGCGGTTGATGTAGTCGTACGTCTTCACGATCCGACCGATCCAAGCACCGTTACTCCGGCACCTCCGAGTTCTTGGCACACGTTCAGCTCGATGACGATCTCCGGGCTCTGATCCAGCAAAGCGTTGGGGAGGAGTTCCGTCAGCACGACGGCGTGGTGACGATTTTGATGTTCTACCATCGCAGGGCTTCGCCTAAGCACCGCTACAATATGACCGAGGTGGAATATGGTGGAGGGGGCACCGCACACGGCTAAGGAACGATCACGAAGATCAACTTGTGTGTCTATGGGGTGCCCCCTGCCCCCGTATATAAAGGAGTGGAGGAGGGGAGGGCCGGCCCTCTCTATGGCGCGCCCTAGGGGAGTCCTACTCCCACCGGGAGTAGGATTCCCCCTTTCCTAGTCCAACTAGGAGTCCTTCCATGTAGTAGGAGTAGGAACAAGGAAGGGGTGCAGCCCCTCCCCCTAGTCCAATTCGGACTAGGCCTTGGGGGGGCGCGCGGCCTGCCCTAGGCAGCCCCTCTCTCTTTCCCGTATGGCCCAATAAGGCCCAATACTTCTCCCGGCGAATTCCCGTAACTCTCCGGTACTCCGAAAAATACCCGAATCACTTGGAACCTTTTCGATGTCTGAATATAGTCGTCCAATATATCGATCTTTACGTCTCGACCATTTCGAGACTCCTCGTCATGTCCCCGATCTTATCCGGGACTCCGAACTCCTTCGGTACATCAAAACTCATAAACTCATAATATAACTGTCATCGAAACCTTAAGCGTGCGGACCCTACGGTTCGAGAACAATGTAGACATGACCGAGACACGTCTCCGGTCAATAACCAATAGCGGGACCTGGATGCCCATATTGGTTCCTACATATTCTACGAAGATCTTTATCGGTCAGACCGCATAACAACATACGTTGTTCCCTTTGTCATCGGTATGTTACTTGCCCGAGATTCGATCGTCGGTATCTCAATACCTAGTTCAATCTCGTTACCGCAAGTCTCTTTACTCGTTCCGTAATACATCATCTCGCAACTAACTCATTAGTTGCAATGCTTGCAAGGCTTAAGTGATGTGCATTACCGAGAGGGCCCAGAGATACCTCTCCGACAATCGGAGTGACAAATCCTAATCTCGAAATACGCCAACCCAACATGTACCTTTGGAGACACCTGTAGAGCACCTTTATAATCACCCAGTTACGTTGTGACGTTTGGTAGCACACAAAGTGTTCCTCCGGCAAACAGGAGTTGCATAATCTCATAGTCATAGGAACATGTATAAGTCATGAAGAAAGCAATAGCAACATACTAAACGATCGGGTGCTAAGCTAATGGAATGGGTCATGTCAATCAGATCATTCACCTAATGATGTGATCCCGTTAATCAAATAACAACTCTTTGTCCATGGTTAGGAAACATAACCATCTTTGATTAACGAGCTAGTCAAGTAGAGGCATAGTAGTGACACTCTGTTTGTCTATGTATTCACACATGTATTATGTTTCTGGTTAATACAATTCTAGCATGAATAATAAACATTTATCATGAAATAAGGAAATAAATAATAACTTTATTATTGCCTCTAGGGCATATTTCCTTCATGTTATCAGTTGCAATTAGTTCGGTCTCACCGAAATTGCAATTGGTCTCACCAAGGTGGCTTGACCAATTCTTTGTTGCCCTATTGCTTCACTTCGATCTCACCGAGTTGATGTAATCGGCGCCATCGAGATGTGGTTTTACCTAAGCCCTAGCACATCGATCCCATCGAGTTGTTCGAGTTGGTCCCACTGAGATTCCTAACGTTCACATTTCACTATAAAAAAAGACACATCCATGACATTTTGGGCCGAACAAAATTTTTTCCTGTCATACTTATGACACTTCTATGACGATAATTGTGACAAAACCCGGTATCATCATAGATGTGGTGGGGTCCTACTTCTATGAAAAAAATCATGACAGAAAATGGGCTTTTCGTCCTGGGCGGGCCGGAGACGCAACTGCATGACATTCTTTGGGCCGTCCATGAACATTGAGCGTTGTTGGGGGGTTTGGATGAACAGTTCCCGGTGGGGGTTGGATGAACAAGAACCTGTGGTAGTAGAGGCCGTTGCCGCTGGATGAACAGTACCCCGATCGATCGAGCCGGTGGATGAACAGGACCCCGTGGAGGGCTGGTTGAACAGTAGCTGGTGGAGGGCTGGTTGAATAGTAGCCGGTGGATGGCTGGATGAACAGTAGCCCGTGGAGGGGTGGTTGAACAGGACCGCGTGGAGAGGGCTGGTTGAACAGTAGCCAGTGGAGGCTGGATGAACAGGAGCCCGTGGATGAACAGTCGCAGGTGGAGGCCGAAGGAGGTCGCCGGTGGATGAACAGTAGCCCGTGGAGGCCGGAGGAGGTTGACGGTTGAGATGAACAGTATCCCATGGAGTCCCGTTTTGCGGTACGCCACACCCCTCCTGATGAACAGGACCCCTGTTTCGACCGTAGTGCTCCAACACAAGTCCGTTTCCTCCGTTTTGCGGTACGCCACACTCCTCCCGATCAATAGGACCCCGTTTCGACCGTAGGAGGTCCGTTTCCTCCGTTTTGCAGTACACCAGACCCCTCCCGATGAACAGGATCCCGTTTCCACCGTGGCCGGTCGAACACAAGTCCGTTTCCTCCGTTCTGCGGTACGCCAGGCCTCGTTTCCATCGGTTGTTCCGTCCAAGCCAGTTGGCTCCCGATGAACAACACACGTTCCGTTGCCTCCCCATGAACACAAGACGATGCAGTTTCTTCATTCCGACCCAGCCACAACCATGTACACGAGCCCTGGCCGTACGTATGCGCGAGTAGGCGTTCGAGACCCCGCCTGTATGTACGTACGTGGCCGTATTTACTTTCTTGCACCCTGGCCGCTGTACGTACGTGTACATGCTATGTGCGCGCCTCTACTACCACACATGCGCGCCTCTACATCGACCAGCATGTATGTACATGTTCGCGACCAGAATAACAACGCTACGTACGCTTCGATCGGGTGGGTCCCGACTGTCAGGCACTTCCTTGCGTGTAAAGATGTAGCTGGTGGGTCCCAATATTCAGGGGGCGAATCATTTTTTTGCCCATAATATGGACCTTGCGTGCGAAGATGTAGCTGGTGGGTCCCAGTAGTCAGGGGGAAACATTTTTTTTCGCGAAATACGATGGCCCCTCCAGTGGGTCCTTGCTGTCACGTGGAGGAATCATTATTTTCCATGAAATAAGGAGGCACTTCCTTGCCGCGGCCATGGACCCAGCTGTCAGCCTCTCCACGTACAGTACTCTTCTGATGGAAGTCATTCCTTGACCACGTTGACCATGCTGCGGCGAGAGAGCCAGGGCGGTGAACGACTGCGAGGCCTAGGAAGGGGCCGACGCGGAGCCGGGGAAGACACTGTAGTGGATGCCCATGCGGAGAGGAGTACGAGGGTTCACTAGTTCGGCTGCGGTGTGAGGCTGCGTCGCCGTAGGGCTTGGCCAGCGATGGGAGTAGTAGGGGGCGGTGAGGCCTCCGCGGCATCACAGCCGGCCGCGGGAAGCAGGAGCACGCGGCATGACCGGCGCTGGTTTGGGCGGCTGGAGCAACAAGACCAGAGGTTGAAGAAGCACTACCACCATTGGATGGACATCGTACGGTCACTGGAGTTAGAATCGTTCATATTGACTAAGTTGACAAAGCCCTCCGTCCCCGTCAACTTAGTAGGCCCACAAGTCAGCCTCCCACTATGATGGGTCCCAGCTAGCAGGGGGTATTCACTTTTTTATGCGTAATAAGGAGGCACTTTCTTGCGTGCGAAGATATAGCTGGTGGGTCCGACCTGTCAGCGGGGGGAACGTTTTTTTCGTGAAATACAGAAGTCCTTCCGATGGGTCCTAGCTGTCAGGTGGAGGAATCATTATTTTGTGCGTAATAAGGAGGCATTTCCTTGCGTGCGGCCGTGGACCCAGCTGTCAGCCTCTCCATGCACAGTCTACTTTCGATGGATGTCGTTCATTGACCACGTTGACTACTCCACGCCGAGCGCATCCAAGGTGGTGGACGACGGCGAGGCCCCAGACAACAGCGAGCCGGAGATGGGAAGACGCGGGAGTAGAGTCACAGACGAAGAGGTGTACGAGGGTTAACTGGTTCTGGTGCGGTGTGGTTCGACAGTCGGTGGAGAAGAACATGAGGTGTGGAGGGGTGGAGGGATGGCCTGGCTAACGGTGGGGTAGCACTCCACAATGAAGTGTGCCAAGCAGAGCTGCTAGCAGCAGGAGGCGGGAGCAGGTGGTCCTGGCGGCACTGGAGGAAGAAGACGAGAGATTGAAGATGGATGCCGGTCGTTGGATGTAAATCCAACGGCTAACGATGTCAGAATCATTTGTTGACTAAGTTGACAAAGACTTGCGTTGGCTTCGACCTATTGGCCCATATTTCAGCCTCCAAAAATGTGGCACGTATTCAACCCATTTTTTAGAATTTACAGTCAATTTGATCTTTTTTTAGAATTATAGTCTATTTGCTGGGCTGGGTGAATAAATAATGTAGCGTCCATGCGGCCCATTTATTTTTCTCCTAAAAAATTACAGGCCATTTGCACTTTTTGAAATACACGATTTTGCTGGGCTGATTCTAATTATAATGTTGGGTTGGGTGCATCAATGTTATCAATAAATAAACATGGGCTGAGCATTTTGTTATAAATATATTTATATAATAAGTGATTTATTATTACATTGATCCTTAAATTTTACCAAGCTTTTGTACACAATCATCAAGATTTTCGTTGCCAAAGAAATCCAGTATTTTATTGTTAAGAAATTATTTTTATAAGTTAATAAGATGTGGGATATTGTTTTCTTACATATGTAAGTATCTGTCATATATATGATGACAATAACAATAATATATAACAACATATAAAATAATATATATATAATATAGTTATAAGGGAAACAAAAGTTGGATGAGGCGTTCCTATTCTTATATAGAAAAATATAACAGACCTCTGCGTTTTCTTCAAAAAAATACATAAGCTGGGCTACCGATGTTTCAGAAAAAATAAAACCTCGGATGAGAGGTCCATAGGCCGGTCGATACATGACGACCCTTAAAAAAATACAAACCGGCATGCCGTGGGCTGCGCATGTTAAAAAAGAAAGCCTAGACGGGGCAGCCCAAAACCCAACGGAAACTTGCTGCCCCAATGATAATAAATGATACTACCCGCCAGCTCCACAGCTTCGTTGTGAATTTATCTCCTACGTTGAAGCACCTAAAAAAATGTAGCTATGTTGACAAACCCGTGGGCCCCAACGTCAGTATAGCATTAGGAAGTTTTTTTCGATGAGGCACTTGCTTGCGTACGGCCATAGACCTGGTGGGTCCCGACTGTCCGCCTCTCCATGTACAGTCCTCTCCTGATTCCTCTCGTTTGTTCAACATGTTCACAACAGGAGACAGCGGCGCCGCGGCGAGCACACAAAGGCGCAGGAGGTGATCGGACCACCCAAGGCAGTGCCTTATTTGTAACGAAAGTATTGAACTAGCCCAGTGGCCAAGTGATACCACCCGACAGTTGTTCCGCCCGGGTTCAATTCCAGCTGATGCATGGAAAATATCTCCAATTTTTTTGCCTCTGCCATTGTTGACATGTGGGTCCCCATTGTCATCTACGCACACCACGTCCAACACTTGCCAAAACTTCATCCCTCGTTTTCTCTGTTTTTCGCACACTCGACATTGTGTGGGCATTTTGAAAATAACATATCTTTTTGACTATGCATCATATGAAGATGTGCTATGCATGAATGTTGATCAGTATGATGTTAACTGGCTGGTAGTTCCATTTTCGACCATGAATAAAACTTTCAACATGATGTTAACCCTATTTGAAAAGGCCGTGTTAATATAAATGCTCTGCCTCTGAAAGTTGTAGTTTCTTATCGGAAACTGAACTTGAAGTTTCTTATCTGAAACTAAAACTTGCAGTTTCTTCTCTGAGAATCACATTGTCTGCGTTTTTATACTCCTATGAAATTACATTTTTTAAGTGCTAAAAATAGATCTCTAGAATTCATAAAATACTTCATATGCTCAATACTGCAAATCTGAAATTTAAAAGACATTCATATCTGAAAGTACTCTCAAAATACACAACACAAAACACAATTCACAACCTACAAATACCGACAACCCTAAGCTCCTCCTGACAATTCACAACCTGCCCGACTATTGGGCTGAGGGGGGGGGGCAGTCCCCTCCTATTCCTCGGCGGCAGAAAACTGCCCCATGAGACGACGTGAACGGCGAGGGAGAGGGTGGCGGGGAAGCGTCGTCGGGCCAACTACTTTTCTCCTCTTGCAGCTAGGTTCGGTCGACAAAGACTCCACCGACTCGCTCTGGCACGACACCCTCACAAACGGCACCCTATAGATGCTCGATCCTTCAATCTCTGGTGGATGCTCCATCTGGGATCGATACTCCCACCACCGCTCCCTCATGATCGGATTCGGTGAATCTGTTTGATCCATGGCCCAGAGGAGTAGCTCTATGTACTCCCGCGTGACTCCCTTCGGGAGTATCGCCGCCTTTTCTCTCTATTGCAGATATTTGGACATGGATGTCGCCGTCGCCACTAGTTGGTCCTTGTTGACAAACCAAGACTGTATCTCCAACATCCTAGCTAGCTTCACAGGGTCGCCATCTGCGATCCTCATGTATCAGTTGTACTCCTCCATCGATCTACTTCTCCACAACACCTTCAGTCGCCGGCAGTGGTTTTTGAATGGAAGAGGAGAGGTGCAGCGCTGGTTTTGGATTAGAATCGGAGAGGAGCGACGCTGGTTTTGGATTGGAACAGGAGAGGAGGGGCGGTGGTTTTGAAATGGAAGAGGAGAGGAGCGGCGGTAGTTTAAGAGGGGAGGAGCGGTGCTGGTCTTGGAAGTATTTTTTTTGTTTTGCATATTTTGGGTCAAAGTTTGGCCACGTACTATATTTAACAATAAAAATATGAATGCATGTCACCAAAAATTGTGTCGTTTGGTTCGTATCTGAATGTACTTTCAAATTATATTATTTTTGCAACGTATAACATATATTTTATTTGTGAAAATCATGGTCAATTATGACCCAGAATAAAAGGAAGACTAGTTAATGTGGGGTCGCTTTCTTAATTGGAGGGTAAATTGATTTTGATTTTGATCCAGTCAGAGCGCGCCGGCCCTCTCGTCCAAACCTAAATCGCTGCCGCACGCTCCTCTCCCTCTTAAACCACCACCGTTGCCCAAAGGAGACAACATGAATCTCGACGGACAAACTAGACGAGGATCAAAGGTCAAATTAAAGATAAACTCGTACAAAGGGGGTCCATCGATAGATGGCTTGACATAGATGGCAGCCGAGTAGTCTTCATGCATGTGGCCCCCATGACTAGCGCCTTGGAGGAACTCAGTTGTCGCTGTTTAACCCTCACAGTGATCCGAAGCACATGACACCTAATTTTGTGAGATGACAAGAAACCTTTTTTAGATTTCTCACCATAACTATAGCCCTGTACAGCACAGCCTGCACGATGGCCCTGTTTGGATACTCTAACTCAGTTAGAGGTTAGAGTTAGATTCTAACCCTGAACTAACTCTAACCAAAGAGGTGTTTGGATGGCAGGGTTAGATGGAGCGCGAATATGGTGAGGCGCCTTCACGGGTGGTGCGAGAGGGAGGGAGGGAGAGGACGAGAAGCTTCGAGGAAGTGGAATCCAGGCGTGTATGCTGGAGTCTGGTCCCATGCATGGACGAACTGATCTCCCGTGTCATGTAGGGATCGTCCAGGCACCAACGTCGAGGCCTCCATCAACGTCTGTACAACACTTCTCTACTACTATCGCTCGTCTCTCTCTTCTATTAACTCACCTGACTTGCGGGGCCGGGGAGTGTGCCTATGGTCGGTTCTCAATTGCGGTCCCACATGTGTGTGCAAATGCAATATGACGCGCGTTCCATTCGGAGAGCGGCGTGCCAGACCGACCGACCGTCTGGGGTGCGACGCGAACGCGACGGGCGTGTTGTATACTGTACTCCGTAAATGTGTACCGCCGTTTTCTTGAGGCTTTGCTCCATGGCGCAGTCCATGGATACAAAATTAGTATACAGTACTATTTAAAAGTCGAGGGTGGGGCTTTTCCCGCGCGGTAGGCGGGGCAGTTCCGCCTAGTCGGTTCAGCAGAGACGCAAGAAGATGAGGGAGTAGGCTGCTACAAACATAGGGCTATGTGATTTGACAGCGAGTTACTGCTGGGCAGGTGGGGCCCGGTGATTTGACTTGCCATTATCATTTTAACTACGATGCTACGACTGGGGTGAGTCTCCCGATTCCTGACCACCTCCATACAGGTGCCTCTCCCGATGCTCCACCATGTAGAGGCTGGCTCTTGCTTGAGAGCCCACTCCTCCACTTTTTCCTTGCCTCTTTCCCCCACATATGAAAAATGCCATGTAAAGCAGGCTTATAGCCCACTATTGTACTTGATCCTACATGTGCTAAGCCTACCACATAGGCATAAAGTCTGATGTGGTAAGTTAATTAAGAAGAGAGAGACTAGTTTGGTGACCCCAGAAAGAAACGGTACTAAGCGTGTGTACCTAGATGAAGCAAACTTAGCAACAAAAACTAAGCACCTATACATTGGGGACTTGAGTTGCTAAGCCATTTAATGCCCACAACACTTCATCTAAGCACCATTTCATTAGAAGAGGTCACTCCTTGGCAAATGCAATAAATACTACGAAGAAAGAGATAGAGAGAAGTAAACAAAAAATACTCTTATAGCTAACCTTGTTATAGTATGAGTGACTAAGTGATGACTATGTATGACATGCCAACATCAGATAGCCTAACGCACTGTGTTAAATCTCCAAGGGCGCGACCGCGCGAGCGAGGCGATGGTCATGTTAGGCGCGGCCATGATACAGGCTGCTGGCAGCCCTTGGATCTGAGATGAACGGTCGCATGCTAAGTTGCTGAAAATTTGTAGAATAACCCTCCAGGATATGATATTCAACCACAGATCTAGAATCATGCCATACAATCGTTCGATCTCAGATCCAAGGGCTCTCGGAAGCTTCGTATCACCTGTAATTTTCCTGATGCTTGACATGACATCGAAAGCCATTTAATTGGGCATCGAGTAGACATGAAATCTAATTGGGCTCCCATAGTACTATGCATGAATCCATTTATCCACCAGGCAAGCCACTACCCTGCCGTTCGCACACGCCCCCCACTCAACATTTTTACAATCGATAAACCACTCCTAGTCTTCCCATCCTTTCACATTACAGCAGTTCCACTAATCCTAACCCTCCTCCCAAATCCATGGCGTCCAAATCTTCATGGTCGGCGGTGAGTACAAGGTTAGAACCATCACCGGCGATGAGTTCGACATCATCTACACCCGTTCTTCTGCAACGGTGAAAGGATGCCTTGCTCACTTCATACACATGTTCGAAAACTCAAATGATGAGTGGGTCGCTGGGCTAGATGTTGAGTACACCACAGTCCTGGGAAGCGAGAAGAATCTAAAGGAGGCAGAGAAGAAGAAGCACGCCGTGATCCATGTTTGTGTGCATGACTTATGCTTGGTCTACCACATATGCCATGCCGACGTTGAGTGCGAGGAATTTAAGAAGTTCCTCAAGGGCGGCCGAGTCAAATTCGTTACTGTAGAATTTAGGAACGACAAGGAAATCCTGGGTCAGATAGGCCTCGTTGTAGGCATCCCCTTCGACCTCCAGAAGGAAGGGCTGGTGCCCTCCCATGACCAGCCTTCAATGCTGACCCTGGCAGGAGCCATGGTTCATCCTTCGTACGGTAAACTGAAGAAACCTCCGCACATGTTTCATCGTGCATGGCAGTGGAATGTACTAGATATAGACCACATCTACTACGCTGGAATGGATGGCTACCTTTGTTTCAATATCTACAAGGGTTGGATGAAGAGCAAGAGCCAAGTGTGCGGTTCAAGCAAAGAAGTATCGCCCAAGAGGAAGAGGGACAAGGACGAAGTCGAGGACGTGGACGAGGACTCCGAGTAAGGTGGAAGTGTCATTGCTCATGGTGGTTCTAATGCAGTGTCTACCAGATTAGTTGCTTAGTTTAATTTCTGGTGTGCTTAGTTTTATTTGAGGGGTGTGTTGTCCTGAGCCCCCAGCAGAACTATGTTATGTTTCTTCTCGTTACTTTAACTCTTCAGTGCGTACATGCTAGTATTTCTTACAGTTCATCTTTTAGTTGGTATAGTACTACAACTACCACTCATTTCTTCACATTATATACGTACAATATATATGGCCAACATCATATAGCCAGCAGTTTAGTTGTCAAAGAATTTCAGGGTGCTTAGTTTTGTCAAAGAATTTCAGAGTGCTTAGTTTTATTTGAGGGGTGTGTTGTGCTGGACACCATTATTGTGACTCAAATCTCTTTTGCCATGTTATAATTACATAAATACCGATGGACCAACATGCCAGCTCTCCCTCTATCTCACTACAGTAAAATAAAGTATGGGGCCTACTTGATCCCAACAAAGTTCTTATTTTCCTGTAAAATTGTTCGCTTGGTTACTCCTGACAAGCGGGGCCACACTTATCATTGTGAGAATCGGCTTATTTTTGTCATGTAACATGGTCAACAGGTTTGATGTGAAAATCACAATGTCTAATGGCATTTTTTGAGCAAACATCTAACTTATGATGGCAGTTTTGAGATATCTAATTGCATTTTTGACCAGGCATCTCATGGATCGATGGCATTTTTGAGTAGTTGTAACTTCTAATGGCAAAACTAGTGGTGATACACAACTAGTGGCATAAATAATAAGAACCCAAGAATTAAATAGGTATGCTAATTTCTTTAATATAATTTATTACCCCATTTAAGCACGTACTAGCTTTTTTAATAGTATTATATGCATAATTTGGCGACGAGCACTCTCTATGTATCACCTTTTTTTCTTTAATTCCATCCTGTTAGTTTTGCTCCATGGCGCAATCCATCGATACTACTACTGTACGAAAGTATACATTTTTTAAAAGGCTAGAGGGCGGGGCAGTCTAGCTTGGTTGATTTCAAGAGAGGCGAGGGCCTTTGTGATTTGATGGCTCATTACTGTTGGAAGGCGGGGCCTTGTGATTTGACTGCTTGTATAAATGTGCCGCCGACTTGAGGAGGAGCAAAGAACCGTGCGGTATACTCAAGTTTTCCACTAGAGTAGTACGACGGAGGAGCACGAAACATGACAGCCCAGTGCCATATGGCGATAAAAAATGATATCATTTGCTAGTCATCTCATTGTTAGCATTGTTCTATTCATGCCTCGCAGAGAATGTGACACGTGCGGCGAAACACCCGAAGAAAAATAAGAAACACAGGAGCAAAAGAAGAAGGAAGATTATCACCCCACCTATGATGCATGCCCAGCGGCGCCGCCGCAACTGGTCCTGTGATTTGGCTTCTCCTACCGCCCATTTGAACAGTTGCACCGACTGCTCATGCCATTGCGCAGGCATGCGCGTTCTTTCCTTCGCAGTCGACTCCATGAATACGATCTCTGCCATTAGCCCTAGCTCGAAATCAACGCGACGCTGCCAGATGCTGACATCCCTCAGCATCTCTCCCCTGAGATCGACTTGCGCCTCCGCCTTGTGCTGCGCCAGGCGCAACTCCTTGAAACTTCTCTCTAACCGATGCGACGCTTCCTCGATCCGATTTGCCCTTACTGCCCACGACCTGAAACGCAGCCCTGGCATGTGCTCCGGCGCCACCGATCTGTGATTCCAGAGCAATGGATCCCCTCTAAAACAGATGTGGGTTTCGCTCAAAGGCGGCAGTGCCATGGGCCGCAGCGAGAGAGCAGCCCACGGGATCCTGGGATCTAAGGGATTATCCATGGCGGGATCCTCCATGGCGGGATCCGGTGGGCGAGGCGGGGAGGCGAGCCTAGGCGCTGGGAGAGCCCTACGAGGCTAAGATAAAGATAGTACTACTCCACTCCGTCCATATTTAAATACAAAGGCCACTGAGGGAGTCCTGGATTAGGGGGTCTCCGGACAGCCGGACTATCTCCATTGGCCGGACTGTTAGACTATGAAGATGCAAGATTGAAGACTTCGTCTCATGTCCGGATGGGACTCTACTTGGCGTGGAAGGCAAGCTAGGCAATACGGATATGGATATCTCCTCCTTTGTAACCGACCTTGTGTAACCCTAACCCTCTCCGGTGTCTATATAAATCGAAGGGTTTTAGTCCATAGGACAACAACCACAACATACAATCATACCATAAGCTAGCTTCTAGGGTTTAGCCTCCTCGATCTTGTGGTAGATCTACTCTTGTACTACCCATATCATCAATATTAATCAAGTAGGACATAGGGTTTTACCTCCATCAAGAGGGCCCGAACCTGAGTAAAACATCGTGTCCCCTGCCTCCTGTTACCATCCGGCCTAGACGCACAGTTCGGGACCCCCTACCCGAGATCCGTCGGTTTTGACACCGACATTGGTGCTTTCATTGAGAGTTCCTCTGTGTCGTCACCGTTAGGCTTGATGGCTCCTACTATCATCGATAGCGACGCGGTCCAGGGTGAGACTTTTCTCCCTGGATAGATCTTCGTATTCGGCGGCTTTGCACTGCGGGCTAATTCGCTTGGCCATCTGGAGAAGATTGAAAGCTACGCCCCTGGATGTCAGGTCAGATTTGGAAGTTTGAGATGGGCAACATCCGCGGAGACTTGATCTTGGACGGATTCGAGCCACAGCCGGGCGCGCCGCACTGTCACGATGGGTATGACCTAGCTTTGCCGCCGAACAGTACCCCAGAGGCCGCGCCCGCATCAGCTCTGACCCTTAGCTCGGGGCCAACTGCGCTGATCGAGGACGGGTGGCTAGACAACGCCTCAGGGGCTGGAGTCTCAACGGTGATCGAGCCAAACACCAGCCTAATCCTCCGCGAAGCCCGTGACTCCAAGGTGCCAGACTCTTTTTCAGACTCCGAACCATCTGCGCCCCTGCCAATCGAATCCGATTGAGCGCCGATCATGGAATTCACCGCTGTGGATATCTTTCAGCACTCGCCCTTCGGCGACATTCTGAATTCACTAAGGTCTCTCTCTTTGTCAGGAGAGCCCTGGCCGGACTATGGCCAACAGGATTGGGATGCGGACGACAAAATTCGATGCCCACCCACCACCCACTTCGTAGCCACTGTCGATGATTTAACCGACATGCTCGACTTCGACTCAGAAGACATCGATGGTATGGACGACGATGTAGGAGACGAACATGAACCAGCGCCTATAGGGCCCTGGAAAGCCACCTCGTCATATGACATATACATGGTGGATACACCCAATGAAGGCAATGGCGACGAGATAGCGGAGGATGACCCCTCCAAGAAGCAACCCAAGCGCCGACGTCAGCAGCGCCGCTCTAAGTCCCGCCAAAGCAAAAGTGGTGATACCGGCACAGGAGATAATAACACTCCGGATAGTGCCGAAGACAACAACAATCCCCTCCAGCTTGATTTAGAGCAGAAGGATGGAGGAGCCAGCTCTCCTGAGAGAGCGGCAGACGAAGAGGAGGAGGATGACAATCACATGCCCCCCCTCCGAAGACGAGGCAAGCCTCGGCGACGATGAATTCGTCGTACCAGAGGATCCCGTCGAACAAGAGCGCTTCAAGCGTCGACCTATGGCCACGACAAATAGCCTGAAGAAAAAGCAGCAGCAGCTTCAAGATGATCAAGATCTGCTAGCTGACAGATGGACTGAAGTCCTCGCGGCCGAGGAATATAAACTCGAGCGCCCCTCCAAGAGTTACCCAAAGTGCAGGTTACTACCCCGACTGGAGGAAGAAGCATATGATACGGCTGACCGGCCACCTCGTGGCCGCGATAGAGAGGCATTCCAGCCAAAAGCTCAGCCTCCACCCCGACGCCACTCAAATAAAAAGGCATGGGGAGATACGCCAGACCTGCGAGACATATTGGAGGACAAAGCAAATCATGCAAGATCAATCTATGGATCACGAGGGCGCACTACTCTGCGAGACGATAAACGTCATGCCAGATACAGTAAAAGCAAATCCGGCCGGGCCGAACACAGCGGGCAAGACCCATTCGAGCTGTGTCGCGACATATCCCAATACAGAGGCGCCGCACACCCCTTATGCTTCATAGACGAAGTAATGGAACATCAATTCCCAGAAGGTTTCAAACCTGTAAATATTGAATCATACGACGGCACAATAGATCCCGCAGTATGGATTGAGGATTTCCTCCTCCACATCCTCATGGCCCGCGGTGATGACTTACACGCCATCAAATAGCTCCCACTAAATCTTAAAGGACCAGCGCGGCATTGGCTTAACAGCTTGCCAGCGGACTCCATTAGCTCTTGGGAAGATATGGAAGCCGCATTACTCGACAACTTTCAAGGCACCTATGTGCGACCACCAGACACCGATGACTTGAGCCACATAATTCAGCAGCCAGTAGAGTCGGCTAGGCAATTCTGGACTCGGTTCCTTACAAAGGAAAATCAGATCGTCGACTGTCCGGATGCAGAGGCCTTAGCAACTTTTAAACATAACATCTGAGACGAGTGACTAGCCCGGCACCTTGGTCAGGAAAAGCCAAAATCTATGGAAGCCCTCATGACGCTCATGACCCGCTTTTGTGCGGGAGAAGACAGCTGGCTGACTCGCAGTAATAACATATCAAAGAACCATGGTATCCCGGATACCAAGGACGGCAATAGCTGGTCACGTCACAACAAACATAAGCGCCATATTAACAGCGAAAATACCGAGGATACAACAGTCAATGCCGGATTCAAAGGCTCTAAACCCGATCAGCGGAAAAAGCCATTCAAACAAAGTACGCCGGGTCCGTCCAGCTTGGACCATATACTCGATCGCTCGTGTCAAATACACGGCACCCCAGACAAGCCAGCCAATCACACCAACATGGATTATTGGGTGTTCAAGCAGGCCGACAAGTTAATTGCCGAAAACAAGGACAAGGGGCCGCATAGCGATGACGAGGAGGAGCCCCGGCAGCCGCACACTGGAGGACAGAAGAGGTTTCCCCCGCAAGTGCGGGCGGTGAACATGATATATGCAACCCACATCCCCAAGAGGGAGCGTAAGCGTGCGCTCAGGGACGTATATGCGTTGGAGCTAGTCGCCCCAATGTTCAACCCTTGGTCCTCCTGTCCGATCACCTTTGATCGCAGGGACCACCCCACTAGTATCCGTCATGGCGGATTCGCTGCACTGGTCCTAGACCCAATCATTGACGTATTTCACCTCACTTGAGTCCTTATGGATGGCGGCAACAGCCTGAACCTGCTTTATCAGGACAAAGTGCGCAAAATGGGTATAGACGCCTCAAGGATCAAACCCACAAAAACGACCTTTAAAGGCGTCATTCCAGGTGTAGAGGCCCATTGCACAGGCTTAATTACACTGGAAGTGGTCTTCGGATCCCCGGATAACTTCCGAAGCGAAGAGTTAATATTCGATATAGTCCCGTTCCGCAGTGGTTATCACGCGCTGCTCGGGCGAACCGCATTTGCTAGATTCAATGCGGTACCGCATTATGCATACCTCAAGCTCAAGATGCTAGGACCTCGCGCAGTTATTACAGTCAATGGAAACACAGAGCGCTCGCTCCGAACAGAGGAGCACACCGCAGCCCTCGCAGCAGAAGCGCAAAGCAGCCTCTCAAGGCAATCAACCAGTTCGGCGCTTCAAAGCCCGAACACCTTCAAGCGCGCTCGGAGCAATCGGCAAATAGACCGCCTGGCGCGATCTGAGCTCGCATAGCAATGCGGTGGCCACCCCAATCCTAGCCCAGCGGTGGAACTCGTGCCGCGCATACATAATTACGCATTAAAAATACCATGGGCACAGATAGGGAGGGGGCCACAACTGCGGCACGCCCCAAGACGCGGCTTAAACCGCACTAGGGGCTTCCCGCTTGGTTATTTTTCCTTTTTTTCAGGACCTTAATCTCTGGAAATACTGTCCGACAGCACTATTGCCGAACACATGATGCAGCAACCAAGGAGGCAGACATCTACGTCATACCACGGAATTCGCAGGTGGATTACAGTAACGAGCGAAATATTTGATTTAATATCATTCCTCAGCTTGCCCTTGGAAGGGACATAGTCCTAATCTTTGCTTATCACACTATCTGTATCACTCTGCCTTAACGCAATTTTTTGAATAAACAATGCATGACATTACGATTATTATTGCATTCTTGTTATATATATATATATATATATATATATATATATATATATATATATATATCTTTGTGTTCATTAATGACGCCTTGCAACCATACACTTTGGTACGGCCTTACACCAGGGGCTTATGTACCCCACAATGCGGTGTGAAAAGTCCGAACACTTTCACAAGTGCGGCACCCCGAACTTATAGCATTATATGCATCAGCTCCGAATCATGTCTTTGGTCAAATGTTGGGTTTGCCCGGCTCCTATGTTTTGGTACCTTACGTTCCGCTCTATCGGCTAAGGTAGCGCTAGGAGAACTACTGCGATTGTGCCCCGGTTCTGCTGGGTTCAGCACCTCAGTAGAGAAAGCTAAAACTGACTGTCATGATAAGGCGAGAGACTGGTCGCTGTTCGGCGAGGTTTTCAAGTCCCTAAAGACTTATGCCGCTTAGAGCAAGGGGCCGGCCCTATCCGGCTTAAAGGCGTGTATCGCGCCCAAATTCGGCCTTCCGAATACCAGGGGCTTCGCCGAAATTTAAAATTATAGAATTCTATGGCTAAGTGAGAGTGATAAAGCATTATTAGTCCGGTTGCCTTGTTCGTTGTGCTGAGCACCTCCCTTGAAGGACCCAAACATGGGAACAAGAGTGCTCATGTTTATCCCGAACACCCTAGCACTCGTGGCATGGGGGCAGAAGCCGAGGACTAGCCATCTCTCAGATTGGACAAACAGCCAAACAGAAGGTAATATTTTAAATTCCAACAAGCGTTGCATAGCACATATGAAACAAGTTTTCATACATATAGGATAAAACGAGCAAGTCTCATTCAAATATTACATCTTTTGAACACTCGTCCGTGATGAGACGGGCACCCGGCAGAACACCCTCGTAGTACATCTCGGGGTGGCAGTGCTCCTTGCCCTCCGGCGGCCCCTCCTTAATCAGCTTCACGGCGTCTAGCTTGACCCACTACAACTTCACACGGGCGAAAGCCCGGCGTGCACCTTCAATTCAGACAGATCGCTTGACGACCTCCAGCCGCGGGCAGGCATCCACAAGCCGCCTCACCAGGCTGAAGAAGCTGTTCGGAAGGGCGTCGCCAGGCCACAGCCGGACTATAAAGCTCTTCATGGTCCGATCGGCCGCCTTATGTAGCTCGACCATCTACTTCAGCTGGTCGCTCATTGGCACCGGGTGTTCGGCCTCAGCATACTGAGACCAGAACAGCTTCTCTGTTGAGCGTCCATCCTCGGCCTGGTAAAATTGCGCGGCATCGGACACACTACGGGGCAAATCTGCGAATGCTCCTGGAGAGCTCCGGATTCGGGTAAGTAATCGGTAATTTAATTTTACATGCTTGCTTTGCATATAGAAAGCCTTACCAGCCGCTATCTTCTTCATCACGTCAATCTCTTGGAGGGCCTTTTGGGCTTCGGCCTTGGCACTTTTTGCGCTCTCGAGGGCTGTGGCAAGCTCAGACTCCCGCATCTTTGAGTCAAGCTCGAACGCCTCGTGCTTCGCCACGAGAGCCTGGAGCTCTTGCTGCACCTCGCCCACCCGAGCCTCGTGTTTCTCTCGCTCGGTGCGCTCCTTGGCCGCTTTGTCTTCGGCCTTGGTTAGCGCTTGCTTCAGGGTCGCCACCTCGGTCGTGGCCCCTGGCAAATATACGATGATCCTGTCATTTTGCAATCGCGTCTTCTTTTATATATACATATCTATAGACATGGTATTACTTACCCTTGTTCTCCTCGAGCTGCCTCTTGGCAAGGCCGAGCTCTTTCCTGGACCCCTCGAGGGCCTGCTTCAGTACGGCGATCTCCGCAGTCGGTGCGGCGGATGCCAGCAGCGACGCCTGCATATGCATATTGACTCACTTATATCAGACTCCTGTGATATTATTTGATCCTCTGTTCGGCTTTTCTTTGTGAACACCGAACAAAGAATCAGGGGCTATTGTCTATGCGGTAATATTCCTACTACATTTTAAAACACTTACCACAAAGCCTGTTAGAAGGCTGGCACAGGCTTCAGTCAATCCGCTCTTGGCGGACTGAACCTTCTGGATCACCGCACTAATGATAGTGCGGCGCTCCTCGTCGATGGAAGCGCCGCGAAGCGCTTCCAGCAGATTGTCCGGCGCCTCTAGATGGACAGAGGTCACTGGCACAGGCGTCTTGCCCCTCTTAGAAGGAGGCCGCCTGCCCGAGCCTGGAACCGCTGGAGGTTCCGGCGCGGTGTTTGGCTGAGAGCCGAACTCTGAGCTCTCGGGGGCCCCGTCCCCTCGGCTCCAGTCCGGAAGGTCGCCTTGAGGCGCCTTCGGGACTGTCTCCCCTTGATCCGGTGCCTCTTGAGATAACACCTCGGTGTCGTCGGCAGGATGAGGGGAGGTGGCGGTCGGAACTGGATCGCTGTCCATGTCCGACGAGCCTAGCAAGCCGTCCGATGATACCTCGATATTGGCTCGTGGCGGCCTGCATAATTATGTTCAGCGTTAGGGAAAGCAGTGCGGCAAAGGAATCCTATGAGTTACTCTAGTATCCGAATACTTACGATCTCCCTGGGGGCTTGGCCCTAGGCAACCACTCGTCTTCGCCCTCGTCGACGGCGGTAGAACTGTCCGGAAGGAGAGTCCTTCCCTTCTTGGACCCTTCGCCCCCCAGTTGGGGCGGCCTTCCTTTTCCTGTCTCCCCCAGTCGGTGGGGAGCATCTTCTTCTTCTTCTTCTTCCTCATCTTCGGGGGAAGAGTGTGCCGCAGAGTCATCGGATGGTGAGTCCGACGACGCCTGGCGTCGGGAACTCTTTCGGGTTGCCTTGGCCTTCTTGGTCTTCTCCGGCACCGTATAAGGGGCCGGAGTCAGCAACTTCGCCAGAAGAGCGTCTGCGGGGCCTTCGGGCAAAGGAGCCGGACAGTCGATCTGTCCGGCCATCTTCTGCCAGTTCTGTCAAAGGTACGGGAGTTTAGATCCCGCATAGAGTCAATCTATAAAAAATAAGTATCCTGTGAAAGGTAAAGCAGCTTACTGCACTGGCTTGGCGCTTCGCGGTGAATCCGCGATCCTCAGTAATAGGAGGGGGGACCTCGGCACTTTTGAACAACACCCTCCAGGCATCTTCATGAGTCGTGTCGAAGAGCCTGTTCAGAGTTCGGTGCTGCGCCGGGTCGAACGCCCACAAGTTGAACTCCCGTTGTTGGCACGGGAGGATCCGGCGGATGAGCATAACTTGGACTATGTTGACAAGCTTGAGCTTCTTGTTCACCATGTTTTGAATATATGTTTGGAGTCTGGTCAGCTCTCCTAAACTACCCCAGGATAGGCCCTTCTCTTTCCAGGAAGTGAGCTGTAACACCCCGGATATGATTTACCTAATATGTAATCCACTCTTGCCGTTTCCGGCGCTAAGTTATTTTATTTTCTCAGGTTCGGGTTTTTGTCTCCGTGCGTTGTTGTTGTTGTTGTCATGCATCTCATATCATGTCATCATGAGCATTACATTTGCATACGTGTTCGTCTCATGCATCCGAGCATTTTCCCCGTTGTCCGTTTTGCATTCCGACGCTCCGTTCTCCTCCGGTGGTCATTTCTACCTTCCTTTCGTGTGTGGGGATTAAACATTTCCGGATTGGATCTATACTTGCCAAGCGGCCTTGGTTTACTACCGGTAGACCGCCTGTCAAGTTTCGTACCATTTGGACTTCGTTTGATGCTCCAACGGTTAACCGAGGGACCGAAAAGGCCTCGTGTGTGTTGCAGACCAACACCCTTCCAATTTGGCCCAAAACCCACCTAAACCCTCTCCATCATCTAGAGCGTTCGATCACGATCACGTGGCCGAAAACCGCACCTCATTTGGACACTCCTAGCTCCCTCTATGCCTATATATAGCCCCCCTCTCGTAAATCCCGGGTCAAAACAACCCCCTAAAATCCTAGATCCGCTCGTGCCGCCGCCGGACGTGTCCATTTCCAGCCGGACACGTCGCCGCCGCCCCGCACCAGTGGCAGGCTGCCACGTGGTGCCGCTGGCCGTCCCCGTGCCGAGGCCCGGAGAGCCCACGGTGGGCCCTACCCGGCCCATCTCCTCCCGCCGCCCGCGCCATCGTCTTCACCGACCGCGGCGACCCAGCGCCGCCTCGCCTCCATCTCCAGCGGCCTGCACCACCGCGCCGCAGCGCGCTCCTCGCCGGTGGCCGCCGCGACGCCGTCCGGCATCGCCACCTCGCCGCCCGCCACGGCCAGGGAGCAGCTCGCGTCTCCGCCGTCCGCCGCCCCGGCCCCGAGCTCCGGCGACGGGGTCCGCGCCTCCCCGCCGCCTCCTCGTCAAGCCCCGGCCACCACTCCTCCATTTCCGGTGAACCTCGGCCCCGTGCTACAGTACCCGGCATAGAACCCTAGATCTGGATTCAAACGTCAGTTGACTTTTTCCCTTCCCCCCTTAATTTTTGGCAATGTTCATCGCATCGTAACTCCGCATCCGTAGCTCCGTTTTGGGCATATAGCATATCAAAATGTTCATCTCAGAGAGTGCATCATTTCATCTCATTGATCATTTTAATTTAAGTTCATCTTGATGCCCGAAATGTTGTTGGAAGATTGCTATTTGAGATAATTGTCAGATCTGCTGCTCCAATTAGATATTTGTCATTTTTGCGATGATTAATGTGTGCATGCTATGCCCCTGAGCTCTACATGTGTTTTGTTATATGCTTTGCCATCTATCCAGAGGTGCAACCCATGTATTTTTGTGATTTGTGTGGTGACTAGCACAAGCTTGCAAAGTGGTGCATTCGTTAATGCTGATTTCGGGGACTTAGCAATTCCACTAAGTCCTTGATCTGTTTATATCAATATGCCATATGTTCATGTTGTTTCCTAGTGATCCGTGCCTCTTTTGAGGATGATCAGTAAGGATGTTTTGTTAATCTTGTAGTGCTCTATCCATCCATGTCTTTGTTTGCAATTATGGAGCACCCTAGCTTGAGTCAATCGAGCTCTACTTTTGCTATTTCGTGAAACTGGGCAGATTGTCTACTTGTTAGCGATTTTGCCGATGATGTTGTAGTTGATCCGTACATGCTATGTTATTGTTCTTGCCATGTCTAGCTTGTATAATGTGTACTCTTAATGGGTGTATGCTTAGATTGTCATGACATGCTCTGTAGTGAGTGCATCGAGCTCGTAAACATGCCTACTTGATATCTGATTTTGCATGCTCCAGTTTTCACTAAGTCTGTGATCTGATTATGTTTTTGCTATGTTCACATGCTTGCAATTGTATTTTCTGATCCCTTTTGGCTCAAGGTCACTAAGGGACTTTTGTTAAGCTCTTTGATTAGATCCATGCCATGCTTTAGTTTGCCATGTTCAGTGCCTATAGCATCTAGTTTTCTTGCTCCAAAGTGTGCTACCTGATCCGTAATTCCAGACAAGTGTTAATTTCACTAAGTCTGAAATCTGTTTACCAAATGCATTTTTGCCATGCTTGTTTGAACCTGTTAATGGATGAATTGGCCGTAGCTCAGTGTTCATCTTTGGTTAAGCATCATGAATGGATCCCTGCCATCCATTTTGTTGTTATGTTTGGGTGTTGTAGCATGTTCATCTTGTTGCATTTAGATGGCTACTTGATGTATATCGCAGACCGGTGCCATATTTGAATTGCTTGCCATTTCCAAACCGTGACTCCGATTCCGGCGTTCTTTATATCATTTTCAAGAGAAATCATCCCACCTTTCCAGTGGCACACTTGGATTTCCATGTTGAGGCCAGGTTCATTCATCCTTTGTCAAATCTTGCATATGCATCACATATCGCATCCCGCATAGCATACCATGTTTGCATCATATTGTTTGAGCTTTGCACGTGGTTGATTGTATTCCGTTTGCTTGTTTGTCTTGTTTGGATAGAGCTGGGAGACGAGTTCGCTAACGAGGAGCCCGTTGAGTTTGCTTTCGAGGATCCAGTCAACTCTGACAACTTTGCAGGCAAGATGATCATACCCTCGAGATCACTTCTATCTTTGGTTTGCTAGATGCTTGCTCTTTTGCTATACCTATGCTACGATGCCTACCACTTGCTTATCATGCCTCCCTAATTGCCATGTCAAACCTCTAACCCACCATGTCCTAGCAAACCGTTGATTGTCTATGTTACCGCTTTGCTCAGCCCCTCTTATCGCGTTGCTAGTTGCAGGTGAAGATTGGAGACCGTTCCTTGTTGGAACATTATTTTCTTGTTGGGATATCATTATAGTATCTTGTTATCTTAGTGCATCTATATACTTGGTAAAGGGTGGAAGGCTCGGCCTTTTAGCCTAGTGTTTTGTTCCACCCTTGCCACCCTAGTTTCCGTCATATCGGTGTTATGTTCCCGGATTTTTGCGTTCCTTACGCGGTTGGGTGATAATGGGAACCCCTTGATAGTTCGCCTTGAATAAAACTCTTCCAGCAATGCCCAACCTTGGTTTTACCATTTGCCACCTAGCCTCTTTTTCCCTTGGGTTTCCGGAGCCCGAGGGTCATCTTATTTTTAAACCCCCCCGGGCCAGTGCTCCTCTGAGTGTTGGTCCACCTGTCAGCTACCGGTGGCCACCAGGGGTAACTCTGGGCTGGCCTACCCGTACCTAAGATAATCTGAGTGTGCCCTGAGAACAAGATATGTGCAGCTCCTATCGGGATTTGTCGGCACATTCGGGCGGTGTTGCTGGATTTATTTTAACTTGTCGAAGTGTCTTGTAGAACCGGGATACCGAGTCTGATCGGAATGTCTCGGGAGAAGGTCTATTCCTTCGTTGACCGTGAGAGCTTGTCATGGTCTAAGTTGGGACTCCCCTGCAGGGACTTGAACTTTCGAAAGCCGTGCCCGCGATTATGGGCAGATGGGAATTTGTTAATGTCCGGTTGTAGATAACTTGAACCTTAACTTAATTAAAATGAATCAACTGTGTGTGTTACTATGATGGTCTCTTCTCGGCGGAGTCCGGGAAGTGAACACGATGTTGGAGTAATGCTTGCCGCATGTTGTTCTCTAGTTATTCGTTTGCGCTTTGCCTTCTCTTCTCGCTCTCTTTTGCGAACAGGTTAGCCACCATATATGCTAGTCGCTTGCTGCAGCTCCACATTTTTACCTTGCCTTACCTATAAGCTTAAATAGTCTTGATCGCGAGGGTGCGAGATTGCTGAGTCCTTGTGGCTCACAGATTACTTCCAAACCAGATGCAGGGCCTGATGACTCCGTTCTAGATGACGCGCTTGAGCTCAAGTGGGAGTTCGACGAGGACTCACGCTGTTACTATGTGTCTTTCCCTAATGATCAGTAGTGGTGCCTAGTTGGGGCGATCGGGACCGTGTCGCATGTTGGGTTGATCTTTTATTTTGGCGCCGTAGTTGGGCCATGAGTGATTGGATGATGTAATGCTATTTATGTACTTTGTTTGACGTGGCGAGTGTAAGCCAACTATGTACCTTCCCCTTTTATTATCTATGTACATGGGATGTTGTGAAGATTGCCTTACTTGCGACATTGCTTTCAATGCGGTTATGCCTCTAAGTCGTGCTTCGACAGGTAGGAGATATAGCCGCATCGAGGGCGTTACAAGTTGGTAATCAGAGCCTTCCCCGACCTTAGGAGCCCCCACTGCTTGATCGTTTTTAGAAGCCGTTGTTGAGTCTAGAAAAATGTTTTGAGTTATTTAGGAATTATATATCAGAGAGTTTAGGAATTCTTTTTACTCCCTAGTCCCTTCATCGCTCTGGTGAGGCATCCTGACGTAGAGTTTTGACTCTTCTCTTCTCAATTTTCACCAATTTTTTTTAGGATCACGCGGGTATCTTGGAATCGTTCCGATGGATTTGTGACGAGAACATTGTTCTTGGTGCCTCCTGTCTTTAGGGGTTGTGGCAGTGTCCCGGGGAGTTGAGCTCCAAGGTGTTGTCGTCACAATTTTATCATTGCAGTTCTGGAATACCTGAGTTTAGTAAGCCGACATCGAAAATCTCTTTTATGCAGTTGTTGGTGAGATAACGTCGATGCCACCCAGTACTAGGGCGGGAGTTTGGGAGTATTGCCATAACTTGTATAACGGATGCTTTTCGAAGGTTGAGGTAGATGGTTTCCGAAGATTTTCTCGGTTATGTGTTGAAGGATGGATATAGCTGGATGTAGGATTTGCTAGATTTGGGTGAGATATTATGCTTCCCCTGTATCCCCAACACCTGATTGCATAACCGGAAAGGTTCGGGGGTTTCATAGGTGGGAATTCTTGTAGCTCTAGTTCTTCTTCCATGGATATTTGGTTTGAGATTGGGATTTCTTACCAAGTATCCGTTCTTGTTCCATACCTTGTTGATTTATTCCTCTACCTAAATTCTAAGTGGCTTCTCAATTTATGGATATGTGACCATTTCAAGTGGAATGCATTCGTTCATTTTGTTCGGATGTGAAGACTATATGTTGCAATTTCAACCCGCTTGATTCAGCTACAATTTTATCTGTCAATGTGCTAACGGTTGTCACCCTCTTCAGGATGGCTCCCGCTAAGAGCAGCAATCAGAATCAGAATCAGGATCCGCCACCACCTCCCCCTCCTCCGGAGGCATGGCAAGCTATGATGGCCGCAACCAATGCAAACACGCAGTTGATCATGCAAAATTTTCAAGAGCGCAACCAAGCGAACCAAGGCAACCAAGGCAACAATCAGAATCACTTTGCTACACTCAACCAGTTCCTTGCTAACTAGCCAAAGACCTCCAGCAATTGTGTTGAGGCAACTGATGCTGACGATTGGCTCGTGGACTTATGCAAGCATTTCGAGTGCATTAACGTCGGGCCTGAGGACTTTGTCAAGTTCGCTTCCTTCCAACTCAAAGACCAAGCTGCAGAATGGTTCCAGCAGTATAAAGATTCCAGAGGAGGCTGTGTGATTACCTGGGATGAATTTCCTCAAGACTTCAAAGCTCATCATATTCCTCAGAGCGTGGTTGAAAGCAAGCGTGAGGAATTCCGCAACCTAAAGCAAGGCTCTTTGTCTGTCTATGACTACAACAAGTTGTTTCAGAAGCTCGCCCGCTTTGCTAAGCAGGACGTCCCTGGCGAGAAGAGCATGATATACCAGTTCAGGGGTGGTCTCAGAGAAGAAATCCAGCTAGCTCTTGTTCTCTTTGAGCCCTTGAGGTACGATGAGTTCTACAACATGGCATTGAAGCAAGAGGCTGCTCAACTGAAGTGTGATGCTTCCAAGAAGCGAGTCAGAGATGCTACTCCTTCTTCCTCTACTCAAGTGGCCAAGTAGCAGAAGTATTGGCTTCCTCCTCCTCCGTTCTGTCAGCCGTATCAGCAGAAGAGCAAAGGTGGCAGTGGATCTTCCCACCCACCCAACCCTGGCTTTCAGAACAAGACTTCGTCTCAAGCTCCAAGATCAAGTGCTCCGTATCACCGTCCGCTTTTAGAGGTCACGTGCAACAAGTGCCAACAGAAGGGTCACTATGCCAACAAATGCTTCAATCAGAGGCGCCTCCCTCCTCCTCCTCCCATGAGATCGGCAAGTACAGCTGTGGTCAAGCATAACCCCAAGCACACCAAGGTCAACTTGATGAACGCAGCTCAGGCAGAGGACTCGTCAGATGTCATCATGGGTAACCTTCCTGTTAACGATATTCCAGCTAAAGTTCTTTTTGACACTGGTGCATCGCGTTGTTTCATCTCGAGACCGTTTACATCTAAGCATGGTTTGGCTTTGCAAGTTTTGCCTAGTCCATTAGCAGTTGTCTCTCCCGGTCGGCGCATGCATGCTAACTCCATTGCTCCGGATGTTACTATCACTTTGGGTGACTACAAATTTCTATCTTCTCCAACGGTTCTTGGTGACTCGAATATTGATCTTATTCTCAGAATGGATTGGCTTTCTAAGAACAAGGCTCAGCTTGATTGTGTTGCCAGGCAGATTCAATTGACTCATTCGTCTGAGGATGTAATTGTCTTTGCCGCTCGTGATGATACCATCCGTCTGTTTTCTCTCAATGAGAAGGGTGAACTAGACGCCATCTCACAAATCCCAGTTGTTTGCGAATATCAAGACGTCTTTCCAGAAGAGCTTCCAGGAATGCCTCCGCACCGGCCAGTTGAATTCGTCATCGATCTTGAGCCTGGCACAGAACCAGTGTGCAAGCGTCCTTACAAGCTCGGACCTGAAGAGTTGAAGGAGCTGAAGAAGCAACTCGATATTCAAGAGCGAATGGGTCTCATCCGACCTAGTTCTTCTCCGTGGGGTTGTGGTGTTCTTTTTGTGAAGAAGAAGGATGGAACGGACCGACTTTGTGTTGACTACCGTCCATTGAACAAGAAGACTATTAGGAACAAGTACCCACTTCCCAATATCAACGAGCTGTTCGAACAACTAAAAGGCACCCAAGTATTCTCCAAGCTTGATCTCCGTATGGGTTATCATCAGATTCGAATCCGTGAGCAAGATATTCCCAAGACGGCTTTCAGGACAAGCTATGGTTCATATGAATACACTGTCATGTCTTTTGGCCTCGTCAACGCTCCTCCGACTTTCTCTCGCATGATGAACTTCATCTTCAACGCCTACACCAATGGCTTTGTTTTGGTCTATCTAAACGACATTCTGGTCTTTTCGAAGAACAAGGAAGATCATGCCAAGCACTTGCGTTTGGTACTCGATAAGCTCAGGGAACACCAGTTCTACGCCAAGTTCTCCAAGTGCGAATTTTGGCTCGATGAGGTTCTTTATCTTGGTCATATCATCTCTGCCAAGGGCATTGCGGTGAATCCTGAGAAGGTGTCTGCAATTGTGAATTGGGAACCACCTCAGAACGTGAAGCAACTCCATAGCTTCCTCGGTCTCGCAAGCTACTGTCGAAGGTTCGTTGAGAACTTTTCAAAGATCGCGAAGCCTCTCTCAAATCTTCTCCAGAAGCACGTCAAGTACGTTTGGTCTCTGGAATGTGACATTGCTTTCAACACTTTGAAAGAGAAATTGGTCACTGCTCTAGTTCTGACTCCTCCTGATGAATCCAAACCGTTCGAGGTCTTTTGTGATGCCTCTCTCCAAGGTCTCGGTGCAGTGTTGATGCAAGAGAAGCAAGTTGTGGCTTATACCTCTCGCCAGTTGAAGCCCAACGAGAAGAACTACCCCACTCATGACCTCGAGTTGGCGGCAGTTGTGCATGCTCTTTTGACTTGGAGACATCTTTTATTGGGAAGAAAAGTGGACATTTTCACTGACCACAAGAGTCTCAAGTACATCTTCACTTAGCCTAATCTCAACCTCAGGCAGACTCGATGGGTCGAAATGATTCAAGAGTATAATCCGAGTATCGAGTATACTCCAGGCAAGGCCAATGTGATTGCTGACGCATTGAGCAGGAAGGCTTATTGCAACAGTCTTATTCTCAAGCCTTATCAACCCGAGCTTTGTGAAGCTTTCCGCAAACTCAATCTGCAAGTTGTTCCTCAAGGTTTCCTCGCCAACCTTCAAGTCTCTCCTACCTTGGAAGACCAGATTCGCCAAGCTCAGCTTCTTGATACTATGATGAAAAAGGTGAAGTTTGGGATTGCCAAGAGTCAACCCAAGTACAAGCGCTACCACCTTGATGACAAGGATACTCTCTTCTTCGAGGATCGTATTGTTGTGCCCAAAGGTGACCTTCGTAAAGTGATCATGAACGAGGCTCACAATTCACTCCTCTCCATCCACCCTGGGAGCACGAAGATGTATCAGGACCTCAAGCAGGCTTATTGGTGGACTCGAATGAAGCACGAGATTGCTCAGTTCGTGAATGAGTGTGATGTCTGCAGAAGAGTGAAGGCAGAACACCAAAGGCCAGCTAGTCTCCTCCAACCTCTTGCCATTCCAGAATGGAAGTTCGACCACATTGAGATGGACTTCGTGACTGGGTTTCCAAAGTCCAAATGTGGCAATGATGCTATATTCGTGGTCATCGACAAACTCACTAAAGTGGCTCACTTTCTGCCTATCAAAGAGTCTATCACTGCAGCTCAATTGGCGGAGCTCTATACCTCTCGAATTGTCTCTCTGCACGGTATTCCACAAGTGATCTCTTCAGACCGTGGCAGCATCTTTACCTCCAAGTTTTGGGATTCTTTTCAGAAGGCCATGGGCACCAACATCCGCTTCAGCACAGCTTTCCACCCTCAAACTAGCGGTCAAGTCGAGCGTGTCAATCAGATTCTTGAAGATATGCTCAGGGCTTGTGTGATCTCCTTCGGCATGAAGTGAGAGGATTGTCTTCCATATGCTGAATTCTCCTACAACAACAGTTTTCAAGCAAGTTCGGGCAAGGCCCCATTCGAAATTCTGTATGGCAGGAAGTGTCGTACCCCTCTCAACTGGTCCGAAACCGGCGAACGTCAACTTTTGGGAAATGACTTAATCACAGAGGAAGAGGAAATGTGCAAAGTCATTCGAGATAACCTCAAAGCAGCCCAATCCCGCCAGAAGAGCTACTATGATAGTAAGCACCATGATTTGGCTTTCGAGATCGGAGATCATGTTTACCTCCGCGTCTCTCCTATGAAAGGTACTCATCGCTTCGGTATCAAAGGGAAGCTTGCCCCTAGATACGTGGGACCTTTCAAGATCGTCAACAAGAGAGGCGATCTCGCCTATCAACTCGAGCTTCCTTCAAACTTTGCAAATGTGCATGCGTGTTCCATGTCTCTCAGCTCCGCAAGTGCTTCAAGACTCCTGACCGCACCGTCAACTTCGAAGACATTGAGCTCCAAGAAGATCTCTCTTATCGTGAGCACCCCATTGCTATTCTTGAAGAGACTGAACGCAAGACTCGCAACAAGTCAATCAAATTCCTCAAAGTCAAGTGGTCACACCATTCCGACCGTGAAGCCACCTGGGAACGCGAGGATCACCTCCGTTCTGAATACCCGGCGTTCTTCCAGTCCTAGATCTCAGGACGAGATCCTTTCGTAGTGGTGGAGTGTTGTAACACCCCGGATATGATTTACCTAATATGTAATCCACTCTTGCCGTTTCCGGCGCTAAGTTATTTTATTTTCTCAGGTTCGGGTTTTTGTCTCCGTGCGTTGTTGTTGTTGTTGTTGTTGTTGTCATGCATCTCATATCATGTCATCATGTGCATTGCATTTGCATACGTGTTCGTCTATGCATCTGAGCATTTTCCCCGTTGTCCGTTTTGCATTCCGACGCTCCGTTCTCCTCCGGTGGTCATTTCTACCTTCCTTTCGTGTGTCGGGATTAAACATTTCCGGATTGGACCGATACTTGCCAAGCGGCCTTGGTTTACTACTGGTAGACCGCCTGTCAAGTTTCGTACCATTTGGACTTCGTTTGATGCTCCAACGGTTAACCGAGGGACCGAAAAGGCCTCGTGTGTGTTGCAGCCCAACACCCTTCCAATTTGGCCCAAAACCCACCTAAACCCTCTCCATCATCTAGATCGTTCGATCACGATCGCGTGGCCAAAAACCGCACCTCATTTGGACACTCCTAGCTCCCTCTATGCCTATATATAGCCCCCCTCTCGTAAATCCCGGTTCAAAACAACCCCCTAAAACCCTAGATCCGCTCGCGCCGCCGCCGGACGTGTGCGTTTCCAGCCGGACACGTCGCGCCGCCGCCCCGCACCAGTGGCAGGCTGCCACGTGGCGCCGCTGGCCGTCCCCGCGCCGAGGCCCGGAGAGCCCACGGCGGGCCCTCCCCGGCCCATCTCCTCCCGCCACCCGGGCCATCGTCTTCACCGACCGCGGCGACCCAGCGCCGCCTCGCCTCCATCTCCGGCGGCCCACGCCACCGCGCCGTAGCGCGCTCCTCGCCGGTGGCCGCCGCACACCGTCCGGCCTCGCCACCTCGCCGGCCGCCGCGGCCAGGGAGCAGCTCGCCGCCTCCGCCGTCCGCCGCCCCGGCCCCGAGCTCCGGCGACCGGGTCCGCGCCTCCCCGCCGCCTCCTCGTCAAGCCCCGACCACCACTCCTCCATTTCCGGCGAACCTCGGCCCCGTGCTACAGTACCCGGCATAGAACCCTAGATCTGGATTCAAACGTCGGTTGACTTTTTCCCTTCTCCCCTTATTTTTTAGCAATGTTCATCGCATCATAATTCCGCATCCGTAGCTCCGTTTCGGGCATATAGCATATTAAAATGTTCATCTCAGAGAGTGCATCATTTCATCTCATTGCATCATTTTCATTTGAGTTCATCTGGATGCCCGAAATGTTGTTGGAAGAGTGCTATTTGAGATAATTGTCAGATCTGCTGCTCCAATTAGATATTTGTCATTTTTGCGATGATTAATGTGTGCATGATATGCCCCTGAGCTCTACATGTGTTTTGTTATATGCTTTGCCATCTATCCAGAGGTGCAACCCATGTATTTTTGTGATTTGTGTGGTGACTAACACAAGCTTGCAAAGTGGTGCATTCGTTAATGCTGATTTCAGGGACTTAGCAATTCCACTAAGTCCTTGATCTGTTTATATCAATATGCCATATGTTCATGTTGTTTCCTAGTGATCCGTGCCTCTTTTGAGGATGATCAGTAAGGATGTTTTGTTAATCTTGTAGTGCTCTATCCATCCATGTCTTTGTTTGCAATTATGGAGCACCCTAGCTTGAGTCAATCGAGCTCTACTTTTGCTATTTCGTGAAACTGGGCAGATTGTCTACTTGTTAGCGATTTTGCCGATGATGTTGTAGTTGATCCGTACATGCTATGTTATTGTTCTTGCCATGTCTAGCTTGTATAATGTGTACTCTTAATGGGTGTATGCTTAGATTGTCATGACATGCTCTGTAGTGAGTGCATCGAGCTCGTAAACATGCCTACTTGATATCTGATTTTGCATGCTCCAGTTTTCACTAAGTCTGTGATCTGATTATGTTTTTGCCATGTTCACATGCTTGCAATTGTATTTTCTGATCCCTTTTGGCTCAAGGTCACTAAGGGACTTTTGTTAAGCTCTTTGATTAGATCCATGCCATACTTTACTTTGCCATGTTCAGTGCCTGTAGCATCTAGTTTTCTTGCTCCAAAGTGTGCTACCTAATCTGTAATTCCAGACAAGTGTTAATTTCACTAAGTCTGAAATCTGTTTACCAAATGCATTTTTGCCATGCTTGTTTGAACCTGCTAATGGATGAATTGGCCGTAGCTCAGTGTTCATCTTTTGTTAAGCATCATGAATGGATCCCTGCCATCTATTTTGTTGTTATGTTTGGGTGCTGTAGCATGTTCGTCTTGTTGCATTTAGATGGCTACTTGCTGTATATCGCAGACCGGTGCCATATTTGAATTGCTTGCCATTTCCAAACCGTGACTCTGATTCCGGCGTCCTTTATATCGTTTTCAAGCGAAATCATCCCACCTTTCCAGTGGCAACTTGGATTTCCATGTTGAGGCCAGGTTCACTCATCCTTTGTCAAATCTTGCATATGCATCACATATCGCATCCCGCATAGCATACCATGTTTGCATCATGTTGTTTGAGCTTTGCACGTGGTTGATTGTATTCCTTTTCTTGTTTGTCTTGTTTGGGTAAAGCCGGGAGACGAGTTCACTAACGAGGCGCCCGTTGAGTTTGCTTTCGAGGATCCAGTCAACTCTGACAACTTTGCAGGCAAGATGATCATACCCTCGAGATCACTTCTATCTTTGCTTTGCTAGATGCTCGCTCTTTTGCTATGCCTATGCTACAATGCCTACCACTTGCTTATCATGCCTACCTAATTGCCATGTCAAACCTCTAACCCACCATGTCCTAGCAAACCGTTGATTGGCTATGTTACCGCTTTGCTCAGCCCCTCTTCTAGCGTCGCTAGTTGCAGGTGAAGATTGGAGACCGTTCCTTGTTGGAACATTATTTACTTGTTGGGATATCATTATAGTATCTTGTTATCTTAATGCATCTATATACTTGGTAAAGGGTGGAAGGCTCGGCCTTTTAGCCTAGTGTTTTGTTCCACCCTTGCCACCCTAGTTTCCGTCATATCGGTGTTATGTTCCCGGATTTTTGCGTTCCTACGTGGTTGGGTGATAATGGGAACCCCTTGATAGTTCGCCTTGAATAAAACTCTTCCAGCAATGCCCAACCTTGGTTTTACCATTTGCCACCTAGCCTCTTTTTCCCTTGGGTTTCCGGAGCCCGAGGGTCATCTTATTTTTAAACCCCCCGGGGCCAGGCTCCTCTGAGTGTTGGTCCAATTGTCAGCTGTCGGTGGCCACCAGGGACAACTCTGGGCTGGCCTACCCGTATCTAAGACAATCTGAGTGTGCCCTGAGAACGAGATATGTGCAGCTCCTATCGGGATTTGTCGGCACATTCGGGCGGTGTTGCTGGATTTGTTTTAACTTGTCGAAGTGTCTTGTAGAACCGGGATACCGAGTCTGATCGGAATGTCTCGGGAGAAGGTCTATTCCTTCGTTGACCGTGAGAGCTTGTCATGGGCTAAGTTGGGACTCCCCTGCAAGGATTTGAACTTTCGAAAGCCGTGCCCGCGGTTATGGGCAGATGGGAATTTGTTAATGTCCGGTTGTAGATAACTTGAACCTTAACTTAATTAAAATGAATCAACTGTGTGTGTTACCGTGATGGTCTCTTCTCGCCGGAGTCTGGGAAGTGAACACGGTGTTGGAGTAATGCTTGCCGCAGGTTGTTCTCTAGTTATTCGTTTGCGCTTTGCCTTCTCTTCTCGCTCTCTTTTGCGAACAGGTTAGCCACCATATATGCTAGTCGCTTGCTGCAGCTCCACATTTTTACCTTGCCTTACCTATAAGCTTAAATAGTCTTGATCGCGAGGGTGCGAGATTGCTGAATCCCTGTGGCTCACAGATTACTTCCAAACCAGATGCAGGGCCTGATGACTCCGTTCCAGATGACGCGCTTGAGCTCAAGTGGGAGTTCGACGAGGACTCACGCCGTTACTATGTGTCTTTCCCTGATGATCAGTAGTGGTGCCCAGTTAGGGCGATCGGGACCGTGTCGCATGTTGGGTTGATCTTTTATTTTTGCGCCGTAGTCGGGCCATGAGTGATTGGATGATGTAATGCTATTTATGTACTTTGTTTGACGTGGTGAGTGTAAGCCAACTATGTACCTTCCCCTTTTATTATCTATGTACATGGGATGTTGTGAAGATTGCCTTACTTGCGACATTGCTTTCAATGCGGTTATGCCTCTAAGTCGTGCTTCAACTCGTAGGAGATATAGCCGCATCGAGGGCGTTACATGAGCTGCGTGGGGATGCCAGATCAGAACTCGGGGGCCGCTGCCCATGCAGGGTCGCATGACTCGGTGATGTAGAACCACCCCGATTGCCACCCCTTTATGGTTTCCACAAAGGAGCCCTCGAGCCATGTTACGTTGGGCATCTTGCCCACCATGGCGCCTCCGCACTCCGCCTGGCGCCCACCCACAACCTTCGGCTTGACATTGAAGGTCTTCAACCATAATCCAAAGTGGGGATTGATGCGGAGGAAGGCCTCGCACACGACGATAAACACCGAGATGTTGAGGATGAAGTTTGGGACCAGATCGTGGAAATCCAGGGTGTAATAGAACATGATCCCCCGGACGAATGGATGGAGAGGGAATCCCAGTTCGCGGAGGAAATGGGTGAGGAACACTACCCTCTCATGGGGCTTGGGGGTGGGGATGAGCTGCCCCTCATCTGGGAGCCGGTGCGCGATGTTGTCGGGCAAGTATCCGGCTCTCCTCAGTTTCTTGATGTCTCCCTCCGTGACGGAGGATACCATCCACCTGCCTCCTGCTCCGGACATGATTGGAGAAGGTTGAGGTGGGAAGTGCGGACTTGGGCGCTAGAGCTTGAGTGTGTGAAAACGGATGAGCGAAGGAGGAAGAAGGCGTGGATAGAAAGGTGAACCCTTATCCCTTTATATGGGTGGACGAAACTAAGCGTCCCCACTTGCCTGATAAAACTCGCTTATCCTCCAAGCACCGTAATTGATGGCGCGGTTGGGTTACCCACGCCCGTATTGATGAGAATTCCGTAATAAGGGGACACGATCTCTACTTTGACAAGACGTGTCGAAAAACTGCCTCACGTTATGTGCGGGGCTGGTTGAAGGAAACGGTTCGAATAATCACCGGGCCATGACATAACGTCATGCTGCCAAAACAAGCCAGCAAACTAGATCTGCGAAAATATTATTCTCTCTACGGTGGAATGTGGAACTTATTTTGCAATGTCGGACACTATCCTCGTGTTCAAATTCTTCTGTGATGTATTCAGAGAAGGAACCCGCCTTGCAATGCCGAGGACAATACTGCGCGCCGGACTCATCGTCATTGAAGCCTGGTTCAGGGGCTACTGAGGGAGTCCTGGATTAGGGGGTCTCTGGACAGCCGGACTATCTCCATTGGCCGGACTGTTAGACTATGAAGATGCAAGATTGAAGACTTCGTCTCGTGTCCAGATGGGACTCTACTTGGCGTGGAAGGCAAGCTAGGCAATACGGATATGGATATCTCCTCCTTTGTAACCGACCTTGTGTAACCCTAACCCTCTCCGGTGTCTATATAAACCGAAGGGTTTTAGTCCATAGGACAACAGCCATAACATACAATCATACCATAGGCTAGCTTCCAGGGTTTAGCCTCCTCGATCTCGTGGTAGATCTACTCTTGTACTACCCATATCATCAATATTATCAAGTAGGACGTAGGATTTTACCTCCATCAAGAGGGCCCAAACCTGGGTAAAACATCGTGTCCCCTGCCTCCTGTTACCATCCGGCCTAGACGCACAGTTCAGGACCCCCTACCCGAGATCCGCCGGTTTTGACACCGACAGCCACCAACAGTAGCCTTGGCAAAAATGATCATGCTGCCCGCGTCCTAGTTTATTGGCCCCCTTTTTGTGCCACTTTTTATGACATGCATAAATATTATGTTACTTAATACTATGGTCAAAAATTGGCACAAAATATGAAGGAGACCAATGGAAGTGGTGGCACCCCATGATTTAACTACTCACATGCGCGCAGTGGAGTAGTAATGTCTTTCTTCCGCCCTCACGTCCACTCAATTTGCATGTGCTGTATTAATTGACCATCAATGAAATGAAGGACTTTACACGCGTCAAATTATCACATGGGGTGGATCTTCATACAAAAATGTGTCGCCCCGTGTACCTGCGTGTGCGTGCGAGGGAATGAGTGCATGCGTGGCATGCGTGCACATCTTCACATCGTGCATGTACCACCAATGTGGCTCAGAGAGGACGAGTACATTCTTTTGGAAGCAGTAGCACATCACTGTGATAAATCCACACAAGGAGGTCGCGACAACGCCTCCACATGTTCCACATAGCTTCATGAACTATAAGAGAGACACTATGTAGTGTGTCATTAGAATTCTAATTTACATGTTTGCACATACTCGAAGTACTAGTAAGGTACACGTGCATTGCACGCATCAGATTTGGCAACCAAATTATGAATAAATACCACACTATAGCATGTAAGCTCTGAGTCATATATGCCTGATGTAGACCTTCATTTAATTCTTATAGTTCATCTCATTCAAAATAAATTAGTTTTTATAAAAAAGCTAGGGCCTCTTTGATTCGTAGGATTTCCAAAACGTGGGAATAAGAAAAACATGGGATTAGAGTGGAATGTCATCTTGAATCCTACAGGATTGTACGAGTGTGTAGCGACATGACCCGAATGGATCAAGTCTCTATGCTTAAGTGTCATCCCTGGATCGGTATGCTGACACACACAGTACTCGAGGATTTATAACAGAGGTAAATCACATGTGTAAAGTAACATAAATACTATTACCTCAATCCAAAATAGCGGAAGTAACAAGGTTGTGGATTCCCATCAACACCAACGGCAAAGTTGAGTGTAGAAATCGTAACCCTAACGTATCACTTACTCGCCGTAAGAAATTCTGCAACATCAGACGTTGCAGCCACAGAGGGCCAGTACATTGAATGTACTGGCAAATTCACACCATAGAGAATGATGAATAAAGGCTATCACTGCATGCATATTTGGCTGGTGGAAAAGCTCTATGGTTATAAGGTTTGCGGAAAGCCAATTTTTCCGTACTGCAAAGAAATAGATTTTATTTAACTATCATGGGGGCTGTTGAACATTGAGAATGGTTGACAGCATTCTCAATCCCAATTAAGTAACATCATTAAACCCAACAAACTTAATTTAAAATAACATGATGAGATTCACATGATAATCCAAGTACTAGATACTCAAGATGTCCATAATCGGGGACACAGCTAACCATGATTAGTTTATACACTCTACAGAGGTTTGCGCACTTTTCCCCACAAGACTCGATCTCCTCCGTTGGATATCTCGCACTGCATGGTGTTTGAGAAACGGATGACCGAGACATAGTCTTTCAGAAGTGCTAGCACCTTACGATCGGGTAGACCGTACCACCTACATCCCCTACATCTGCTAGTCTACCACTGCAAGAGTTTGCATGACTTACTCAACTATGCTAGAACCCATAATAGCTTGTGGCTGCACACGGAAGTTTCTAGCATGAAAAATCTCATGATCCCTTTGAGCCTGGGTGGCGGTCCATAAAAAAACAGGCAATCCTGGTCTACCCAGGTGCCTAGACAGGCAATCCTAGAATAACCAGGTGCCTCAATCCACCCAGATGTGTGTTTAAGTTGCCACCTTAAGTAAACCATTAATTAACAATCTCACATCTGTCATGAATACTCTCAAAACCCAATCCACGTCTACGAGCATAGCATGGCACTATAAGCATAACGTAATAGTAACTCCCAAGGGTTTGATAAATAACAGGTAATAGGTACTACCTCATCAACTACTTCCCAATACCCACATGTTATTAATCCTACTCATGCAATGTTTGAGGGTTGTAACTAATGCATAAAAACTGGGTATGAAAAGGGATATGATCAAAGTGTGAACTTGCCTGCAATGTTGATGAAGATGATTCACACTCAAAAATCTTGATAGATCTATTCGTCACACTCCGGTCAATCTATCGTAAGCAAGCAATAGTAACCATACATAAGCAATCACTAAAAAGATCAGAAAGATCGAAGAAGTCGATTAAGAAAACATCAAAACCAAGCAAATAGCTCTTGCAACATAAAACAATTTCTAACAGTACCAAAATTATGTGAATTTGGCCTTATCAGAAAGTTTAGGTCAAGAGCTTCGATTTGCAAAAAGAATCAACTCAAACGGAGCTACGAAACTCAAGTTATGTTCAAAAGAAGTTTGAATATAAATCTGAACAAAATTTGAAATTTGAAAATTTCAAAAACATGTTTGGGTTGGATTACTGGATAGAGGGGGTCATAACGAAGAAGTGGGCGTTGGTTTCATTGGATTTGACAAACGAGTAAAAAGTTATGGCTATTTGAAAAATCAGGGCCAAGCTGTTTTACGAAAGAAAAAATAGCTACGGTTAAGGTCTAACATATAAATACGTAGACTAATTGATAATCTAATTATTCTATCGTATTAGTCTAAAAATAATAAACTACGGAAGTATATGAAGAGAAAAAAAATAAAGAGAGATACCTTTATAAGGCAGACAAAAGATGACTTTGGAGAGAAGAGAAAATTTTTAGAAGTCGCGCCGGAGAGGAGAAATATATTTTTCTTAAATGAATCTAGTCAAACCAAAATATGGATTTAACCCGAATCGGCTGATTTTTGGAGGCTCTATGGGTCTATATTTATTGGTGGAAAAAAGGTTTAGAGGTCAAAGGCTAGGCAATGTGGGACTAAACGTAGACGAAAATATACGAAACAGAGAAGAAAAGAGGCGGATGAGCCTAAAGGCCTTCCGCCGGCCGCGCGCACGCTGTGGTGCAGTTTTTTTTTGTAAAATTCGGCCTAAGAAGAAGAAAAAAAAAGGCTGGCTAGGCCTGGCCCATATAGGACAAAGAAAAAAAATAGGGCGCTCACTGGTACTATGATGCGTAAGTAGGCGACAGTTAGTTTCAGGCGCGCGCAGAGTTTTTTTTAAACAGAATGCGATAAACTGAAAAACGAAAATAAAATAAAACTTTATATATCAAAATTTTCAGAAAAAGATTTTCTACAAGATGAACATTTTTCTAGCATTAAATAAATTTCACACAAATTCGGATTATTCAAAGAGTGCTACTGGTCTAATAAAATCCAATAAAAATCATTTTAGAAATATCAAAATGATTTCAAATTTATTTCTCTCCAATTTTCTGTTGTAGGGAATCATGTTACCCTAATTTCCATGTATTTTGATTTTGGAGAAAAATAATTTGAATAAAACTCAAACAACTCCAAATTGAAAATAAATTCAAAAAGACTTTGAATTTGATCCTTTGAAACTCCCAACTCATATTTCATATAATTTGAAGAAGTCATTTTATCTCCTCTCGTGAAAATCATTGAGTTGCGTAAAGTTTCAGAATTGGAAATAGTTTCCAAATGAAATTCAAATATTTTCAACACCCCATGTCATTTAAATAAATGGAAGAAGTCATGTCATCTTCCCTCTAGGGTTTTGTGATGAAAAGAATTTGAATTCTCGGGGATCAAAAGAAAAAAGGTGAAAGTTGGGAAAGTCCTTTTATTCCCTCTCATTTAACTTTCAAAAAGTTTCGAATTTCACTCTCTTTCAGACAATCAATCAAACAATCAATCAAATCTATCTATTTGTTTATAACATTCCAAAATTTAGAATTTTGGGATGTTACAAACCTACCACCCTTAAAATGAATCTCGTCCTCGAATTCGGAGAGGCTAGCAAGAAATAGGCTAGGGTTTGGGGGTCTCCTCAAAATCCATCGATCATCACACGGGGTCTGGGGTGCTACCACCCTTGGAAGCATGGTTACTGTTCCATCAAAACTCATATACTCCATCCTTATTCTTGACAGTGTCGGTCTTCTCAGATCCTCGAGAAATTCCTTCTCCGAGCTCTTCCGGTAGTGGCATAACCTTTACCACAATTTTTCTGCCCTTTCATTTGGTAAGGTTATTCCGAGACTGGGTCTTCTTACCTGACGGGTCTGGCGCCAATACTAACTAACTATCGATATCTCATGGTGGTTAAGAATTTAGGGTTTCTCCTTCAGGAAATGGGTCTGGGTTGATCCTCACCGTATAACCTACGGTTGGCAACAACTGCCATGTACAAGGGAAAAATACTTATACCATTTTAAGTTTAAACAGGGTTTTGATCGTCGTCTCTTTACTATAGGTAAGTCACTCAGATTTACCATCCCACATAGCAAGGCGAATAATAAGAGTAAGTCGGTATGGTGATCAATCCATCCCGCACCTAAATCATTACCTTGTATGCGGTTTAGCGAATCTCGCATTCTAACACTCGGTCATCCTCACAAGCATTGCAGAATTTCTCTTGTCGACGAACCAAGTTCGGATATATGCATAGATTCTGCAAGCCAGACAAACATCTAACGTTTCTTCACAACTCTCAGGTTTTGCGTTACTCCTATAAAATCGTCTATCGACAAAGGTATATCCTCTTCCAGGGTTTTTCCTTCAGCAAGAATGTGCTTGCTTCTTGGCAGGTCCTGGGGCCTGTGGGTTATGGCACACCTCATCACTTGTAGTCCTTGAACTTATCATCGAGCAATTGATCATTATTCCAACTTCCAACTTCCTAGTATTCTTAAATCCATCCAATTGTACTGTCTTCCTTCCTTCTATTGGCACCAAACTAGGACATGATTACTCAGACTCATCATGGAGTTTCCATTGATCCATATTTCCGACATCATACCTCCTTTATATCCAATAGTAATTCATCTCTTCATCCTCGTGGGATATCCCTCATATCGAGATAAAAACTTATACTTATGAAGTCCATATTCCACTTCGTGGAACATCATTATCCTTTCCAGGGTCAAGCGTCCTTACAGGGGAATATTGGCCATCTCTGCATGGCACTTCTTCAAATGGGAAACGTGAAACACATCATGAACTCCTGACAGTCCTTCGGGTGACTCCAACTTGTTGGCCACTTCTCCCATACGCTCCAAAACTCGGTATGGTCCTACAAATCTCGGGGCCAACTGTCCCTTAACTCTAAATTGTTTAACTCCTCGCAGAGGGAACACATGAAGACATGCTCTATCTCCAATTTCATAGACTACCTCCTTGCGTTTTTAAGTCTGCATAACTCTTTTTTCTGGACTGAGCTACCTTCAGTCTATCTCGAATCAACTTAACATTCTCTTCTGACTCATTGATCACATTTGGTCCAAACAACTGACGGTCTCCAACTTCATCCCACATACTCTTGGGGTATCACACATATCGAGACAAAATTCATATTCATTTTGTCCGAAATCCACTCAGTGGAGTAGCCTTATCTTTCCCAGGGGTCAAGGGTTCTTACAAGGTACTACCACCCTTAAAATGCACAAATCTTCCATAGACCATATTTCTCATATCCTCAAAAATGGTCAAAATTCTTCTTCATAGGGTAACAACTCATAAAATCCATATCAGTACCAACGATGCTACTTTATTCATTCTCAAATGATTACAATCTCTCGCTTCTCCATTACATGTCTCAACTCAACACCTCAATATAAAAGAAAAATGTTCTCACTTCTACTACTCCATTTCTTTTGTTGCAAACTCAACTATCTAGCACAAGTTTCCTTCTCCTTGGGGCATTCTCTGGCAAAGTGCCCTGCTCCATTACAACTAAAACATATTACTTCTGACAAGTATCGAGGTTTCCTTTTGGGGCAACTGTTGAGGTAGTGCCCTGACTCCTTGCACCTGTAACAGGTGAGATGACTCAGGTCCTTCCTGGAATCCACTCTGCTTCTCTTCCTGGATCTTTCCATGCCAATCATGGCTTCTATTTCTTGTGGGTCATATTCTACTTCCTCTCGAGAATTCTACTAGATCACCATTCATACAATTCTGGGAGATGTGTCCTTCTTCTCCACATGAATAGCAAGACTTAGTGCAGGGTTTACTCGGGTCTTCTTTAGATGTGTCCTCCATCTCTTCCTTCATCACGGGTTCTTCTAAAATTTCCATGAGGGCTCCTTTCATTACTTCTTTCTTCTTCTGGGTGGTTCGTTGTACCATGGGGTAAATGTGACACTGAGCAGGATAGTGGGTAGTCCCTTCACACAAGAAACAAGTAATCTGCCTAGTTGGGCATTCTTCAACTGGGTGACTTCCTTCACAATTGGGGCACTCATCCTTGTGTTCTTTATGGGTGTGTCCTATTTCTCCACAAATCTTTCATGCACAAGGTTTCTTCATATCCTTTCCATAAGGCTTCAACTTCTGGGACACAAGCCGAGACTTTGGCAAAGTCAACTTAAATTCTTTCCAAGTGGTTACTCCTTGCCATCCATTGATGGTTTGGTACATTCTCCACCAAGTAGCAACACCTCTTTCAAAGCACTGAAAAGCATGCTAGGTCATATCCTTTCCGACTATAGGGTTATTCTTCATGTGATCCTCCATGTTCTGAATCCATCGGTCTATCTCCAATTGACTCATCGGTCCAGAAAATATAAGCTCATCTTCATTCATCCTCTATTGGGTCCATGGGTTTGGGGTGAGATAAGAGAGATAGAGAAGGATACACACAATACAAACAAAAGTTTTGAAAAGACAGGTTTTATTTGTGGCTGTGGGGAAAACATCAAACAAATGACAGCTCACAAACGTCGCATCTAACGTAGGTATATAACAGGGGTTTGGTCTTCTAAAGGTCAATAAATCTTCAACGTCTCCAAACTCTTCAAGCCTTGTTCATGCCTCCAATGGCTTCTTCCGATCATACTTGTCTTTCTCAAGTTCTTTTGCCAGATCAACTCTGTTGACGCGAAGTCTCTCGTGACGTCCTTTAATATTCTGGAGTTGCGTTCCAAACTTCTGGGTTCAACATCCTTCACATGAACCATGGTCCTATTGTCCTTCAGTTCCTGACGAATCTCCGATATCTCGAGGTTTTGCTCCTCCAGCTTGGCTACTTCAGCTTCTTGGACCTAACTTCTTCACGAAATGCTTCCTTGTCTAATACGGCTTCCTGGAGCTCCGTATTAAAATTCTTGATGTACTACTCCAGATTCTGGCGATACACCAGCTAAGGTTAAAACTTCATCTTACTGTTAGGTGCTCCATCAGCCTTCTACCATCCAATCCTTCTGAAGAAATGCATGCTTAGCTCAGCTCGGTGACCATAGTATCAGTGGCGATGACATCACGGATAACCGTGTTTCTGCCCTTGTCATTGCCATGAGCTATCTTCCATAGTTTATATCTCCTACCTTAGGGTTTTCTTGACAAAACTTTGAGTTCTCAACTCTCCATGTTCCGGTCTTTCTCCCATACACCTTGATCTCGGGTATTGACAACTTCCATAGTCTGCCAAGTTCCATAAGGGGTAGCCTTCCTAGGTCATACAAATCTGGGAATTCTTCAGAGCCTTCAAATTCTACTTGTCTTCGGTCTTCAACCGTTGTAGTTTCCATTATTCAGATGCACGGAAAATACTCTTCATTCCGAAGTGGTCTTAGTTGTCCGATATCTTGTACTTCTTGGAGTGGTCTCATCAGTCGAATCTTTGTGGGGTCAAAAGGGGAAAGGGGTATGGTCTCACTAAAGGGAATTTTTGAATAAGCTCAGAAGAGAAGAGAGGTAAAAGATCTTTTTGAAAGGGAAAGTTTTAGAGAAAATCCTTTCTATGGGCTTGCTAGTTTCTAGGGTCACGTCCTACAGTCAACATGTGCTCTGATACCATCTTGTAGCGACATGACCCGAATGGATCAAGTCTATGTGCTTAAGTGTCATCCCTGGATCGGTATGCTGACACACACAGTACTCGAGGATTTATAACAGAGGTAAATCACATGTGTAAAGTAACGTAAATACTATTATCTCAATCCAAAATAGCGGAAGTAACAAGGTTGTGGATTCCCATCAACACCAACGGCAAAGTTGAGTGTAGAAATCGTAACCCTAACGTATCACTTACTCGCCGTAAGAAATTCTGCAACATGAGACGTTGCAGCCACAGAGGGTCAGTACATTGAATGTACTGGCAAATTCACACCATAGAGAATGATGAATAAAGGCTATCACTACATGCATATTTGGCTAGTGGAAAAGCTCTATGGTTATAAGGTTTTTGCGAAAAGCCAATTTTTCCCTACTGCAAAGAAATAGATTTTATTTAACTATCATGGTGGTTGTTGAACATTGAGAATGGTTGACAGCATTCTCAATCCCAATTAAGTAACATCATTAAACCCAACAAACTTAATTTAAAGTAACATGATGAGATTCACATGACAATCCAAGTACTAGATACTCAAGATGTCCATAACTGGGGACACGGCTAAGCATGATTAGTTTATACACTCTGCAGAGGTTTGCGCACTTTTCCCCACAAGACTCGATCTCCTCCGTTGGATATCTCGCACTGCATGGTGTTTGAGAAACGGATGACCGAGACATAGTCTTTCAGAAGTGCTAGCACCTTACGATCGGGTAGACCGTACCACCTACATCCCCTACATCTGCTAGTCTACCACTGCAAGAGTTCGCATGACTTAATCAACTATGCTAGAGCATATAATAGCTTGTGGCTGCACACGGAAGTTTCTAGCATGAAAAATCTCATGATCCCTTTGAGCCTGGGTGGCGGTCCATAAAAAAACAGGCAATCCTGGTCTACCCAGGTGCCTAGGCAGGCAATCCTAGAATAACCAGGTGCCTCAATCCACCCAGATGTGTGTTTAAGTTGCCACCTTAAGTAAACCATTAATTAACAATCTCACATCTGTCATGAATACTCTCAAAACCCAATCCACGTCTACGAGCATAGCTTGGCACTATAAGCATAACGTAATAGTAACTCCCAAGGGTTTGATAAATAACAGGTAATAGGTACTACCTCATCAACTACTTCCCAATACCCACATGTTATTAATCCTACTCATGCAATGTTTGAGGGTTGTAACTAATGCATAAAAACTGGGTATGAAAAGGGATATGATCAAAGTGTGAACTTGCCTGCAATGTTGATGAAGATGATTCACACTCAAAAATCTTGATAGATCTACTCGTCACACTCTGGTCAATCTATCATAAGCAAGCAATAGTAACCATACATAAGCAATCACTCAAAAGATCAGAAAGATCGAAGAAGTCAATTAAGAAAACATCAAAACCAAGCAAATAGCTCTTGCAACATAAAACAATTTCTAACAGTACCAAAATTATATGAATTTGGCCTTATCAGAAAGTTTAGGTCAAGAGCTTCGATTTGTAAAAAGAATCAACTCAAATGGAGCTACGAAACTCAAGTTATGTTCAAAAGAAGTTTGAATATAAATCTGAACAAAATTTGAAATTTGAAAATTTCAAAAACATGTTTGGGTTGGATTACTGGATAGAAGGGATCATAACGAAGAAGTGGGCGTTGGTTTCGTTGGATTTGACAAACGAGTAAAAAATTATGGCTATTTGAAAAATCAGGGCCAAGCTGTGTTACGAAAGAAAAAATAGCTACGGTTAAGGTCTAACGTATAAATACGTAGACTAATTGATAATCTAATTATTCTATCGTATTAGTCTAAAAATAATAAACTATGGAAGTATATGAAGAGAAAAAAAATAAAGAGAGATACTTTTATAAGGCAGACAAAAGATGACTTTGGAGAGAAGAGAAAATTTCTAAAAGTCGCGCCGGAGAGGAGAAATATTTTTTTCTTAAATGAATCTAGTCAAACCAAAATATGGATTTAACCCGAATCGGATGATTTTTGGAGGCTCTATGGGTCTATATTTATTGGTGGAAAAGAGGTTTAGAGGTCAAAGGCTAGGCAATGTGGGACTAAACGTAGACGAAAATATACGAAACACGAAACAGAGAAGAAAAGAGGCGGATGGGCCTAAAGGCCTTCGGCCGGCCGCGCGCACGCTGTGGTGCAGTTTTTTTGTGTGTAAAATTCGGCCTAAGAAGAAGAAAAAAAAGGCTGGCTAGGCCTGGCCCATATAGGATAAAGAAAAAAATAGGGCGCTCGCTAGTACTATGTTGCGTATGTAGGCGACAGTTAGTTTCAGGCGCGTGCAGAGTTTTTTTAAACAGAATGCAATAAACTGAAAAACGAAAATAAAATAAAACTTTATATAGGCATATTATATATCAAAATTTTCAGAAAAATATTTTCTACAAGATGAAAATTTTCCTAGCATTAAATAAATTTCACACAAATTCAGATAATTCAAGGAGTGCTACTGGTCTAATAAAATCCAATAAAAATCATTTTAGAAATATCAAAATGATTTCAAATTTATTTCTCTCCAATTTTCTGTTGTAGGGAATCATGTTACCCTAATTTCCATGTATTTTGATTTTGGAGAAAAATAATTTGAATAAAACTCAAACAACTCCAAATTGAAAATAAATTCAAAAAGACTTTGAATTTGATCCTTTGAAACTCCCAACTCATATTTCATATAATTTGAAGAAGTCATTTTATCTCCTCTCGTGAAAATCATTGAGTTGCATAAAGTTTCAGAATTGGAAATAGTTTCCAAATGAAATTCAAATATTTTCAACACCCCATGTCATTTAAATAAATGGAAGAAGTCATGTCATCTTCTCTCCAGGGTTTTGTGATGAAAAAAATTTGAATTCTCGGGGATCAAAAGAAAAAAGGTGAAAGTTTGGGAAAGTCCTTTTATTCCCTCTCATTTAACTTTCAAAAAGTTTCGAATTTCACTCACTTTTAGATAATCAATCAAACAATCAATCAAATCTATCTATTTGTTTATAACATTCCAAAATTTAGAATTTTGGGATGTTACAGAGTGTTTGATTCTGCATAGAAAAAATGCAGGATTCTTTCAAAGTGGTTTGAGTGGATGGGATGTTTCCTATGAAATCTAGTGCAAATGAATCCTATGGAAAAATTCTATGGTTTACAATCCTACGAATCAAACAACCATGATAGGAAAAATTCCTAAGGATTAGAATCCTCCAAAATTCCTTTGAGAATCCTTTGAATCAAAGAAGCCCTTAATCTATTTTATGATTCATGGAATTGTGCGTTGTAAAGCATAAAGTAAAAACAAATAATGGCAATTCAACTAGAAAAAAAGTTTGGGCAGTTATGATACCGAAGATTCTAGAACAAAGGAGAAGCACTTGTGTTTTGAGGTTTGTGCATTATGCTTAAGTTCAACTATGGAGTCTGCTAGATTGTACATGTGGAAAAATCCGGTTGGGGGATAGAAGATGGTGCGAGGGGCCAAGTGGAGGGAGACTATGAAGGAGTGCACAAGTGTGAGATCGATATTTGAAGAGAGGGGGCGAGAATGTGCACTGTTGCGCGTAGTGGCGGAGCCATGGAAAATAAATGAGCTAGGGGCCAAGCATTGCTAATCCTTTACGAGGAGGGCCAATTCATCAACTTAAACCATTTTACTAGCAATTGTCTAATGATCACATTCATATTAGCCTCGATATATAGTGATGTTAGGGGAGGCAGGGCCCTTGCTGCCCCTGTCTTCGCCACTGTGCGCGCGTCTGAGAGATGAAGCGGAGGCATGGATGATGAGAGGGGGCGTTGGATATATAATTAATGTGGGTGTATTAGCTATGTAATCCTATATAGAGAGGTATATATTGATCGATGTGGACGTGGGAAAGAGGGTGAGACCTCACTAGATATATAGATTGACCGGTTTGTGTGGAAAACTGTGAAAGACCTAGCTATATATACACACACATAGAGGAACATCGATCGTTACGCATGCACATGAGAGATAAAGATTGCCCGATATGATGGGGAGGGGGAGGTGTGTGTGTGTATGCATGGGAGACCGACTTGAAGAAAAAGATTGCATGTGTGCGATGGATAATGCCGACTGGTACTGTGTGTGCATGCATGCATGAGAGAAAGTTAATGGTACAATTATAAAGAGAAGATGACTGTGTGGGTGTAAAAGAATAGGTGACGTCATAATCAATGTAAAGTAGAATTCAAATATTTGAATAAGTGATCATGATGTTTGAAACCCATGCATTCATGAATATAACTGAGATATGCGTGGTGTGGTTTGGAAACGAGCATGTTGTACTGTATATACATTGGACAATGTCAGACTGATTTGTATTTGAGATATCGATGGCAGACATCGTTTGGCCACATTGCATCTGTGCATGGACACACTATTCTAATTGGAGATGATGGGTGGCTTTCGCATCACATATCTATATCTATACCCCTATATATTATATTTTATATTTTTTATATACTGTGCGGATAACTTTAACTTTGAAAGATGGTCGTTGGATGAGGCCAATCCGATGGTGCAGAGATGGCAAATTTGAGCACAACTGGCCGTTGGATATCATCTAGATTCCACCAGATTTTACCACATGTACAATCTAGAAGACTCCATGGTTGAACTTAAGCATAATGCACAAACCTCAAAACACAAGCACTTCTTTGTTCTAGAATCTTCCGTATCAGAATTGCACAAATGTTTTTCTACATGATTTGCCATTGTTTGTTTTTACTTTATGCCTTACAGCGCACAATTCCATGAATCTTAAAATAGATTAGCTTTATTATAAAAACTAGATGATTTTGAATGAAATGAGCTATAAGAATTAAACAAACATCTACATTATGCATATATGACTCAAAGCTTACGTGCTATAATGTGGTATTTATTCGTAATTTGATTGCCAAATCTCATGCGTGCAACGCACGTGTACCTTACTAGTCTAAATGGTGTTTGTGTGTGTGTTTGATACGTCTCCGTCGTATCTACTTTTCCAAACACTTTTGCCCTTGTTTTGGACTCTAACTTGCAAGATTTGAATGGAACTAACCCGGACTGACGCTGTTTTTAGCAGAATTACCATGGTATTATTTATGTGCAGAAACAAACGCTCTTGGAATGACCTGAAACTTCACAGAGCAACTTTTTGGAAAATATAAAAAATACCTGCAAAAGATGAAGGCCAGGGGGCCCACCACCTGTCCACGAGGGTGGGGGGCGCGCCCCCTACCTCGTGGGCCCCCTGGAGCTCCTCCGACTTCAACTCCAACTCTATATATTGTGTTTCGGGGAGAAAATAATCATAGAGAGGAATTCATTGCGTTTTACGATACGGAGCCACCGCCAAGCCCTAAAACCTCTCCGAAGGGCTGATCTAGAGTCCGTTCGGGGCTCCGGAGAGGGGAATCCGTCGCCATCGTCATCATCAACCATCCTCCATCACCAATTTCATGATGCTCACCGCCGTGCGTGAGTAATTCCATCGTAGGCTTGCTGGACGGTGATGGGTTGGATGAGATTTATCATGTAATCAATTTAGTTTTGTTAGGGTTTGATCCCTAGTATCCACTATGTTCTGAGATTGATGTTGCTATGACTTTGCTATGCTTAATGCTTGTCACTAGGGCCCGAGTGCCATCATTTCAGATATGAACCTATTATGTTTTCATCAATATATGAGTGTTCTTGATCCTATCTTGCAAGTCTATAGTCACCTATTATGTGTTATGATCCGTTAACCCCGAAGTGAGAATAATCGGGATACTTACCGGTGATGACTGTAGTTTGAGGAGTTCATGTATTCACTATGTGTTAATGCTTTGTTCCGGTACTCTATTAAAATGAGGCCTTAATATCCCTTAGTTTCCGTAAGGACCCAGCTGCCCCGGGAGGGTAGGACAAAAGATGTCATGCAAGTTCTTTTCCATAAGCATGTATGACTATATTCGGAATACATGCCTACATTACATTGATGAACTGGAGCTAGTTCTGTGTCACCCTAGGTTATGACTGTTACATGATGAACCGCATCCGGCATAATTCTCCAACACTGATCCATTTCCTACGAGCTTTCCACATATTGTACTTCACTTATTTACTTTCCCGTTGCTATTGCTATCATCACTACAAAATACCAAAAACATTACTTTTACTACAGTTACCTTTTGCTACCGTTACCACTACTATCATATTACTTTGCTACTTGCGGGTTATCTTGCGGGTTATCTTTGGCTCCCCTTGTGTCGAATCAATAAATTTGGGTTGAATACTTTACCCTCGAAAACTGTTGCGATCCCCTATACTTGCGGGTTATCAAGACTATTTTCTGGCGCCGTTGCCGGGGAAGCATAGCTCTATTCCTTGAGTCACTTGGGATTTATATCTGCTTATCATTATGAAGAACTTGAAAGATCCAAGAACCAAGATTTATCCCTCAACTACGAGGGGAGGTAAGGAACTGCCATCTAGCTCTGCACTTGATTCACCTTCTGTTTTGAGTAAGCTCGCGACACCTAAACCTGCTTCTGCTATTCGTTCTGATATGTCGCATGTTATTGATGATGCCACTTCTGCTATACATGATACTTATGATGAAACTACTTCTATGCTTGATACTACTGTGCCACTTGGTGAATTTCTTGATGAACAACTTGCTAGGGCTAGAGAGATTGAAAATATTGAATCTGATAATACTGATGAAATTGATGATGAAGACTTGCCTGTTATTCCTGAGGGTTATGTTTTTGATAAAGAAGCTTCTTTAGCTATTTTATCTTGCAAAGATAGATACGAACTCAAGAGGTTATTAGCTAAATGGAATAAGCAATCTCTAAATGCTAGAATGAAACTTGACCCTGCTTTTGCTACTTCACCTATCTGTGTTACCGATAAGGATTATGAATTCTCTGTTGATCCTGATATAATTACTTTAGTTGAATCTGATCCTTTTCATGGCTATGAATCTAAAACTGTTGTGGCACATCTTACTAAATTAAATGATACAACCACCCTGTTCACTACTGATGAGAGAACTCGTTACTTTTATATCCTTAAAATATTTCCGTTCTCATTAAAGGGTGATTCTAAGATATGGTTTAATTCTCTTGATCCTGGTTGTGTGCGTAGTCCCCAGGATATGATTTATTACTTCTCTGCTAAATATTTCCCTGCTCATAAGAAACAAGCTACTTTAAGGGATATATATATATATATATAATTTTGTGCAAATTAAAGAAGAGAGTCTCCCACAAGCTTGGGGGATGCTTCTCCAATTACTTAATGCTTTGCCTGATCATCCTCTTAAGAAAAATGAAATACTAGATATCTTTTATAATGGACTAACCGGTGCTTCCAGAGATTACCTGGATAGTTGTGTTGGTTCTGTTTTCAAGGAAAGAAAACCGGATGAAGCTAAAATTCTATTGAATAATATGTTGACAAACAAAAATAATTGGACACCTCCGGAGCCAATTCCTGAGCCTATTCCTAAACCAACTCCGAAGAAGAGAGGTATTCTATTTCTCAGTCCTGAAGATATGCAAGAGGCAAAGAAATCTATGAAAGAAAAAGGTATTAAAGCTGAAGATGTTAAGAATTTGCCTCCTATTGAAGAAATACATGGTCTTAATTTACCGCCTGTTGAAGAAACATATGATCTTAATCCATTACCTATTGAAGAAACTCGTGGTCTTGATAACCCGACACATGTAGTAAAGGTAAATTCTCTCTATAGATATGATAAAGCTGAAATCCCATTTACTAAGTTTGCTAGCCCATGCTTAGATGAGTTTGATAAATTTATGGCTAAGCAAGAAGACTTTAATGCTTATTTTGGTAAACAATTTAAATACAATTCAAATATGCTTGAACACTTGGGTGATTATATGGCTAATGTTAAAAGTGAACTTAAACTTATTAGTAAACATGCTTCTATGGTTACCACTCAAGTAGAACAAGTACTTAAAGCTCAAAATGATTTGCTCAATGAATTGAATAGTAAGAATAATGATAATGCTGTTAGAGTGGCTACTAGAACTGGTAGAATGACTCAGGAACCTTTGTATCCTGAAGGCCACCCTAAGAGAATTGAGCAAGATTCTCAGAGAAATAATATAGATGCACCTAGTCGCATGCTTCTAGTGAACCTATTACTGAAACACCTGAGAATCCAAATGAAATTTCTATTTCTAATGCTGAAACTCAATCTGGTAATGAACCTGAAACTAGTGATAATGTTAATAATAATGCTCATGATGATGCTCAACCTAGCAATGATAATGATATAGAAATTGAACCTGTTGTTGATCTTGATAACCCACAATCAAAGAATCAACGTTATGATAATAAAGATTTTGTTGCTAGGAAACATGGTAAAGAAAGGGAACCATGGGTTAAGAAACCCATGCCTTTTCCTCCCAAACCATCCAAGAAAAAGGATGATGAGGATTTTGAGCGCTTTGCTGAAATGATTAGACCTATCTTTTTGCGTATGCGATTAACTGATATGCTCAAAATGAATCCTTATGCTAAGTATATGAAAGATATTGTTACAAATAAGAGAAAGATACCGGAAGCTGAAATTTCCACCATGCTTGCTAATTATACTTTTAAGGGTGGAATACCAAAGAAACTTGGAGATCCAGGAGTACCCACTATACCATGCTCCATTAAAAGAAACTATGTTAAAACTGCTTTATGTGATCTTGGAGCCGGTGTTAGTGTTATGCCTCTCTCTTTATATCGTAGACTTGATTTGAATAAGTTTACACCTACTGAAATATCTTTGCAAATGGCTGATAAATCAACTGCTATACCTGTCGGTATTTGTGAGGATGTGCCTGTTGTAGTTGCAAAGGTTACTATTTTAACGGACTTTGTTATTCTTGATATTCCCGAGGACGATAGTATGTCTATTATTCCTGGAAGACCCTTTTTGAATACTGCAGGGGCTGTTATTGATTGCACTAAAGGCAATGTCACTTTTCATGTTAATGGTAATGAGCATACGGTACACTTTCCGAGGAAACAACCTCAAGTCCACAGTATCAATTCTATTGGAAAAATTCCATCGATTATATTTGGAGGTTTTGAATTTCCTCTTCCTACTGTCAAGAAGAAATATGATATTCTTATTATTGGGGATGTGCATATCCCCGTTGAGGTAACATAGTGTTATTCGAAATTTCTCCGATTCCATGTTATTCGGAATGAGTTCGTTAACAAGACTTGATCAACCTTGTTAGTGGATTCCTTTTGATGATCATGAGATGGATGAAACTAGAAGGCACAACTTTCTGTACCCCACTTTTACTTTCTGTTATTTATATTAAATAAAATAAAAATAAATATTTTTCTGTCTGTTATCTGATTATCCGTGCAATATAAAAATACCCCAAAAATAAAAGTTCTCCAAATGCCCTAAAATTTAATTATGATTTTTTCTAGAATATTTGGCACTGAGAACACAGGAGGGGGGGTCAACCACCTGCCCACGAGGGTGGAGGGCGCGCCCTACCCCCTGGGCGCGCCCCCTGCCTCGTGGGCCCACGGTGGCCCTCCTCCGCTTATCCTTTCACCCACACACTCCTTCTTCCTCCCTCAAACACGAATAACCTCAAACCCGAGTCCAAGCTCGTTTTGCTGCCATTTTCGATCTCCTTGCTCAAAGCACCTCTCACAAAACTGCTTGGGGAGATTGTTCCTTGGTATGTGACTCCTCCATTGGTCCAATTAGTTTTTGTTCTAGTGCTTTATTCATTGTAAATTTATGCTGCCTAGGTGATCATGTTCTTGAGCTTGCATGTCAAATTTATATGGTTCCAAGTAGTTTTGATGCATGATATAGGCTCTAGGCACTTGTAGGAGTAGTTGCTATCTATATTATTGAGTTTGGTTTACTTTTATTTTGAAGTTAATAATTTTTTTTCAGAATTTTTCAGAGGAAGAAAAATGCTTAGGAAAATGTTCCAAGGTGGTTCCTCAAGGAAGCAAGGACCCAGGCTTGCAATGCGCGATGCTGATGAAGAGCCACCAAGAGACGCCCCAGTGCGTCCTTGTGAATGGCCTTCTGAAAACTTTATGGATCGAGCAGGAATTAAGGAAGAATTCAATGCATATTTGCGTAATGCCGATCTTGTGAGCTTCGAAGAAGAGAAGTGCAACCAGTATCACAATCTCACTAGTACCTTTGTGAGGAGGTTTGAATTTTCATCTTCACGTAATTCTCCAACTGTCCTGTTTGATCTCTATGAAAATTCTTATACTATGGACTTAGAGGATTTTACCACTGCTTGCAAACTTCCACAATGGTGTAGTATAAGGGATCCTCGCAAATCTGAATTTAGAGATTTTCTTGCTAGCATAACTGTGGGAGAATCTAGAGATATAACACAAGCCACCATAGGGAGCATTCACTTTCCTGCTATACATTATTTTGCTCTCTTCATAGGTAGATGCATTAATGGTAAAGATGAGGCATGTCACATGTGTGTCCCTGACCTCAGTATTCTTAGGAGTGCTGTGTTAGGAGATAAATCTTATAATCTGGGAGCCATTATTGCACGTAGGTTGCATCTTAATAGATTTAATGGAGATTTCTTTGGAGGAATTTATGCAACCCGCATAGCTAATTTTCTTGGTATACCCATACACGAAGATGATATTGAATTACCTCCTGCTTACCTAGACTTTAATGCTATGGTTCACCACCAGTTTGTCGAGAGGAATGAATCACCTCTCCAGTATCGACTAATCTTTGACAGACGCCGTGCTGTCCATATTACTCTCCCTGCTCCTGTCTTCTTTGATCATTAGGCAAAAGGAAGATATACTATTACCAAAGAGGAGGCAAATGGGTACGAGAGGAGAGCAGAGGCCGCTCGTCGCCACGCTGCAGCTCAGCAGGCGATAGTCGCTGCATCGCAGTACGACCCCAGCTACTATTATGGATACCCGCCAGGCCAGCCGTGGCCATAGACCAACTTAGGCCAAAAGCCTAAGCTTGGGGGAGTACATATTTCCCATCGACATTACATTTATGTTCACACACTCATTGCTAGATGTCGGTGCTTATACCTTTTCATTTGTATCATCGATGCTAGTTTATTTCCTTTTATGCTTTCTTCTTGTGTGTTTAATAAACCTTAAGAAAAACCAAAAAATAGTTGTAGCTTTTAGCTAGTTTTAATTTCCATGCTTGTAGTAGTAATTAAAAAGAAAACCCAAAAATATTTCCTGTTCTTCTTTTGCTTGTTGGGAGCTTTCCCATGTAAATAGTTTTATTTCTTTTCTTTCCTTTGGGGGTCGATAGCAGAAGACCATAATTAAATTATTGAAGTGGCTCTTATATACATTATTGTTGATCTGAAAAAGAGCCCATATTGCCTTGTCTTCTCATGTTTATTGAATGCTTGCAGATTCCAGCTTAGTCCAATGCATGTGCACTATTATTATTATTCACATCGTTCAGTCGTGCAAGTGAAAGGCAATTATGACGATATATGATGGACTGACTGAGATGAGAAAAGCTGGTATGAACTCGACCTGTTTTGTTTTTGTAAATATGATTAGTTCATCGTCCCTGATCCAGCCTATTATGAATAAACATGTTTGCAATGACAACTAGAGATCATAGTTTCTTGTGCCATGCTTGATTAGCTATGAGTTATAATGGTTTACCTTGCGTGCGAACATGCTATTGAAATGGTTATGGTGTGGTATGATAGGATGGTATCCTCCTCTGAATGATTTGAGTGACTTGACTTGGCACATGTTCACAGATGTAGTTGAAACAAAATCAACATAGCCTTCATGATATTTATGTTCATGGTGGATTATATCCTACTCATGCTTGCATTCGGTGTTGATTAATTTTAATGCATGTTCATGACTGTTGTCGCTCTCTAGCTGGTCGCTTCCCAGTCTTTTGCTAGCCTTCACCTATACTAAGCGGGAATACTGCTTGTGCATCCAATCCCTTACACCCCAAAGTTATTCCACATGAGTCCACTATACCTACCCATATACGGTATCTACCTGCCATTCCAAGTAAATTTGTATGTACCAAACTCTAAACCTTCAAATAAATATCCTATTTTGTATGCTCGAATAGCTCATGTATCAACTAGGGCTGTCCGTATCTTCCATGTTAGGCGGGTTATTCTCAAGAGGAGTGGACTCTGCTCCTCACTCACGAGATAAATGGCTAGTCACCGGGATGCACAGTCCCATGCTTTATGCAAACTAAATCAAAATAATTGCAAACAAAACTCCCCCTGGGACTCTTGTTAGTTGGAGACACTCGTTGTTTCGAGCAAGCCATGGATTGATGCTTGTTGGTGGAAGGGGGAGTATAAACTTTACCATTCTGTTTGGGAACCGCCTATAATGTGTGTAGCATGGAAGATATCGCCATCTCTTGGTTGTTATGTTGACAATGAAAGTATACCGCTCAAAATATTATTCATCTCTATTTCAAAACCGAGCTCTGGCACCTCTACAAATCCCTGCTTCCCTCTATGAAGGGCCTATCTATTTACTTTTATGCTGAGTCATCATCCTCTTATTAAAAAGCACCAGTTGGAGAGCACCGCTGTCATTTGCATTCATTACTGTTAGTTTACATTGAGTATGACTTGACTGGATCTCTTTTACCATGAATTACAATGTCTAGTCAGTCCTTGGTCTTGGTGCTCTGCATTTATGTTTTGCGGTCTCAGAAAGGGCTATCGAGATACCATCTTGTTATATCATATTATGATTGTTTTGAGAAAGTGTTGTCATCCGAGATTTATTATTATTGCTCGCTAGTTGATTATGCTATTGATATGAGTAAACTTGTGTCAGGACCCCGACTCGATGACACATCGATCTAGCCTGTAACACCTCATATCACTTTGCGGCCTCACGCACGGTATCCCCACGGGTGTTGCCTTACCTTTGCCCGGGACCGTTTGCGCCTTTTGGCTCACGTATATGATAGTGTCGCTAGCATCCATATGTTAAGGAGCCCGGGCTGACATGACTAGTTGTAAACTCAAAGTGGCATAGACTTACAGGGACAGGCATCCATGACCCAGCAACGAACGTGTCGGTCATCAGCAAGTGGGTCTGGGCTGTAGCACTGGGCTAGCAGGACTCCGGTAAACCGGGCTGTAGCGGGCTAACAGGACTCCGGTACTCAATGCGTGACATTTCCCCGAAGGGACAGACACAGGAACGAAGAAGGACACATGCCGGCCAGCCTAAGTGTTCCCGAGCAGTAGCAAGCTACCATGGCTCAGTGGTAACACTAGGAGACATTTCCCGGTAAGAGAGGCTACTAAGGATAAACAACTAGATAGTCAGATCCCACACATACCAAGCATTTCAAACATACACACAATATGCTCGATATGTGCAAATACAACAAGGCATCACAACATGACTCTATGACACAAGTACTTTATTTAAGGCTCAGAGAGCCATACATAACATACACAAAGGTACGGGTCACACGACCCAGCATTCAAGTCATACAGTCATACAAACCAGCAGCGGAAGTAACTTGTCTGAGTACAGACAACTAGTAAAATAAAAGAGGCTTGGAAAGCCTAGCTATACTATGAGGTCCTTCACAAGCTCAGGATCACCACCTGGGCCTTAGCCTACTCATTGATGTCAACGTCTACGTAGAACCCATCAGAAGGGGTTGCAGCGTCTTCTGTAAAAATGTAAATTATAGCAACATGAGTACGAAGGTACTCAGCAAGACTTACATCAGATCCTACATACATGCATATTATCAAGAAGGGTTGGTGGAGTTGTTGCAGCAAGCCAGCTTTGACTCTTGGCTAGGCTAACCTACGAGACTCCAACTCGAAATGGTTTTGCGCACACGAGTCCACTACTCACCAATTCAATACACTACCGAGGATCCACCTCCGTCTTCCTACGGAAGAGCTATCCTCGGCACTCACACTTATCTTGAGGCTTTTAGTAGTTTCCATTTACTTGTCTATGAACTATATAGGCAACCAAGTAGTCCTTTACCGCGGACGCGGCTATTCGAATAGATCATGATAACCCTGCAGGGGTGTACTTCTTCATACACGCTCTCACCACTTACCGTCGTTTACACGACATGTACTCGGCAACCTTCAAGCGGAAGCCCAACGTGGGTGTCGGCCACGACCTACCTAACCACCTAAGCCTCCAGTCCAGGTTTATCGCCTATCCAGGTTCCATCCGCAGGGAGTCCGGCCGAGGTTTCCCATACGGCCCTGAACGATGTGAACAGGGTTCCCGAGATACCTAACGGGTATTCGGTACACCCGGCCACGTACCTACCGCATCACAGCCCACCCCTACGGTCAGCGCTGTCCACGGCCTCCAGTAGGCTACAAACACCAGAAACTACTTGCAACTCCTGGACAGAGAACTAGGGTGAATAAGAAGCCGAGAGGGTCCATTCGTTTCGGGCCCAATGCATATAATTTAGTTTCGAGCTCTCATACCAACGCTCTCAGGACCCCGACTCGATGTCACATCGATCTAGCTTGTAACACCTCATATCACTTTGCGGCCTCACGCACGGTAACCCCACGGGTGTCGCCTTACCTTTGCCCGGGACCGTTTGCGCCTTTTGGCTCACGTATATGATAGTGTCGCTAGCATCCATATGATAAAGAGCCCGGGCTGACATGACTAGTCGTAAACCCAAAGTGGCACAGACTTACAGGGACAGGCATCCATGACCCAGCAACGAACGTGTCGGTCATCAGCAAGTGGGTCCGGGCTGTAGCACTGGGCTAGCAGGACTCCGGTAAACCGGGCTGTAGCGGGCTAACAGGACTCCGGTACTCAATGCGTGACATTTCCCCGAAGGGACAGACACAGGAACGAAGAAGGACACATGCCGGCCAGCCTAAGTGTTCCCGAGCAGTAGCAAGCTACCATGGCTCAGTGGTAACACTAGGAGACATTTCCCGGTAAGAGAGGCTACTAAGGATAAACAACTAGATAGTCAGATCCCACACATACCAAGCATTTCAAACATACACACAATATGCTCGATATGTGCAAATACAACAAGGCATCACAACATGACTCTATGACACAAGTACTTTATTTAAGGCTCAGAGAGCCATACATAACATACACAAAGGTACGGGTCACACGACCCAACATTCAAGTCATACAGTCATACAAACCAGCAGCGGAAGTAACTTGTCTGAGTACAGACAACTAGAAAATAAAAGAGGCTTGGAAAGCCTACCTATACTACGTGGTCCTTCACAAGCTCAGGATCACCACCTGGGCCTTAGCCTACTCATTGATGTCAACGTCTACGTAGAACCCATCAGAAGGGGTTGCAGCGTCTTCTGTAAAAATGTAAATTATAGCAACATGAGTACAAAGGTACTCAGCAAGACTTACATCAGATCCTATATACATGCATATTATGAAGAAGGGTTGGTGGAGTTGTTGCAGCAAGCCAGCTTTGACTCTTGGCTAGGCTAACCTACGAGACTCCAACTTGAAATGATTTTGCGTACACGAGTCCACTACTCACCAATTCAATACACTACCGAGGATCCACCTCCGTCTTCCTACGGAAGAGCCATCCTCGGCACTCACACTTATCTTGAGGCTTTTAGTAGTTTCCATTTACTTGTCTATGAACTGTATAGGCAACCAAGTAGTCCTTTACCGCGGACGCGGCTATTCGAATAGATCATGATAACCCTGCAGGGGTGTACTTCTTCATACACGCTCTCACCACTTACCGTCGTTTACACGACATGTACTCGGCAACCTTCAAGCGGAAGCCCAACGTGGGTGTCGGCCACGACCTACCTAATCACCTAAGCCTCCAGTCCAGGTTTATCGCCTATCCAGGTTCCATCTGTAGGGAGTCCGGCCGAGGTTTCCCATACGGCCCCGAACGATGTGAACAGGGTTCCCAAGATACCTAACGGGTATTCGGTACACCCGGCCACGTACCTACCGCATCACAGCCCACCTCTACGGTCAGCGCTGTCCACGGCCTCCAGTAGGCTACAAACACCAGAAACTACTTGCAACTCCTGGACGGAGAACTAGGGTGAATAAGAAGCCGAGAGGGTCCATTGGTTTCGGGCCCAATGCATGGTAGTAGCTGATTCTTAAATCACACATACAGATCTCAGTGCTTAAGGTCGGCTTCAATGAAACAACCCACCATGTACTCCTACATGGCCTCTCATCGATACCTTTACCAAATCGTGTTCACCACACCACTCTCATTACCGAAATAATCATTTCACTCTAGCCCATCACCCAGATGAACCAGACCTGACACGACTCTAAGCATAGCAGGCATAGCAAGGTAGGAACAACACATACATATGGCTCAATCAACTCCTACACATGCTAGTGGGTTTCATCTAGTTACTGTGGCAATGACAGGTCATGCAGAGGAAGTGGGTTCAACTACCGTAGCACACAGCAGTTTGAAACGCGTTGTCTTAATGCAGTAAAAGAGAGCAGGAGCGAGAACATGGGATTGTATCGATATGATCAAATGGTTGGTTGCTTGCCTGATGGTTCGATGCACTGATACGGTTCTTCGTTAGGGTAATCACGGTACTCCTCGGAGGCAGAACCTGCCGCAAAGAACACCGATACACAACCATCAACAAACAATGTGCAACAATATGATGCATGCATGAAACATAGCAATATGAGTGTGTTGGGCTAATGCAACTAAGACCAGAAGGGTTTGAACCAATTTGAATCAAAGATTCAAATTTCAAACTCAAACATGGCCTTTTAAAGTGTTTTTCCTTGTTCTGTATTAAACATCAGGTTAACTTGTTTAATCATGCATGAAAATAGTACAGATGGATAGATTGGATTTTTCTGATCATTTTTCATATATAATTTGTCTGATTTGGAGTTACAGAATAAAAGTTATGAATTTTTAAAGTTTAAACTATATTCTGGAATTTCCTATATTAGATTAATTCCAAAAAATCAATTATTGCGTCAGCCTGACGTCAGTGTGATGTCAGCAGGTCAACGGGACACGTCCGGGTCAAACCTGACAGTGGGTCCCGCGTGTCAGTGTGATTAGATTAATTAAAGTTTAATTAAAACTAAACCTGTTTAATTAACAGGGCTGGGCCCCACCTATCATTGACTCAGGGGAGTCAACCAGGGCCCACCCATGGTCAAACCCGGGTCAGCTGCACCGGCGTTTAGCCGCCGGCGAGCCCGACGCGGCGGCGGAAGTGGTTTTGGCTGTTTCGGCCGCCAAATGGGTCGCGGAGACCACCGGAGTGGAGCTGAGGACGAGTCGCAGCTCTTGGTGGAGTCCGTTGGTGTCGGGGTGGCCGGAGTTGGCGCCGGCGACGACTTTGGCGGCCACCGTGGTTCGGCCAAAGTCGAACTTGTCGCTAGGGGGATCGGTGAGGTGCGGGGAGTAGCTAGTTAGGTGCTACGTGACGCGGTGAGCATGATGGACACCGTGGAGTGGCCGGAGGGTGACCGGGAGCACGTCGGCGACGAGCTCCACGGCGGTGGGTGCGGTTGAGCTCCGGGAGGTCGCTACACGGCTCGGGAGCAAGAAAAGAGGGGGGGGGATGGCTAAGCTCACAGTGAGTGCGACGAAGCCCTTGGTGCGGCCGGAGATGGACCGGAGCGACGACGACGTTGAAGGGGATCTCCGGCGATGGCGGTTCGGGCGAGGTCGTTGCGGTGGACTCGGGCGTTGCGAGCGCTCGGGGCTCGGCTTGCTCGATGGAGTGGACAGCGGCGGAGCTCCTGGACACGACGAGAGGACGCACGGGCGGCGGGGAGCACG
>NC_041386.1:153299690-153306972 GCF_002162155.2 Triticum dicoccoides | reverse complement strand
GGGTGTCTGGGGGGTTCGGGGGAGAGAGGGAGGGCGATCCACGACGTCACCGGGCGAGGGGAGCGGCGAGGTGGCGAGCAGGTGCGTGGCGCACGCTGCGGTCGCCGTCGGGCACCTGCCTGCCTGCCTGGCCGGCAAGCAGCTCACTGGAGCGGCGCTGGGCTGGGCCGGCAGGTGGGCCGGGAGCAGGCGTCAGGTAAGTTTTTTCCATTTTCTTTCTGTTTTCTGTTTTTTTAATACTTCTGCAACTTTGTTGAATTAATTAAAATACCTAGGCAACTCCTAAAATCACCAAACTACTCCTGGTCCATAGTTGGATTATTTCCAACATGAAACATTTTAGTTTGGAGATACTTGAGCATTTAAATATTTTATATAATTTTAAATGCCCAAATTCAAATATTTATGATTTAATTCAAAAACCCTAAGATGGCCTAGGAAAATGTGCATCACTTTTGGCAGAGGTTCTGAACCAAGACAAAAATGATGGGCATTTTAGAAGGGCATTTCAGGTTCATTGAAAAAGTTTTTAGTAAACCCTAATTGGTTTCAGAGGGGACTGGGGGTTCTGTCATCCCCATTTCAGGTTTCTGATGAAAGAGTAAACATGATGCAACACTCTAATGCATAGCTAACTAGGGTGTGACAACTCACCCCCACTCAAAAGAATCTCGTCCCGAGATTTGGGTTCCTCCGGAAAGAAGGCGGGATACTCAAGTCGAAGACGATCCTCCCTTTCCCAAGTTGCTTCATCCTCAGAATGGTGCGACCATTGTACTTTGAGAAACTTGATATTATGACGTCGAGTGGTACGCTCGGCCTGATCGAGGATACGAATGGGGTACTCTCGATATGTAAGATTATCTTGGAGATCAAGCGTTTCGTAATCCACTCCACGGATAGGATCCGAGAAGCAACGCCTAAGTTGAGAAACGTGGAAGACATCGTGGACTCTGGAGAGGTGCGGAGGTAGTTCCAATTGGTAGGCAACTTCTCCTCGTTTAGCGAGAATGCGAAAAGGTCCAATGTAACGAGGAGCCAATTTGCCTTTGATACCGAAACGATGGGTTCCCTTCAGAGGGGTAACCCGAAGGTAAGCCTTCTCGTCAACCTCGAAAGTCATAGCCTTATGTTTTTGGTCATATTGACTCTTTTGACGAGATTGGGCTGTTTTCAACTTTTCACGAACGATGCGAACTTGTTCTTCTGCTTCCTGAATCATATCCGGGCCAAAGAATTGTCTTTCCCCGGTCTCTGACCAGTTAAGGGGTGTTCGACACCGTCGTCCATAGAGGACTTCAAAAGGGGCTTTACCCAAGCTAGATTGATAGCTGTTGTTGTAAGCGAATTCGGCAAATGGAAGGCACTTCTCCCAATCCATTCCGAATGAGATAACAGAGGCTCGAAGCATGTCTTCTAGAATCTGGTTGACGCGTTCCACTTGACCACTCGATTGAGGGTGAAAAGCGGTGCTAAAGGAAAGGCGGGTTCCCATAGCGTTTTGGAAACTTTCCCAAAATCGAGAGGTGAAAAGACTTCCTCTATCCGAGTTGATTTCCAAAGGAACACCATGGAGAGACACTATTCGGGAGATGTATAAGTCTGCCAGCTGACTAGCGGTTATATTCTCGCGAACAGGTAAGAAATGGGCCACTTTGGAAAGACGATCAACAACGATGAAGATAGCATTATTCCCTCTTTTGGTCCTGGGAAAACCGGTAATGAAGTCCATACCAATTTTATCCCATTTCCATTCAGGAATAGCTAAGGGTTGAAGGGTGCCAGCAGGCCGTTGATGTTCTGCTTTTACACGACGGCAGACGTCGCAGTTAGCAATATACTGAGCAATTTCTCTCTTCATCCTAGTCCACCAGAACCTCTGGCGTAGGTCCTGATACATCTTAGTACTACCGGGATGAATGGTGAGAGGAGATTCAGGAGCCTCCTTAAGGATCAATCTCCTCAGGTTTCGCACTTTGGGAACCACTAGTCGATTCCCGAAGTATACGACCCCTTGATCATTAATGGAGAAACAATTCGCAACTCCTTTCTTGATGTTTCTCTTGATGCGGGAAATTCCCGGATCTACCTTCTGTGCTTTGATGATCTGGTCCGTAAGGGTAGGTTTCGCCACCAAGGTGGAAAGAAAACCTTGAGGAACAATGTGAAGGTTAAGCTTCCGAAATTCCTCATGGAGAAGCGGTTGACTTTGTTGTAGCATTAGGTTGTTACAATAAGATTTACGACTTAGCGCATCAGCCATGACGTTGGCTTTCCCTGGGGTGTAAGTTATTCCTAAGTCGAAATCTGTGATCAACTCAACCCAACGTCTTTGCCTGAGATTCAAATCCGGTTAGGTGAAAATGTACTTCAGACTTTGGTGATCAGTGAATATTTCGCAACGGTTACCGAGGAGGTAATGTCGCCAGGTCTTAAGTGCATAGACTACAGCTGCAAGCTCTAGATCATGAGTAGGATAATTCTCCTCATGTGGGTGCAATTGCCGTGAAGCGTAAGCAATTACATGTCGATCTTGCATGAGGATGCAACCTAATCCTTGTCGCGAGGCGTCGCAGTAGATAACAAAGTCCTTAGAGAAGTCTGGCGGTACCAGCACGGGAGCAGAAGTCAGGCGTCTTTTCAGTTCCTGAAAGCTGTGCTCACATTGTGGAGTCCATTCGAACTTTTTATCTTTCTTGAGGAGTTCGGTTAGAGGTTTAGCAACTTTGGAGAAGTTCTCGACAAAGCGACGACAATAGCTCGCTAAGCCCAGAAAACTCCGAACTTGCTTGACCGATTCAGGTGGAGTCCAATTAAGGACGGCTTGAACTCGTTCAGGGTTAACAGCAATACCTTTACCAGATATTACATGACCCAGATAGGTCACTTCCGACAACCAGAATTCACATTTAGAGAATTTGGCATAAAGACGATGCTCTCGAAGTTTCTTCAACACTAGCCTTAGATGTTCGGCATGTTCTTCCTCGTTCTTGGAGTAGATGAGTATATCATCGAGATAAACCACGACAAACTTATCCAAATACTCCATGAAGATTGAGTTCATTAACCGAGAAAAGGTGGCTGGAGCGTTGGTTAAACCGAAGGACATGACGGTGTACTCGTATTGGCCATAACGAGTAACAAAGGCCGTTTTAGGAATGTCCCCATTTCTGATTTTGATTTGATGGTAGCCCAACCTCAAATCCATCTTGGAGAAGACTGAGGATCCAGCGAGCTGATCATACAGGTCGTTGATCCTGGGGAGCGGATATTTGTTCTTGATTGTGACCAAATTGACAGGTCGATAATCTACAACCATCCGGTCCGTACCATCCTTCTTCTTGACGAATAGGACGGGGCAAGCCCACGGAGATGAACTAGGTCGGATGAAACCCTTTTTCAAGGACTCATCGAGTTGTTTCTTAAGCTCGGCTAGTTCTAGTGGTGCCATCTTATAGGGTCTTCTAGCAATCGGGACGGTTCCTGGAATGAGGTCTATTACGAACTCAACATCCCTGTCAGGTGGAACACCTGGCAATTCCTCTGGGAAGACATCCGGGAAGTCACGGACTACCGGAATGTCCTCAAGGTCTGGCAAAGGGCTGGCGTTAAGAGAATATAATTGTCGCTCGGCTAACCTGGTCAAGACATTGACTATCTTGCCCGAAGGATGAGTGAGTTGAACAGTCCTAGAGAAGCAATCAATTTTGGCATGATGAGCTGACATCCAGTCCATACCCAAAATGATATTAATATCTGAAAATTTGAGAGCTATCAAAGATGCAAGGAAAACAAGTCTGTCGACTTGGATTTCATTTCCATAACTTACCCTGGAGGTCTGCCATCTAGAACCGGGAGTAGAAATTTCCATAGTGGATGGCATGTCACAGAATGCGGTGTTATGCAAACGAGCATAGTTCTCGGATATAAATGAATGAGAGGCTCCTGTATCGAAAAGAACAGATGCCGGGTGGCAATTAACAAGGAGCGTACCGAGAATGATGTTGGGATCCTCTTGAGCTTCTTCGGCAGAGATACAGTTGACATGGCCACGTGTAGCGGTGGCCGGCTTGGCGTGGAACACTTTCCCTGTCGGCTTGCCACGGCCAACAGCTTTAGCAGATTGGTTGGGGTTGGTCTGGGGACACTCACGCATATAGTGGCCAGATTCCCCACACTTGAAACAAGTCACGGAACTGGTACGTGGAGGAGCATTGTTGGTTGGACCACCATAGGGCTTGGCTGGTGCAGACTGTTGTATGGGGCGAGGCGCCTGGAAGGATGGCCTCGGTGTGAACCTGGGTGGCAGGGCAGTGTTGGGCACCCACACGCGGCGCTTCTGAGGACCAGCACTGGATGAGGAACCCATGTCACGGCCATGCTTGCGTGTTGCGTCATAATCAGTCTGACCAGTCTCAGCACTGATGGCCTTGTTAACAAGTTTCTGAAAGGATGTGCACTCATGCAGACGGAGGTCGCGGCGAAGCTCAGGACTAAGCCCCTTACGGAACCTTGCTTGCTTCTTGACATCGGTAGAAACTTCCTTAGTTGCATATTGTGCGAGGTTACCGAACTCCCTGCTATAAGCATCCACAGAGAGTCGGCCCTGAGTGAAACTGCAAAATTCCTCACGTTTACGGTCCATGAGACCCTCCGGAATGTGATGTTCACGGAAAGCCTCGCTGAATTCAGCCCAAGCAGTGACATGGCCCGCTGGGCGCATAGCTTCATAATTCTCCCACCATAGACTGGCGGGGCCTTCAAGATGATATGCGGCAAAGGTGACCTTGTCAGCCTCAGCTACTAGCGCGGAACGCAGCTTGTGAGAGATACTGCGAAGCCAGTCATCAGCGTCGAGAGGCTCGACGGAGTGGTGGAACGTGGGTGGATGTAACTTGATAAAATCACTGAGTGACACCACGTTAGTCCTCTGATGGTGTGCTGTGTTCTGTTCAATACGCTCCAACAAACGGTTGGTCTCCCGCTTGTTTCTTTCGGCTTCCATCATAACCTCGGCTAGGGAAGGAGGATGAGGCAGATTTGCATTCCTGACTTCACTGCCTTCGGCCTGCTCTTGAGGAGCAGGGTTAGTGCGCGTGTTGACCATCCTAGGTAAACAAGACAATGATTTAGTCAGAATGATAAAATTCCGACATAGGATACAGAATGTAAGGAATAACTCGGAATGCAAGATGATCATCCGTATGACATGGTAGATACAGAAACTGCTTCTTTATTCCATCGTCATACACACCATACAGGGTTTAGTACAAGACCAAACAGGGTACTATTACGGTGAAAAGAGGATTACATCTCATCGGAGGCATTCCAAGCTCCTATACATTATTTTTCTACACCTCCGGAAGGTGATACAAACCAGGTCATATCCCACGAGTCACGCAGGACGATAGACGACATAGCTAACACGAACTAGTGATACTACCACTAACTCAGACCGATCCGTAGTAGTCCTCGTAGAAGTCACCTCCATAGCCTGGAAGCTCAACATGATCGTCCGGAAACAGACGATCTCGCGGAGCTTGTGGACCATAGGGGCTAGGATGAGGTCTTGGACCAACAGGCGGTGGCCTACGGGGACCGCGAGGTGGGGTGATGCCTCCTACATCACGCCAACCCATCACGTCTGGCAGAGCAGATCTCACAGGATAGAGATCGCGCATATCCGAATATCCAGTTTGCACCGCCGGTGCAAACCGAGTCAATGTGGCCCAATGGTCAGCACGGGTATTGAAGAGCTCTAACCTCAAGGCCCGATTTTCACGGTCCTTATCCTCGAGCATCTCAGCAGTGGTGCGAGTCCGTGAATCCTCCTGAGTGGGGTCAACATAGATAGCCTGGAGATACCCTTGTGCTCCCGGAAGTGATCCTGGCATATACCGGAAATCAGAATCCCGAAATAGGCCAGTCCTGACTCGCATGATGGTCATCATAGAGTAGGCGGCGTCCTGCACAGCCATCTCAATAGTAACCCCGAGTCCATAGGAGCAGTGAAGGGGCTCGGTGGATCCAGGATAAGATGGAAATATCCTGACAGTGCAGAGATACTGGCTTTGATTAAAGTCTCGGAATTGCTCTTCGACCGTGTACTCAGGATACCAACGGTATCCAGCCTCAGTCATTACCCTGACCAACATGGCAGTATGGCCAGGTACATCTAGGCATCGAGTCAGGCGAACCACTTGATTGAGGTCGCGAGTGGCCATCTGAAAACACAATCATAATGCAAAGGCATTAGAATTTCTAGCAAAATTTCGGCAGCATAACAGCTGTAAATGCTCAAGAAGGATTTTGAGACATTTGACAAAGGATTTCATACACACTCAACATCATCATATCAAAGTTCTTGAGTCCATCCTAACAACATGATGTGGTAGTAGAACTGTGCTAGGCTTGTATCCATCAAACCTATAAGGTACTACTGATTAGTAACACGTGATCCTAATAGAGAGAATAGATCCTAATTCCTTAACCCCCGGTGGAAGAATAGACTGACTCAGATCAGAATGTCATAAGATAAAGGAGTAAAAAGAGCCTTACGTTCCAACCCACAAACAATTCCCCTACATATAACTAAAGAATTTCTAGACTCAACATCGACCAGTTTGGCTTGGAGAACCTACAGGCAGTCCGGCTCTGATGCCAACGCTGTCAGGACCCCGACTCGATGACACATCGATCTAGCCTGTAACACCTCATATCACTTTGCGGCCTCACGCACGGTATCCCCACGGGTGTTGCCTTACCTTTGCCCGGGACCGTTTGCGCCTTTTGGCTCACGTATATGATAGTGTCGCTAGCATCCATATGTTAAGGAGCCCGGGCTGACATGACTAGTTGTAAACTCAAAGTGGCACAGACTTACAGGGACAGGCATCCATGACCCAGCAACGAACGTGTCGGTCATCAGCAAGTGGGTCCGGGCTGTAGCACTGGGCTAGCAGGACTCCGGTAAACCGGGCTGTAGCGGGCTAACAGGACTCCGGTACTCAATGCGTGACATTTCCCCGAAGGGACAGACACAGGAACGAAGAAGGACACATGCCGGCCAGCCTAAGTGTTCCCGAGCAGTAGCAAGCTACCATGGCTCAGTGGTAACACTAGGAGACATTTCCCGGTAAGAGAGGCTACTAAGGATAAACAACTAGATAGTCAGATCCCACACATACCAAGCATTTCAAACATACACACAATATGCTCGATATGTGCAAATACAACAAGGCATCACAACATGACTCTATGACACAAGTACTTTATTTAAGGC
>NC_041386.1:153286601-153296623 GCF_002162155.2 Triticum dicoccoides | reverse complement strand
GATGGTGGCGTCGGTCATGGCGGGGGAGCGCGAGGGGGAGGAGCTGGAGAGGAGAGGGGGTGTCTGGGGGGTTCGGGGGAGAGAGGGAGGGCGATCCACGACGTCACCGGGCGAGGGGAGCGGCGAGGCGGCGAGCAGGTGCGTGGCGCGCGCTGCGGTCGCCGTCGGGCACCTGCCTGCCTGCCTGGCCGGCAAGCAGCTCGCTGGAGCGGCGCTGGGCTGGGCCGGCAGGTGGGCCGGGAGCAGGCGTCAGGTAAGTTTTTTCCATTTTCTTTCTGTTTTCTGTTTTTTTAATACTTCTGCAACTTTGTTGAATTAATTAAAATACCTAGGCAACTCCTAAAATCACCAAACTACTCCTGGTCCATAGTTGGATTATTTCCAACATGAAACATTTTAGTTTGGAGATACTTTAGCATTTAAATATTTTATATAATTTTAAATGCCCAAATTCAAATATTTATGATTTAATTCAAAAACCCTAAGATGGCCTAGGAAAATGTGCATCACTTTTGGCAGAGGTTCTGAACCAAGACAAAAATGATGGGCATTTTAGAAGGGCATTTCAGGTTCATTGAAAAAGTTTTTAGTAAACCCTAATTGGTTTCAGAGGGGACTGGGGGTTCTGTCATCCCCATTTCAGGTTTCTGATGAAAGAGTAAACATGATGCAACACTCTAATGCATAGCTAACTAGGGTGTGACAACTCACCCCCACTCAAAAGAATCTCGTCCCGAGATTTGGGTTCCTCCAGAAAGAAGGCGGGATACTCAAGTCGAAGACGATCCTCCCTTTCCCAAGTTGCTTCATCCTCAGAATGGTGCGACCATTGTACTTTGAGAAACTTGATATTATGACGTCGAGTGGTACGCTCGGCCTGATCGAGGATACGAATGGGGTACTCTCGATATGTAAGATTATCTTGGAGATCAAGCGTTTCGTAATCCACTCCACGGATAGGATCCGAGAAGCAACGCCTAAGTTGAGAAATGTGGAAGACATCGTGGACTCTGGAGAGGTGCGGAGGTAGTTCCAATTGGTAGGCAACTTCTCCTCATTTAGCGAGAATGCGAAAAGGTCCAATGTAACGAGGAGCCAATTTGCCTTTGATACCGAAACGATGGGTTCCCTTCAGAGGGGTAACCCGAAGGTAAGCCTTCTCGTCAACCTCGAAAGTCATAGCCTTATGTTTTTGGTCATATTGACTCTTTTGACGAGATTGGGTTGTTTTCAACTTTTCACGAACGATGCGAACTTGTTCTTCTGCTTCCTGAATCATATCCGGGCCAAAGAATTGTCTTTCCCCGGTCTCTGACCAGTTAAGGGGTGTTCGACACCGTCGTCCATAGAGGACTTCAAAAGGGGCTTTACCCAAGCTAGATTGATAGCTGTTGTTGTAAGCGAATTCGGCAAATGGAAGGCACTTCTCCCAATCCATTCCGAATGAGATAACAGAGGCTCGAAGCATGTCTTCTAGAATCTGGTTGACGCGTTCCACTTGACCACTCGATTGAGGGTGAAAAGCGGTGCTAAAGGAAAGGCGGGTTCCCATAGCGTTTTGGAAACTTTCCCAAAATCGAGAGGTGAAAAGACTTCCTCTATCCGAGTTGATTTCCAAAGGAACACCATGGAGAGACACTATTCGGGAGATGTATAAGTCTGCTAGCTGACTAGCGGTTATATTCTCGCGAACAGGTAAGAAATGGGCCACTTTGGAAAGACGATCAACAACGACGAAGATAGCATTATTCCCTCTTTTGGTCCTGGGAAAACCGGTAATGAAGTCCATACCAATTTTATCCCATTTCCATTCAGGAATAGCTAAGGGTTGAAGGGTGCCAGCAGGCCGTTGATGTTCTGCTTTTACACGACGGCAGACGTCGCAGTTAGCAATATACTGAGCAATTTCTCTCTTCATCCTAGTCCACCAGAACCTCTGGCGTAGGTCCTGATACATCTTAGTACTACCGGGATGAATGGTGAGAGGAGATTCAGGAGCCTCCTTAAGGATCAATCGCCTCATGTTTCGCACTTTGGGAACCACTAGTCGATTCCCGAAGTATACGACCCCTTGATCATTAATGGAGAAACAATTCGCAACTCCTTTCTTGATGTTTCTCTTGATGCGGGAAATTCCCGGATCTACCTTCTGTGCTTTGATGATCTGGTCCGTAAGGGTAGGTTTCGCCACCAAGGTGGAAAGAAAACCTTGAGGAACAATGTGAAGGTTAAGCTTCCAAAATTCCTCATGGAGAAGCGGTTGACTTTGTTGTAGCATTAGGTTGTTACAATAAGATTTACGACTTAGCGCATCAGCCATGACGTTGGCTTTCCCTGGGGTGTAAGTTATTCCTAAGTCGAAATCTGTGATCAACTCAACCCAACGTCTTTGCGTGAGATTCAAATCCGGTTGGGTGAAAATGTACTTCAGACTTTGGTGATCAGTGAATATTTCGCAACGGTTACCGAGGAGGTAATGTCGCCAGGTCTTAAGTGCATAGACTACGGCTGCAAGCTCTAGATCATGAGTAGGATAATTCTCCTCATGTGGGTGCAATTGCCGTGAAGCGTAAGCAATTACATGTCGATCTTGCATGAGGATGCAACCTAATCCTTGTCGCGAGGCGTCGCAGTAGATAACAAAGTCCTTAGAGAAGTCTGGCGGTACCAGCACGGGAGCAGAAGTCAGGCGTCTTTTCAGTTCCTGAAAGCTGTGCTCACATTGTGGAGTCCATTCGAACTTTTTATCTTTCTTGAGGAGTTCGGTTAGAGGTTTAGCAACTTTGGAGAAGTTCTCGACAAAGCGACGACAATAGCTCGCTAAGCCCAGAAAACTCCGAACTTTCTTGACCGATTCAGGTGGAGTCCAATTAAGGACGGCTTGAACTCGTTCAGGGTTAACAGCAATACCTTTACCAGATATTACATGACCCAGATAGGTCACTTCCGACAACCAGAATTCACATTTAGAGAATTTGGCATAAAGACAATGCTCTCGAAGTTTCTTCAACACTAGCCTTAGATGTTCGGCATGTTCTTCCTCGTTCTTGGAGTAGATGAGTATATCATCGAGATAAACCACGACGAATTTATCCAAATACTCCATGAAGATTGAGTTCATTAACCGAGAAAAGGTGGCTGGAGCGTTGGTTAAACCGAAGGACATGACGGTGTACTCGTATTGGCCATAACGAGTAACAAAGGACGTTTTAGGAATGTCCCCGTTTCTGATTTTGATTTGATGGTAGCCCAACCTCAAATCCATCTTGGAGAAGACTGAGGATCCAGCGAGCTGATCATACAGGTCGTTGATCCTGGGGAGCGGATATTTGTTCTTGATTGTGACCAAATTGACAGGTCGATAATCTACAACCATCCGGTCCGTACCATCCTTCTTCTTGACGAATAGGACGGGGCAAGCCCACGGGATGAACTAGGTCGGATGAAACCCTTTTTCAAGGACTCATCGAGTTGTTTCTTAAGCTCGGCTAGTTCTAGTGGTGCCATCTTATAGGGTCTTCTAGCAATCGGGACGGTTCCTAGAATGAGGTCTATTACGAACTCAACATCCCTGTCAGGTGGAACACCTGGCAATTCCTCTGGGAAGACATCCGGGAAGTCACGGACTACCGGAATGTCCTCAAGGTCTGGCAAAGGGCTGGCGTTAAGAGAATATAATTGTCGCTCGGCTAACCTGGTCAAGACATTGACTATCTTGCCCGAAGGATGAGTGAGTTGAACAGTCCTAGAGAAGCAATCAATTTTGGCATGATGAGATGACATCCAGTCCATACCCAAAATGATATTAATATCTGAAAATTTGAGAGCTATCAAAGATGCAAGGAAAACAAGTCTGTCGACTTGGATTTCATTTCCATAACTTACCCTGGAGGTCTGCCATCTAGAACCGGGAGTAGAAATTTCCATAGTGGATGGCATGTCACAGAATGCGGTGTTATGCAAACGAGCATAGTTCTCGGATATAAATAAATGAGAGGCTCCTGTATCGAAAAGAACAGATGCCGGGTGGCAATTAACAAGGAGCGTACCGAGAATGATGTTGGGATCCTCTTGAGCTTCTTCGGCAGAGATACAGTTGACATGGCCACGTGTAGCGGTGGCCGGCTTGGCGTGGAACACTTTCCCTGTCGGCTTGCCACGGCCAACAGCTTTAGCAGATTGGTTGGGGTTGGTCTGGGGACACTCACGCATATAGTGGCCAGATTCCCCACACTTGAAACAAGTTACGGAACTGGTACGTGGAGGAGCATTGTTGGTTGGACCACCATAGGGCTTGGCTGGTGCAGACTGTTGTATGGGGCGAGGCGCCTGGAAGGATGGCCTCGGTGTGAACCTGGGTGGCAGGGCAGTGTTGGGCACCCACACGCGGCGCTTCTGAGGACCAGCACCGGATGAGGAACCCATGTCACGGCCATGCTTGCGTGTTGCGTCATAATCAGTCTGACCAGTCTCAGCACTGATGGCCTTGTTAACAAGTTTCTGAAAGGATGTGCACTCATGCAGACGGAGGTCGCGGCGAAGCTCAGGACTAAGCCCCTTACGGAACCTTGCTTGCTTCTTGACATCGGTAGAAACTTCCTTAGTTGCATATTGTGCGAGGTTACCGAACTCCCTGCTATAAGCATCCACAGAGAGTCGGCCCTGAGTGAAACTGCAAAATTCCTCACGTTTACGGTCCATGAGACCCTCCGGAATGTGATGTTCACGGAAAGCCTCGCTGAATTCAGCCCAAGCAGTGACATGGCCCGCTGGGCGCATAGCTCCATAATTCTCCCACCATAGACTAGCGGGGCCTTCAAGATGATATGCGGCAAAGGTGACCTTGTCAGCCTCAGCTACTAGCGCGGAACGCAGCTTGTGAGAGATACTGCGAAGCCAGTCATCAGCGTCGAGAGGCTCGACGGAGTGGTGGAACGTGGGTGGATGTAACTTGATAAAATCACTGAGTGACACCACGTTAGTCCTCTGATGGTGTGCTGTGTTCTGTTCAATACGCTCCAACAAACGGTTGGTCTCCCGCTTGTTTCTTTCGGCTTCCATCATAACCTCGGCTAGGGAAGGAGGATGAGGCAGATTTGCATTCCTGACTTCACTGCCTTCGGCCTGCTCTTGAGGAGCAGGGTTAGTGCGCGTGTTGACCATCCTAGGTAAACAAGACAATGATTTAGTCAGAATGATAAAATTCCGACATAGGATACAGAATGTAAGGAATAACTCGGAATGCAAGATGATCATCCGTATGACATGGTAGATACAGAAACTGCTTCTTTATTCCATCGTCATACACACCATACAGGGTTTAGTACAAGACCAAACAGGGTACTATTACGGTGAAAAGAGGATTACATCTCATCGGAGGCATTCCAAGCTCCTATACATTATTTTTCTACACCTCCGGAAGGTGATACAAACCAGGTCATATCCCACGAGTCACGCAGGACGATAGATGACATAGCTAACACGAACTAGTGATACTACCACTAACTCAGACCGATCCGTAGTAGTCCTCGTAGAAGTCACCTCCATAGCCTGGAAGCTCAACATGATCGTCCGGAAACAGACGATCTCGCGGAGCTTGTGGACCATAGGGGCTAGGATGAGGTCTTGGACCAACAGACGGTGGCCTACGGGGACCGCGAGGTGGGGTGATGCCTCCTACATCACGCCAACCCATCACGTCTGGCAGAGCAGATCTCACAGGATAGAGATCGCGCATATCCGAATATCCAGCTTGCACCGCCGGTGCAAACCGAGTCAATGTGGCCCAATGGTCAGCACGGGTATTGAAGAGTTCTAACCTCAAGGCCCGATTTTCACGGTCCTTATCCTCGAGCATCTCAGCAGTGGTGCGAGTCCGTGAATCCTCCTGAGTGGGGTCAACATAGATAGCCTGGAGATACCCTTGTGCTCCCGGAAGTGATCCTGGCATATACCGGAAATCAGAATCCCGAAATAGGCCAGTCCTGACTCGCATGATGGTCATCATAGAGTAGGCGGCGTCCTGCACAGCCATCTCAATAGTAACCCCGAGTCCATAGGAGCAGTGAAGGGGCTCGGTGGATCCAGGATAAGATGGAAATATCCTGACAGTGCAGAGATACTGGCTTTGATTAAAGTCTCGCAATTGCTCTTCGACCGTGTACTCAGGATACCAACGGTATCCAGCCTCAGTCATTACCCTGACCAACATGGCAGTATGGCCGGGTACATCTAGGCATCGAGTCAGGCGAACCACTTGATTGAGGTCGCGAGTGGCCATCTGAAAACACAATCATAATGCAAAGGCATTAGAATTTCTAGCAAAATTTCGGCAGCATAACAGCTGTAAATGCTCAAGAAGGATTTTGAGACATTTGACAAAGGATTTCATACACACTCAACATCATCATATCAAAGTTCTGAGTCCATCCTAACAACATGATGTGGTAGTAGAACTGTGCTAGGCTTGTATCCATCAAACCTATAAGGTACTACTGATTAGTAACACGTGATCCTGATAGAGAGAATAGATCCTAATTCCTTAACCCTCGGTGGAAGAATAGACTGACTCAGATCAGAATGTCATAAGATAAAGGAGTAAAAAGAGCCTTACGTTCCAAACCACAAACAATTCCCCTACATATAACTAAAGAATTTCTAGACTCAACATCGACCAGTTTGGCTTGGAGAACCTACAGGCAGTCCGGCTCTGATGCCAACGCTGTCAGGACCCCGACTCGATGACACATTGATCTAGCCTGTAACACCTCATATCACTTTGCGGCCTCACGCACGGTATCCCCACGGGTGTTGCCTTACCTTTGCCCGGGACCGTTTGCGCCTTTTGGCTCACGTATATGATAGTGTCGCTAGCATCCATATGTTAAGGAGCCCGGGCTGACATGACTAGTTGTAAACTCAAAGTGGCACAGACTTACAGGGACAGGCATCCATGACCCAGCAACGAACGTGTCGGTCATCAGCAAGTGGGTCCGGGCTGTAGCACTGGGCTAGCAGGACTCCGGTAAACCGGGCTGTAGCGGGCTAACAGGACTCCGGTACTCAATGCGTGACATTTCCCCGAAGGGACAGACACAGGAACGAAGAAGGACACATGCCGGCCAGCCTAAGTGTTCCCGAGCAGTAGCAAGCTACCATGGCTCAGTGGTAACACTAGGAGACATTTCCCGGTAAGAGAGGCTACTAAGGATAAACAACTAGATAGTCAGATCCCACACATACCAAGCATTTCAAACATACACACAATATGCTCGATATGTGCAAATACAACAAGGCATCACAACATGACTCTATGACACAAGTACTTTATTTAAGGCTCAGAGAGCCATACATAACATACACAAAGGTACGGGTCACACGACCCAGCATTCAAGTCATACAGTCATACAAACCAGCAGCGGAAGTAACTTGTCTGAGTACAGACAACTAGAAAATAAAAGAGGCTTGGAAAGCCTAGCTATACTACGTGGTCCTTCACAAGCTCAGGATCACCACCTGGGCCTTAGCCTACTCATTGATGTCAACGTCTACGTAGAACCCATCAGAAGAGGTTGCAGCGTCTTCTGTAAAAATGTAAATTATAGCAACATGAGTACAAAGGTACTCAGCAAGACTTACATCAGATCCTATATACATGCATATTATGAAGAAGGGTTGGTGGAGTTGTTGCAGCAAGCCAGCTTTGACTCTTGGCTAGGCTAACCTACGAGACTCCAACTTGAAATGATTTTGCGTACACGAGTCCACTACTCACCAATTAAATACACTACCGAGGATCCACCTCCGTCTTCCTACGGAAGAGCCATCCTCGGCACTCACACTTATCTTGAGGCTTTTAGTAGTTTCCATTTACTTGTCTATGAACTGTATAGGCAACCAAGTAGTCCTTTACCGCGGACGCGGCTATTCGAATAGATCATGATAACCCTGCAGGGGTGTACTTCTTCATACACGCTCTCACCACTTACCGTCGTTTACACGACATGTACTCGGCAACCTTCAAGCGGAAGCCCAACGTGGGTGTCGGCCACGACCTACCTAATCACCTAAGCCTCCAGTCCAGGTTTATCGCCTATCCAGGTTCCATCCGTAGGGAGTCCGGCCGAGGTTTCCCATACGGCCCCGAACGATGTGAACAGGGTTCCCAAGATACCTAACGGGTATTCGGTACACCCGGCCACGTACCTACCGCATCACAGCCCACCTCTACGGTCAGCGCTGTCCACGGCCTCCAGTAGGCTACAAACACCAGAAACTACTTGCAACTCCTGGACGGAGAACTAGGGTGAATAAGAAGCCGAGAGGGTCCATTGGTTTCGGGCCCAATGCATGGTAGTAGCTGATTCTTAAATCACACATACAGATCTCAGTGCTTAAGGTCGGCTTCAATGAAACAACCCACCATGTACTCCTACATGGCCTCTCATCGATACCTTTACCAAATCATGTTCACCACACCACTCTCATTACCGACATAATCATTTCACTCTAGCCCATCACCCAGATGAACCAGACCTGACACGACTCTAAGCATAGCAGGCATAGCAAGGTAGGAACAACACATACATATGGCTCAATCAACTCCTACACATGCTAGTGGGTTTCATCTAGTTACTGTGGCAATGACAGGTCATGCAGAGGAAGTGGGTTCAACTACCGTAGCACACAGCAGTTTGAAACGCGTTGTCTTAATGCAGTAAAAGAGAGCAGGAGCGAGAACATGGGATTGTATCGATATGATCAAATGGTTGGTTGCTTGCCTGATGGTTCGATGCACTGATACGGTTCTTCGTTAGGGTAATCATGGTACTCCTCGGAGGCAGAACCTGCTGCAAAGAACACCGATACACAACCATCACCAAACAATGTGCAACAATATGATGCATGCATGAAACATAGCAATATGAGTGTGTTGGGCTAATGCAACTAAGACCAGAAGGGTTTGAACCAATTTGAATCAAAGATTCAAATTTCAAACTCAAACATGGCCTTTTAAAGTGTTTTTCCTTGTTCTGTATTAAACATCAGGTTAACTTGTTTAATCATGCATGAAAATAGTACAGATGGATAGATTGGATTTTTCTAATCATTTTTCATATATAATTTGTCTGATTTGGAGTTACAGAATAAAAGTTATGAATTTTTAAAGTTTAAACTATATTCTGGAATTTCCTATATTAGATTAATTCCAGAAAATCAATTATTGCGTCAGCCTGACGTCAGTGTGACGTCAGCAGGTCAACGGGACACGTCCGGGTCAAACCTGACAGTGGGTCCCGCGTGTCAGTGTGATTAGATTAATTAAAGTTTAATTAAAACTAAACCTGTTTAATTAACAGGGCTGGGCCCCACCTGTCATTGACTCAGGGGAGTCAACCACGGCCCACCCGTGGTCAAACCCGGGTCGGCTGCACCGGCGTTTAGCCGCCGGCGAGTCCGACGCGGCGGCGGAAGTGGTTTTGGCTGTTTCGGCCGCTAAACGGGTCGCGGAGACCACCGGAGTGGAGCTGAGGACGAGCCGCAGCTCTTGGTGGAGTCCGTTGGGGTCGGGGTGGCCGGAGTTGGCGCCGGCGACGACTTTGGCGGCCACCGTGGTTCGGCCAAAGTCGAACTTGTCGCTAGGGGGATCGGTGAGGTGCGGGGAGTAGCTAGTTAGGTGCTACGTGACGCGGTGAGCATGATGGACACCGTGGAGTGGCCGGAGGGTGACCGGGAGCACGTCGGCGACGAGCTCCACGGCGGTGGGTGCGGTTGAGCTCCGTGAGGTCGCTACACGGCTCGGGAGCAAGAAAAGAGGGGGGGGATGGCTAAGCTCACAGTGAGTGCGACGAAGCCCTTGGTGCGGCCGGAGATGGACCGGAGCGACGACGGCGTTGAAGGGGATCTCCGGCGACGGCGGTTCGGGCGAGGTCGTTGCGGTGGACTCGGGCGTTGCGAGCGCTCGGGGCTCGGCTTGCTCGATGGAGTGGACAGCGGCGGAGCTCCTGGACACGATGAGAGGA
>NC_041386.1:153280918-153286399 GCF_002162155.2 Triticum dicoccoides | reverse complement strand
GATGGTGGCGTCGGTCATGGCGGGGGAGCGCGAGGGGGAGGAGCTGGAGAGGAGAGGGGGTGTCTGGGGGGTTCGGGGGAGAGAGGGAGGGCGATCCACGACGTCACCGGGCGAGGGGAGCGGCGAGGCGGCGAGCAGGTGCGTGGCGCGCGCTGCGGTCGCCGTCGGGCACCTGCCTGCCTGCCTGGCCGGCAAGCAGCTCGCTGGAGCGGCGCTGGGCTGGGCCGGCAGGTGGGCCGGGAGCAGGCGTCAGGTAAGTTTTTTCCATTTTCTTTCTGTTTTCTGTTTTTTTAATACTTCTGCAACTTTGTTGAATTAATTAAAATACCTAGGCAACTCCTAAAATCACCAAACTACTCCTGGTCCATAGTTGGATTATTTCCAGCATGAAACATTTTAGTTTGGAGATACTTGAGCATTTAAATATTTTATATAATTTTAAATGCCCAAATTCAAATATTTATGATCTAATTCAAAAACCCTAAGATGGCCTAGGAAAATGTGCATCACTTTTGGCAGAGGTTCTGAACCAAGACAAAAATGATGGGCATTTTAGAAGGGCATTTCAGGTTCATTGAAAAAGTTTTTAGTAAACCCTAATTGGTTTCAGAGGGGACTGGGGGTTCTGTCATCCCCATTTCAGGTTTCTGATGAAAGAGTAAACATGATGCAACACTCTAATGCATAGCTAACTAGGGTGTGACAACTTGGGACCTAAGCGTTATTGCGAATGTGGTTAGTTATAATCTTTGCTGAAAACTTGAATGCTGGCTTTACATATTTACAACAACAAGAGCAAACAGAGTTTATAAAAGTTTTTCTTTATCACTTTCAGTTTGTAAACTGAATTGCTTGAGGACAAGCAAAGGTTTAAGCTTGGGGGAGTTGATACGTCTCCGTCGTATCTACTTTTCCAAACACTTTTGCCCTTGTTTTGGACTCTAACTAGCATGATTTGAATGGAACTAACCCGGACTGACGCTGTTTTCAGCAGAATTACCATGGTGTTATTTATGTGCAGAAACAAACATTCTCGGAATGACCTGAAACTTCACGGAGCAACTTTTTGGAAAATATAAAAAATACCTGCAAAAGATGAAGGCCAGGGGGCCCACCACCTGTCCACGAGGGTGGGGGGCGCCCCCCCTACCTCATGGGCCCCCTGGAGCTCCTCCGACTCCAACTCGAACTCTATATATTGTGTTTCGCGGAGAAAAAATCAGAGAGAAGAATTCATCACGTTTTACGATACGGAGCCGCCGCGAAGCCCTAAAACCTCTCGGGAGGGCTGATCTGGAGTCCGTTCGGGGCTCCGAAGAGGGGAATCCGTCGCCATCGTCATCATCAACCATCCTCCATCACCAATTTCATGATGCTCACCGCCGTGCGTGAGTAATTCCATCGTAGTCTTGCTGGACGGTGATGGGTTGGATGAGATTTATCATGTAATCGACTTAGTTTTGTTAGGGTTTGATCCCTAGTATCCACTATGTTCTGAGATTGATGTTGCTATGACTTTGCTATGCTTAATGCTTGTCACTAGGGCTCGAGTGCCATGATTTCAGATATGAACCTATTTTGTTTTTATCAATATATGAGTGTTCTTGATCCTATCTTGCAAGTCTATAGTCACCTATTATGTGTTATGATCCGTTAACCCCGAAGTGAGAATAATCGGGATACTTACCGGTGATGACCGTAGTTTGAGGAGTTCATGTATTCACTATGTGTTAATGCTTTGTTCCCGTACTCTATTAAAAGGAGGCCTTAATATCCCTTAGTTTCTGTAAGGACCCCGCTGCCACGGGAGGGTAGGACAAAAGATGTTGAAAGTGCAACTATCCCTGGGTGGTTTTGGTAATTCCTAACAACATATAGCTCGTTGAGCTAACATTATTCCAAGATTAATATTTCAGGAAAAGCTCAATGGATGGCATGACATGGATGAGGAAAGTGGATCCCTCAAAATTCTAAGGACAAAAAGTTTGGCTCAAGCTTCAAAATCAAGACTCTACATTTTATATTTTAGCGATCCAAGATCACATTGAGTCTATAGGAAAAGCCAATACTATCAAGGAGGGATGAGGTGTTGCTTAATGGCTTGCTTGCTCAAAGTGCTTAGTGATATGCTCCAAAACCCTCAACTACCTTCCCACATCCACATATGACCTAAACCAAAAGTCAAACTCGGCCCCACCGATTCTTTATATCCGGCGCCACCGAGTTTCAAATGTCATAGCCACTGCCACAAACCCTAGCAATTCGGTTTCACCGATAGGGATCTCGGTCTCACCGAGATGGGATTGTAATCTCTCTGTTTCCCTTCGTAACGTTTCAGTTTTACCGAGATGAGCGATCGGTCCCAGCGAGATTGCAATGTAAACTCTCTGTTTCCCTTTTGTAACATTTCGGTCTCACCGAGATGAGCGAATCGGTCCCACCGAGTTTAGCTGACCAACTCTCTGGTAAGCTTATTACCAAAATCGGTCCCACCGAGTTTGTGTAATTGGTCACACCGAGATTACGTTATTCCCTAATCCTAAGCATATCAGTCCTACCGAGTTGCATCTCAGTCCCACCGAAAATCCTAACGGTCACTAGGTTTGCTGAATCGGTCCGACCGAGTTTAACCATTCGGTCCCACCGAGTTTGGCAAATTGTGTGTAACAGTTAGATTCTGTGTGGAGGCTATATATACCCCTCCACCCACTCTTCATTCGTGGAGAGAGCCATCAGAACATACCTACACTTCCAATACACATTTCTGAGAGAGAACCACCTACACTTGTGTTGAGGTCAAGATATTCCATTCCAACCATATGAATCTTGATTTCTAGCCTTCCCCAAGTTGCTTTCCACTCAAATGTTCTTTCCACCAAATCCAAATCCTGTGAGAGAGAGTTGAGTGTTGGGGAGACTATCATTTGAAGCACAAGAGCAAGGAGTTCATCATCAACACACCATTTGTTACTTCTTGGAGAGTGGTGTCTCCTAGATTGGCTAGGTGTCACTTGGGAGCCTCCGACAAGATTGTGGAGTTGAACCAAGGAGTTTGTAAGGGCAAGGAGATCGCCTACTTCATGAAGATCTATCGCTAGTGAGGCAAGTCCTTCGTGGGCGACGGCCGTGATGGAATAGACAAGGTTGCTTCTTCGTGGACCCTTCGTGGGTGGAGCCCTCCATGGACTCACGCAACCGTTACCCTCCGTGGGTTGAAGTCTCCATCAACGTGGATGTACGATAGCACCACCTATCGGAACCACGACAAAAACATCCGTGTCTCCAATTGCGTTTGAATCCTCCAAACCCTTCCCTTTACATTCTTGCAAGTTGCATGCTTTACTTTCCGCTGCTCATATACTCTTTCGCATGCTTGCTTGAATTGTGTGGAGATTGCTTGACTTGTGCTAAGATAGCTAAAATCTGCCAAGAACTAAAATTGGGAAAAGGCTAGATTTTTATTTGGTCAAGTAGTCTAATCACCCCCCTCTAGACATACTTCCGATCCTACAGATGTCATGCAAGTTCTTTTCCATAAGCACGTATGACTATATTCGGAATACATGCCTACATTACATTGATGAAATGGCTAGTTCTGTGTCACCCTAGGTTATGACTGTTACATGATGAACCGCATCCGGCATAATTCTCCATCACTGATCCATTGCCTACGAGCTTTCCACATATTGTTCTTCGCTTATTTACTTTCCCGTTGCTATTGCTATCATCACTACAAAATACCAAAAACATTACTTTTACTACTGTTACCTTTTGCTACCGTTACCACTACTATCATATTACTTTGCTACTGAACACTTTGCTGCAGATATTAAGTTTCTAGGTGTGGTTGAATTGACAACTCGGCTGCTAATACTTGAGAGTATTCTTTGGCTCCCCTTGTGTCGAATCAATAAATTTGGGTCGAATACTTTACCCTCGAAAACTGTTGCGATCCCCTATACTTGCGGGTTATCAGTGTTGTGCTTGTTAAACACATTGTACGTAGTATATCATACATGGTTTAGATTCGCAACATCTAGCTAGACATGTAATATGATTTAAATTCAACATAAAATCTATACATATATTCGAATTTGAGATCGAATGTACATGTAGTCGTATTTATATAGGAATTTACTTCTCCAATATTCATGTCATGTGTTGTGAAGATAATATTTAGATGGTTGTATAACTAACCCGAGTACAATCCCATTCAAACAGGGAAAATGTACTCAAATTTAGTCCATATGCTAGACAACACACATTGTTTTTTATTGTTGAGGGAAGTGCAAATTGTTTTGGTACTATACACATTATGTTTGTTGTCCTGAATTTTTTAGTTTTTTTGTTGTATTTGAATGATTTTCTAGTAATCTAGTAAAACGGGACATAGCTCTCTCTAGTGATGAGGTGCGAATTGTTTTTTGGGTACACGTTAAGCTTCTTCTCCCGAAATTTCAAGCCGCGCCTTGTTATGCCGAAATTTCAAGCTAGCATCTCTGTCTATCGTGCTACGAAATTCCCGCCGCTTCAACCTGCGGCTTATTACCCCGAAATATTTAATATATATCTTTGTCTCGTTATGCTCCGACAACTCCCTCCATCTCAACCCGCGCCTTGCTATTCCAAATTACAACGCGTGCGAAAAATCCCACCTCTGTGAAATTCCGGCACGCGAAATGCCTGTGATACCCCTGAACCGAAAGAACTGCCTAGCTCAAATCGGTGGGGGTACTTTCGTAACTTACCTTAGATTTCGGACAAGCGCGTCCCTAAGCCATGGTTCCCCACTCCCATCCCATCCGCCCACCCATTCGTACACTGAGGCCGCGAAAACTCACGAAGCCCCACACCCTCCTCTGTCCGCCACCCAGTCGGAGCCTCTTCCCCGACGACGTCGTCCACAGCAACACCTCGACGTCCCTCATCCACCATACCGGATGAGGATCTGTCGTCGATCTCGTCGTCCCGCCAGTTCAGCCACCCCGTCCTCCACCTCCAAGGAGCTGCCCCGACGTTTCCCTCGTCTTTCGTGCCACCTACATTCCCACACCGCCGTCTTCACCTGCACCATCGGAAGAGCATCATCATCACCGTTTCCTCGGATGAAGCTGAGGCCTAATCAGCGCCACCAAAGAGGTTGTACACTAATCGCCGCATTTTATTCTTGATTTGATCTCACGGTGCTGCTGGCGCTCGGTCCCGAGCTGACACGGTGCGGCTCCATCCACGGCAGCGTCGCCGACCACTTCCTCCATGGTATCGCTCCCTCGCGGCGACGTCCACATCAGTAGGAGTTGCCGCTGCTTTAGCTCTCACTCGCGCTGCTGCTCTGCTCTTGCGCTCGGTCCCCTGCTTGGTCTGCTCTTGCTCTTGCTCTTGCTCTTGCTCTCGCTCTCGCTCTTGCTTGCGATGCCACTCCGATTTAGCTACACTTCATTCGACTGAATCGACTTTCGGGTCAGTCGATTTTCGGGGGGC
>NC_041386.1:153196981-153280486 GCF_002162155.2 Triticum dicoccoides | reverse complement strand
GGGGAGGGGGGCTCGCTGGAGAGGTACCCCAGTATCTATCTTAGGGTTCAGGGTGGGGGCGGTAGTGGTCGGTGGTGGTGGGGCGGTGGCGTGAGGATCGCCGTAGAAAAAGCTCGGCATGGGGGGCCTAGAGGGATGGCCGGGGCGGCGGCGGACCGGCGGTGGGGAGTGGTTTCCGGGCGGGCGGGCGGCGCACCGCTGGTCGCGGGCGGCGGGGGGCAGCTGTTTGGCCGGTGGTGGCTGGCGGCTCAGGGTAGCCTCACCTGATGCTGCTACACGACCAGCTGCCCCGGCTCTCGCACGCGCTCCTGCTGCTTTTCTGCTACTAGTGCGTTCAGTTTCGACAGTTAAGTTCACTTTCAACAGTTAAATTCAGTTTCGATAGTTAAGTTCAGAGATGAGAGGCTGTTGTATTTTACATCTAGCACTTTGTGGTTATGTATTTTACGTCATCTATTGGAGATGCTATTAGAATTCCACTCAGATTAACATTGTCTCTCTTGTCCTGCTTCAGCCTCGGCGTCGTACAACTCACCAGAGCTGCTCCAACGACGAAACCCTCCATCACAGCGGAGCATTACCCCGGGCTCCATCTCTAGACGCCTAAGATCTTCTTCCCCTCCTCCGAAAGCCAAGTTAGCCGGATCATCCTCACCGACCAACCGAATCATGCTAAGATCGACATGGCTTCGCCAAAGAATTTGTACACTTGTTGCATCTGTTTTTTACTCTACATGTTATATATATTATCCACTGAGCACACGCAGTAACGTGAAATACGATTAGTTTCTCCTACTATAGGACAAGCAGTGAGGTACCAGGCAACTTAGCTATCCGTGATGGACTCTCTTGAACGCCATAATTATTAATCTCTGCGCATTTGAGCTGTGCATTTGTCGATGGGCCTAGGAGTTGAGCTAGTAGGGCAGTGGCCTGGGTCCAAAGTAATAGAAGTAGCACAAAAACATTTTTTGAGTGTAGGCTTTTCCTTGCTCAAGCCTGCCTACTAGAATTGCCAGTGCTTGAAAGGAAAAGTGAAGGAAAAACATAGGAATTGGAAAGTTTCCTATGGTACTACTATTCATGAATTTGGTTCAAAGGAATGGAGCAAAGGAAAATTGTTGGATTTGTTCCTTTAGTGTCTCCTTGAAAGAAAAACCGTAGGAATTTTAATTTCCACTTGTTCTCCTTTTCAAATTCCTATTCATGAAGTACAAGACTAAGAGATAGTAGCATAATAGCATTATAACCTTACATTTTCTTGTGGTTTGACTTAATCTCACCTTGCTTCTTTGCATCCTGTGATCTTCCAATTCTTGTGAATCAAACACCCAGATTGGCATAAATCCTGTGTTTTTAAATTCTCTGTTTTGCACGTGCATTCCTATCCTATTCCTGTCTATCTCCTATCCCTGCATTGTAAAATCCTCAAATTCAAACAAGCCCTTACACAATTACTTCTGTTACAGATATGTGTCAAAGAAAACCTTGTGTGGTTTGTCTTGCTCCTGCCGCGCTATGTTCCACCCCAGCTCAGGTGCTCCAATGACGGAAGGGTTCACCAGAGCAGGGATCCGCTCTCCAGACTGTCTTTCGCCGCCTCAGATCTTCTTCCCCGCCGCCGGCAGCCACGACAACTACATTACCATCATCAACTGAGCAGATGACCTTCAAGACTACACAGGCCCGCAAGAGAGGTCACACTCTTCTGTTTCTGCTTACGTTATGCATCGCTTAATATGATGACATGCTACTTTATCATCGTGTTCACCTATTAGACTTCGAGTCAGGTCCAAACTAATGCTGAAACTTGAGTTTTTAAATGGTTGTGGGGTACATATTGGGGCAGCAATCAGTACTATCTGTCTACTATCTAGTTAATCTCGGGTGTCTACTATGAGTTTCATGTTGGGTGCAAACATACATTAAAGGAACAATTATCTGTATTTTTAACTAAAGCTATTATCTGCCTGCTATCATTGGTTTTGGGTCTATCCATAGTTTGCTACCATCACTCTGGATTTGTGCATGCACTCCTTACATAATCTCACTATGTTTTATTCCTATGCATGTAAGTTATTGTACACAATGGAACTGAACATGTAGAGCAAAAGAGACGAGCCTTGCGTGGCAATAAAATTTCATGCAGACGTCGCTCCATGGTGGGCGCAAAGGCAGCCCCCTCCACCCATTTTGGATCGTAATCAAGAGGAGGATAACTGTTCTGAGGGGAATTCAGAAGGAGAAGACCACTCCTATTTACCCCCTGAGGTCTTCGCTCTAACTTGACATGCTGATGTTGGTAATATCATGCATATGGTGCCTTGCATTGCTTACTAGATACATCAAATATGTCATCTGCTTAGTTTAGACATGCTTTGTGGCAATGCCTTCTGTTTAGTTTCTTTATCGTATATGTGAATCACGCAATGCCATCTTGTTTAGCCAGGCATCATATATGTGAATTTTGCAATGCCACCCTGGTTAGCCAGTCATCTTATATGTGAAATATATCATGCCATCATTTTTTACTACGTGTTAAATTTGTCAACAATTTTAGTACATTCGATTACTCTTCCTATGCATCAGCCATTCGGCACGGTCATGGAAAAATCTTAAGTGGAAACAAGATCTTCAGAGCAGACAATGCTATCTGACGAAGCACATGTCTTGCTGGTTACGGATAGCTCCTCAGAGGAGGATTCAGAGACAGATGACCAGTCCTATCCCCCCTTGAGGTGCATGCTCTAACTTGGCAGGGTTATGTTGCTCATATCATGCGTATGGTATCTTGCATTGCTATGTCATTTGCTTAGTATAGACATTCTTTGTGTGAATGCCACCTGTTTAGTGTCTAATTACCATATATGTGAATCATGCGATGCCATCTTGTTGCAAGACATTATATATGTGAATTATGCAATGCTATCTTGTTGCAAGGAATTATATATGCGAATTATGCAATGCCATGCTATTTAGCCAAGCGTCATATATGTGAATTATATCATGCTATTCTTTTTTTGTATTTCTCATTGCATTTGTCGACAATGTTTGTATATTCAACTGCTCTTCCTGTGCATCAGCCATTTGAATTGGTGATAGAGAAATCTGGAGTGAAAACAAGGTCTTCGGAGCAGACAATGCTACCTGCTGAAGCAGATATCTTGCTGGTTACAGATATCTCTTCAGAGGAGGATTCAGAGGCAGATGACCAGTCCTATTACCCTCCTGAGGTGTATGCTCAAACTTGGCAGGGTTATATTACTCATATCATGCATATGTTGTATTGTAATGCTTAGTTTTTACATCATATGCACAATATTGAATGCCATCTCCTTAGACACATCATATATGCGATTGCCCTCTGCTCACTTGCTTAGTATAAATCATATATTTGAATTATATCATGCCAAGATGTTTACATAGACAGCATGTATCTGAATTATGGAATGCCAACCCATTTTTTAAAGACATAATATAGTTATATCATCTCATCCTGTTTACATAGTCATCATATTTTGAATTATGTCATTCTATCCCGTTTAGTTAGCCATCATACATTTTAAATTGTGTCATGCTATCCTGTTTAATTAGCCATCATATATGTGAAATTATGTCCTGCTATTCTGTTTGGTTAGACAACATAAATGTGAATTATTTCATGCCCTGTTTTCTTCCCTACTATCCATTGCACCTGTCTATCTTACAATGTCTGTACATTCAATTACTTTTCTTGTTTATCAGCCATTTCAATTGGAGGGGGTGATGGCAGTATCTATGGGAGTAAAAACACGGTCTTAAGAAAAGATTGTGCTACCTGTCGATGCAGATAGAACCACGATTGTACTTGCCGAAGAACCAGCCCTACCACACATAACTCAGACTCACGCAGATTGTACCCCTACCCAGTTGGATAGAGAACCAGCCACACCCCTTCTAACTCCAACCCCAGCAGATAGTAACCCTGTTCCAGTTGACACAACACCATCTCCACCAGAGAGCACCCAAACACGAGCAGTTAGTAAGGCAACTGCAGTGCCCAAAGCATGAGGACCACCACTCCGAACCCCAAGTCAACGCTTAAAGAGAAAGAAGAGTTGTTCTTAGGCCAGGTTCCGTAGCTACGGTTCATACTACTTTGCTCTTGCATCACTGTATTTACTCATACCAACTAATTTCAAATTGAAGGATGCAATTGAAACTATAATGGCGCAACAGGTATGTTTTAAACCTATTTCTTTAACGTGTTTGCTATTGTAACTTGCTCTATGTTGATTTCAGTTTGAATTGAATAAATAGTTATGTTCTCTTGCCATGCACATTACAAGTGTTGTTATTGCTGTGTAGTTTCCCACACTTATATTCTATCTATGCTGCTTTGTCTTAAATAGATATGATTCAGACTGTATTTATCTTGATTTGGCAACATAAACTAGAATGATATAGACCATATAGTGACCATACTACATAGATATATGTTTGTTTCATGCTGTTATCTTGTCCACCTTACTACTGAACTGGTTTACAAAAATGAGTTTCATATGCTACATTGTAAACCTGTGATGTGTTTGTTTGTTTCTCTTTTAGAACACGGATAAAATATTGGAGAATAGTACCCCGTTGATACCTCTCCGTCGTATCTATAATTTTTGATTGTTCCATGCCAATATTATTGAACTTTCATATATTTTTGGCAACTTTTTATACTATTTTTGGGACTAACATATTGATCCAGTGCCCAGTGCCAGTTCCTATCTGTTGCATGTTTTTGGTTTCGCAGAATATCCATATCAAACGGAGTCCAAACGGGATAAAAACGGACGGAGCTTTTTTTTGGAAAATATGGAAAATTCGGAAGGAAAATCAACGCGAACCAGTGCCCGAGGTGGTCACGAGGCAGGGGGCGCCCCCCCCCTTAGGGCGCGCCCCTACCCTCGTGAGCCCACCGTAAGGCGGTTGACGCTCTTCTTTTGCCGCAAGAAAGCTAATATTCGGAAAAAAATCACGGCGAAGGTTTTAGGCCAATCGGCGTTACGGATCTCCATATATACATGAAATGGTGAAACAGAGCGAGGGGAGAACGCAGAACCAGAGAGAAACAGAGAGATAGATCCAATCTCGGAGGGACTCTCGCCCCTCCCACGCCATGGGAGCCAAGGACTAGAGGGGAAACCATTCTCCCATCTAGGGAGGAGGTCAAGGAAGAAGAAGAAGAATGGGGGCTCTCTCCCCCTCGCTTCCGGTGGCGCCGGAGTGCCACCGGGGGCCATCATCATCACCACCATCTTCACCAACAACTTCACCACCATCATCACCAACTCTTACCCCCTCTATGCAGCGGTGTAACCTCTCTCTTACCCGCTGTAATCTCTACTTAAACATGGTGCTCAACGCTATATATTATTTCTCAATGATGTATGGCTATCCTATGATGTTTGAGTAGATCTGTTTTGTCCTAATGGCTATTTGATGATCGTGATTGGTTTGAGTTGTATGTTTTATTATTGGTGCTGTCCTATGGTGCTCTCCGTGTCGCGCAAGCGTGAGGGATTCCCGCTATAGGGTTTGCAATATGCTTATGATTTGCTTATGGTGGGTGGCGTGGGTGACAGAAGCACATACCCGAGTAGGTAGATTGTTTGCGTATGGGATAAAGGGGACTTGATGCTTTAATGCTATGGTTGGGTTTTACCTTAATGAATCTTTAGTAGTTGCGGATGCTTGCTAGAGTTCCAATCATAAGTGCATATGATCCAAGTAGAGAAAGTATGTTAGCTTATGCCTCTCCCTCAAATAAAATTGCAATAATGATTACCGGTCTAGTTATCGATTGCCTAGGGACAAATAACTTTCTTGTTGACAAAAGCTCTCTACTAAAACTAATTTAGTTGTGTCTTTATCTAAACAGCCCCTACTTTTTATTTACATAATCTTTATTATCTTGCAAACCTATCCAACAACACCTACAAAGTACTTCTAGTTTCATACTTGTTCTAGGTAAAGCGAACGTCAAGTGTGCGTAGAGTTGTATCGGTGGTCGATAGAACTTGAGGGAATATTTGTTCTACCTTTATCTCCTCATTGGGTTCGACACTCTTACTTATCGAAAGAGGCTACAATTGATCCCCTATACTTGTGGGTTATCAAGACCTTTTTCTGCCGCCGTTGCCGGGGAGCAATAGCGTGGGGTGAATATTCTTGTGTGTGCTTGTTTGCTTTATCACTAAGTAATTTCTATTTGTTGTTCTTAGTTCTTCTCTATCTTTAGTTATGTATATGGAACACGAAATACCAAAAAAATAGGTGTACTTGCTACTCATGGAGATGGGGAACCTCCTAAAACCCTCGATGCTGGTTATGTGAAAGATATTTTGTACTACTTTAATAATCCTGAGAAAACCCCATTCAATTATGTAATGGGAGTAACGTTGGATCAACGTGAATACTTTAGGGATTATCGCTTGACACAAAAAGGGAAACTATTATGGGATCAAATTTATATATTGAAGTGGTATGCTAGACAACTATGCTCGGATATGATTATACTTGTTGCTCTAGGATGAATTCTCCACACCTCCCCTTTTCATGCAAATTTAATGATAATGAAACCTTGGATTCTTATGCTAGAGGTATATATGATTACTATGATGTGGAACAAATAGAAGAATTTGTTGCTTTTATGGGTGCTTATGAAATTGAATCTATGTTTAAAGAGTTTGATGATGTTGATGATGCTTGTTATAGATCTGAAAATTTAGCTATCCTTAAATATTGCTATGAGAATTATGAATACAATTACGAAATTAATGCACTTGTTGAGAAAGTCTCCGCTGTCCGAAAAGAGACTAATATTTTGCAGGAGTCTATGGAAGAAGAAGTTGATGAAACTGTGAGCTCATTGGATGAAAAAGATGAGGAGGAGAGCGAAGAACAAAAGGAGGAAGAGCGGATTGATCACATGTGCCCACCTTCTAATGAGAGTAACTCTTCAACTCATACATTGTTTAATTCCCCTTCGTGCTTACCGAAGGATGATTGCTATGATGACTGTTATGATCCCTTTGATTCTTTTGAAATATCCCTTTTTGATGATGCTTGCTATGCTTGTGGCCAAGATGCCAATAAGAATTATGCTTATGGAGATGAACTTGCTATAGTTCCTTATGTTAAACATGAAATTGTTGCTATTGCACCCATGCATGATAGTCCTATTATCTTTTTGAATTCTCCAAACTACACTATATCGGAGAAGTTTGCCCTCATTAAGGATTATATTGATGGGTTGCCTTTTACTACTACACATGATGATTTTGATGAATATAATATGCATGTGCTTGCTGCTCCTACTTGCAATTATTATGAGAGAGGAACTATATCTCCACCTCTCTATGTTTCCAATATGATAAAATTGCAAGAAACTGTTTATACTATGCATTGGCCTTTACTATGTGTGTATGAATTGTTCTTTTATGACATGCCGATGCATAGGAAGAGAGTTAGACTTCGTCATTACATTATATATGTTACTTTGTGCTCACTACTAAATTACAAATCATTGTTAATTAAAATTGGCTTTGATATACCTTGGGATCCGGGTGGATTCATTACTTGAGCACTATATGCCTAGCTTAATGGCTTTAAAGAAAGCACTGCCAGGGAGACAACCCGGAAGTTTTAGAGAGTCATTTATTTCTGTTGAGTGCTTTCATATAGTTTAAAAATAACAAAAATAAAGAGGGGAACCCAAAGCTTTTTCAAAAAGGAAAGTGAAAGTGAGAGAGACAAGCATTGTTGAAGTGAGAGCTAGCCTTGAACTTTGTTCATGCTCACGGGAACTTTGTGAATCTTGATTACAGAAAATTTTCAACAAAAATAATTATCCCCTTGTACAATTCCATTGTATTATAAAAATAATGTGCCAAGGTTTGCCTTTAGGATGTTTACATTTGCTTGATGGTTTGTACGGTGCAGGACATAAACTTTGGCTGTAGTGCGCGATTTTAGATTTTTAGCTGGAATGTCAAATGGTTCTGATTCTTTTTGCACTGTCTTCCTATAAAAATTGTTTATTTTTTCTAATTTTGGCAGAATGTTTAAAGTATCAGAAGTATGGTGAATGTTCAGTTTGCTTGTTTTGATGGAACTATCAATTTATATCAGTGGATTAAGCCATGAAAAAGTTATATTATAGTAGACACAATGCAAAAACAAAATATGAATTGGTTTGCAACAGTACTTAGAGTAGTGATTTGCTTTATTATACTAACGGATCTTACCGAGTTTTCTATTGAAGTTTTGTGTGGATGAAGTGTTCGATGATTGAGAAGGTCTCGATGTGAGAAGAAGGAAGAGAGGCAAGAGCTCAAGCTTGGGGATGCCCGAGGCACCCGAAGTAAATATTCAAGGAGACTCAAGCGTCTAAGCTTGGGGATGCTGGGGATGCATCCCCTCTTTGTTCAACAAATATGGTATGTTTTCGGATTCATTTCGTTCATGCGATATGTGCAATCTTGGAGCGTCTTTTGCATTTAGGTTTTTATTTTTCTTTTATGCACCATGCTGGTATGAGATGGTCCTTGGTTGATTTATAGAATGATCATTGCACTTCACTTATATCTTTTGAGTATGGCTTTATAGAATGCTTCATGTGCTTCACTTATATCATTTGAAGTTTGGATTGCCTGTTTCTCTTTACTTAGACAACCGCCATTTGTAGAATGCTCTTTTGCTCCACTTATATTTGTTAGAGCGTGGGCATATATTTTGTAGAAACAATTAAAACTATCTTGGTTCACTTATATCTATTTAGAGAGATGACAGGAACTGGTCATTCACATGGTTAGTCATAAAATCCTACATAAAACTTGTAGATCACTGAATATGATATGTTTGATTCCTTGCAATAGTTTTGCCATAAAAAGATGGTGATATTAGAGTCATGCTAGTGAGTAGTTGTGGATTGTAGAAATACTTGTGTTGAAGTTTGTGATTCCCGTAGCATGCACGTATGGTGAACCGTTATGTGATGAAGTCGGAGCATGATTTATTTATTGATTGTCTTCCTTATGAGTGGCGGTCGGGGACGAGCGATGGTCTTTTCCTACCAATCTATCCCCCTAGGAGCATGCGCGTAGTACTTCGTTTCGATGACTAATAGATTTTTGCAATAAGTATGTGAGTTCTTTATGACTAATTTTGAGTCCATGGATTATACGCACACTCACCCTTCCACCATTGCTAGCCTCTCTAGTACTGCGCAACTTTCGCCGGTATCATAAACCCACCATACACCTTCCTCAAAATAGCCACCATATCTACCTATCATGGCGTTTCCATAGCCATTCCGATATATATTGCCATGCAACTTCCATCATCATCATATACATGACTTGAGCATTCATTGTCATATTGCTTTGCATGATCGTAAGATAGCTAGCATGATGTTTTCATGGCTTGTCCGTTTTTTGATGTCATTACTACACTAGATCATTGCACATCCCAGTACACCACCAGAGGCATCCATATAGAGTCATACTTTGTTCTAGACATTGAGTTGTAATATTGAGTTGTAAGTAAATAAAGTGTGATGATCATCATTATTAGAGCATTGCCCCAGTGAGGAAAGGATGATGGAGACTATGATTCCCCCATAATTCGGGATGAGACTCCAGACTTTACAAAAAAATAAAAGAGGCCAAAGAGGCCCAAATAAAAAAAAAGAGGCCAAAGAAGCCCACCAAAAAAATAAAAAAATAAAAATAAAAAAATGAGAGAAAAAGAGAGAAGGCGCAATGTTACTATCCTTTTACCACACTTGTGCTTCAAAGTAGCACCATGTTCTTCATATAGAGAGTCTCTTGAGTTATCACTTTCATATACTAGTGGGAATTTTAATTATAGAACTTGGCTTGTATATTCCAACGATGGGCTTCCTCAAATGCCCTAGGTCTTCATGAGCAAGCAAGTTGGATGCACACCCACTTAGTTTCAGTTTGAGATTTCGTATACTTATAGCTCTAGTGCATCCGTTGCATGGCAATCCCTACTCACTCACATTGATATCTATTGATGGGCATCTCCATAGCCCGTTGATACGCCTAGTTGATGTGAGACTATCTTCTCCTTTTTGTCTTCTCCACCATCATATTCTATTCCACCTATAGTGCTATGTCCATGGCTCACGCTCATGTATTGCATGAAAGTTGAAAAGGTTTGAGAACATCAAAAGTATGAAACAATTTCTTGGCTTGTCATCCGGGTTGTGCATGATGTGAGTATTTTGTGTGGTGAACATGGAGCATAGCCAGACTATATGATTTTGTAGGGATAACTTTCTTTGGCCTTGTTATTTTGAAAAGACATGATTGCTTTATTAGTGGGCTTGAAGTATTATTGTTTTTATGTCAAATGATAGACTATTGCTTTGGATCACTCGTGTCTTAACATTCATGCCATGATTAGACATATGATCAAGATTATGCTAGGTAGCATTCCACATCAAAAATTATCTTTTTTATCATTTACCTACTCGAGGACGAGCAGGAATTAACCTTGGGGATGCTGATACGTCTCCATCGTATCTATAATTTTTGATTGTTCCATGCCAATATTATTGAACTTTCATATACTTTTGGCAACTTTTTATACTATTTTTGGGACTAACATATTGATCCAGTGCCCATTGCCAGTTCCCGTCTGTTGCATGTTTTTGGTTTCGCAGAATATCCATATCAAACAGAGTCCAAATGGGATAAAAACGGACTAAGCTTATTTTTGGAAAATATGGAAAATTCGGAAGGAAAATCAACACGAACCAGTGCCCGAGGTGGTCACGAGGCAGGGGGCGCGCCCCCCTTAGGGCGCGCCCCTACACTCGTGAGCCCACCGTAAGGCGGTTGACGCTCTTCTTTTTTTGCAAGAAAGCTAATATTTGGAAAAAAATCACGGCGAAGGTTTCAGGCCAATCGGAGTTACGGATCTCCATATATACACGAAACGGTGAAACAGAGCAAGGGGAGAACGCAGAACCAGAGAGAAACAGAGAGATAGATCCAATCTCGGAGGGGCTCTCGCCCCTCCCATGCCATGGGAGCCAAGGACCAGAGGGGAAACCCTTCTCCCATCTAGGGAGGAGGTCAAGGAAGAAGAAGAATAAGGGGGGCTCTCTCCCCCCCGCTTCCGGTGGCGCCGGAGTGCCACCGGGGGCCATCATCGTCACTGCCATCTTCGCCAACAACTTCATGTAACATCCCAAATTTTCAATTTGGAATATTATACATTAGATCATCATGCATATCATATTTTATTTTGCATTTTGGTTTATCCTAGAAATTCTACGCAACTCAATGACCCACGGAGAGAGTAGGGGATTTCGTTATTTTCATATTTGAGTTTTCTCAAATTTTGAGAATAGGATCATTTGATTTTATTTATTTTATCATCAATTATTTCTAATACAAAAATATGAGAGAGGGAATAAAATGACTTTCCCAAAATAAGGAATTATTGAGGATTTAATAATAAAATCAAATAAGATCTTATTTCGGAGTTTTTCGGTGTTTTATTTGAATTTAGGAAAAAAGTGTGTTTTCCAAAATTGCATTTAGGTCCCAAATAAATGTTCACCTTGTGCGGCTTGATTTTAGAAGCCCGTGAAAATTTATTTCAGAATTTTTGGAGTCCGTTTAGTATTTCTTTTTATTTTTCTTCCGAGCGGAATAATTTAAAAAAAGAAAAAAAACCCGACTTAACGGGCCGTGTCCGACCTGGACACCGACCGGGAGGCCTTTATAAGCCGAGGCCCGGCCCCGGGGGGAAACCCTAAAGCGCCCTAAGCCGCCGCCACCGCCGACGTCCGCTGCCGCCGCCGCCGGATCTCGCCGCCGAGGTTCCTTGCGCCTCGTTTTCCGTGCCGAAAAAAAAGAGAAAAAAGTCAGCGTTCGTCGTTTTTCTTTTTCTCGGATTAAATCCGCGATTTTTCTGATCGCGATTCCTGATCCGATTTTCGTTTTTAGTTTAACTTTTCGCTCGTTTATCAGAATCAGGCGATTCAAGCGCCTAGGGATTCGTCTCAAAACCCTCTATCCGTTTAATAAACTTAAACAAGATTTTGCTACTATAAAATTTGCCCTAGATCCATATTACTAGAACGAAGTTGTTTTCTTTCGCCGTTTGACTTTCGTTGCTTCGTTCGATTTGATTCTTTTTGCCAACCGGAGTTCTTAAGTTGAACCTTCTGGTTAAATCTCTTATTTGAGTTTTACCTGTGCATTAGATGAGTACTTATTGTATGCTTGTTTGTTTGTCTGCGATAGAATACCCGGAGTGTGCCGCCTGTTACTTTGAATCATTAGGTTTCGTGGATCATCAGCAAGGCAAGTAACACTTTGATCATACCTTTTCTACTACCCAGTTTTATTGCATTAGATCAATCCTCACACAATGCATGATTAGGATCTAATTAAATTGTGGGATGGGAAGTAGATGAGGTAGTACCTATTACCTGTTTATTATCAAATCTTTGGGAGTTACTTCTACGTTTGCTTATTATGCCATGCTATGCTAGTAGACGTGGATTGGGTGAGTGATATCCATGACAGATGTGAGATTTTTAATTAATGGTTTATCTAAGGTGGCAACTTAAACACACATCTAGGTGGATTGAGGCACCTGGGTATTCCAGGACTTGCCTGTTTTCTTTTGGACCGCCACCCAGGCTCAAAGGGATCATGAGACTATTCATACTAGAAACTTCCGTGCGCAGCCACAAGCTATTATGGGCTCTAGCATAGTTGACTAAGTTGTGCGAACTCTTACAGTGGTAGACTAGCAGATGTAGGGGATGTAGGTGGTACGGTCTACCCGATCGTAAGGTGCTAGCGCTTCTGAAAGACTATGTCTCGATCATCTGTCTTCTCAAACACCATGTAGTGTGAGAAACCAAATGGAGGCGATCGAGTCTTGTGGGGAAAAGTGCGCAAACCTCTGCAGAGTGTAATAAACTAATCATGGTTAGCCGTGTCCTTGGTTATAGACATCTTGAGTATCTAGTACTTGGATTTTCATGTGAATCTCAACATGTTACTCTAAATTAATTTTGTTGGGTTATGTTTAATGATGATGCTTAATTGGGATTGAGAATGTTGTCAACCATTCTTAATGTTTAACAACCACCATGATAGTAATTAAATTTTATTCCTTTGAAGTAGGGAAAAATTGGCTTTACGCAAAACTGTAACCATAGAGCTTTCCACCAGCCAAATATGCATATAGTATAGCTGTTTCATTCCATTACTCTCTATGTGTTACCTTGCCAGCATATTCCATGTGCTGACCCGTTTCGGGCTGCAACATCAATGTTGCAGACTTTTCAGACGACGATTAAGGAGTTTTTAGGTCGTGGTTCTATACTCAGTGATGCCGTTGGAGTTGATGGACTCACTTATCTTCCAAGCCTTCCACTGTTATAGTTATTAGATGGCCTTAAGCCATATTTATTGTAATAAGTTCTCGTTTGAGACACTCGATGTAATAAGTGTGTGATTGCTACTCTGCTATAAATCCTCCGAGTACTGTGTGGTGTCAGCATTACTGATCCAGGGATGAGACCGGAGCACAGAGATCAGACTGTTTGAGGTCTGGTTGCTACAGAGATGGTATCAGAGCACACACTGACTGTAGGACACGACCACTAAGTTAGAGACCTAGATCACTATTCACTCTCTTCTCTTATGACCTCTCATCTTTTCTACTCTTTAGGATGGCGGATGCAAGGAACAAGTTCACACAACCGGATGAAGATACACCCTTTGGACGTCACTTGAAGGAAGTCACTAGATAACTGAACATAGGAGTACCAAGCTTCACGGGAACCTACAACGCCACTTTACCTGAAGAAGAGCGCTGGATGGTTCAAGTTCAAGTTCCAGGAAGGACGTTCATGCCAGTCACTGAGCCCATAGAGTTTTCTTTTGATGCACCAACTTCGAGTCTAGGAAAGAGCATGGCAGCTCACATCGCCATGGGACACATTGGAGAAGTCTACCGCAAGGATCGCAAGGATACTATCTACCAGATTTGTAGGCGCCGAGATGAACACTGGGAGATGATCAGCACCAGGAAGGATAGATCAATTGCAGCTTTTATCCAGGAATTAAACCAGCACATTCGACGATAGGAGAACCAGATGTGCGCCGACATGATAGATCTGAAGAAGGCTAAGACTAGAATCAAGGAACTGGAGGAAGAACTCAAGGCTACACGTGAAGATTATGAAGAAGAAATTGAAGTATTGGTGGAGAAAAATGACGACTTGATCAAGAAGGTTGGAATATTTATGGGAGACCCTACGCCAGTAGATGAAGACGAAGAACCCCAGGAGATTAGCCCGGAAGACTACATCATCATCGACGGCACCGACTCGGAACCAGATAGTAGGGATGTATGCCCTTGTTTTATTGATTGAAGTGAATTGTTTGTTTTTACTTCATGTGCATATGGGTAGTGTTTTCTCTTTAGACCCCCTCTATTCTTATATCTCATCTTTTCTAAACCCTCAGATTCCTCCGAGTCGTGACCCCGGATTTTCCTTTCCACCGGAGCTCACCTAGTTGATCCAGCAGCAAAACACATTGATGCAGTTGCTAGTCTAGAATCAGAATCAGGGGAACAACAACAACAACCCACCGCCACCACCTGTTGACCACTTAGCCCATTTTCTTAGGCTGAATCCGCCGGTATTTTCCAGTAGCACCGAGCCGATAGTAGCAGATGATTGGCTCCGCAAGACAGCTAGGGAGTTGACCACAGCAGGGTGCACAGATGCGGAGAAGGTGAAGTTTGCCGCACATCAGTTAGAAGGACCCGCAAAATCATGGTGGGAGAATTTCACAGCCACTTTCCCTGTAGACACTGTCACATGGGACCAGTTTCAGCAGGCTTTTCGTACTGCCCATGTTTCAGCAGGAGCTATGGCCATGAAGAAGCGTGAGTTTCGCAACTTGCGCCAAGGAGGAAGGACAGTTGGCCAGTATGTGGAGGAATTTAGTAAGTTAGCATGTTATGCTCCAGATGACGTCGCTACAGATGGAGCTAAGCAGGAGAAGTTTCTGGAAGGACTGAATGATGAGTTGAGCATGCAGTTGATGGTAGCAACCTTCAACAACTACCAGGAGTTGGTAGATCATGCTCTTATGATTGAAGGGAAGCAACAGAAAATTGAGAATCGCAAGAGGAAGTATGGACAAGGAAAGTACAATTCAGGAGCTCAGCAGAAGCCATGTTTTACCCCTAGACCGGGAGGACATTTTCAGCATACCCATGGAGTAGGTAGCTCGCACAATCACAATGGCACCAAGAATGGTAATGGCAATGGAGGAAGCAACGGCCAGAATCACACCAACCCCTCAACCCCAGCCAAGAAGGACTTGAGCCAAGTCACTTGCTTTAAGTGTTCGAAGACAGGACATTATGCAAATGAATGTCCTGAATTGCAAAATGGAAATGGCAATGGAAGTTCTGGGAAGAAGCCGAACCCTTTTAACAGGGGACAGGTGAACCACGTTAGCGTGGAGGAGGTTGAAGCTCAGCCCGATGCAGTAATAGGTAAGTTTTTGGTTAAGTCATTTACTGCACTCGTTCTTTTTGATGCTGGTGCATCGCATTCATACATCTCAAGGGGATTTGTGGATAAGTATAACCTACCAACCCAAGCCCTTAGGTCACCCATGTTAGTAACCTCGCCCGGAGCAGAGTATGTGGCTAGTCTATGGTGTGATCGGTTACCATTAAGGATTGGTAACTATGTTTTTCCCTCAGACCTAATAGTATTGGAATCTCAAGGACTGGATGTGATATTAGGCATGGATTGGTTATCAAAGTATGAAGGGAATATTGAATGTGCTAGTAAGTCAATTTTGCTTACCACCCCAGAAGGGAGAAGGATCAAGTATGTATCCCGGCATGAGCCAAAGAGGACTCAAGTAAATTGCCTAACAGGAGTTGTGCAGGAGGAAGTACCAGTGGTAAGGGATTTCCCTGATGTATTTCCAGAGGAGTTGCCAGGCATGCCACCGGATAGAGATATTGAGTTTTTGATTGAGCTATTGCCAGGCACAGGGCCAATATCAAAGAGACCATATAGGATGCCAGCAAAGGATTTGGTGGAAATTAAGAAGTAGATTAAGGAGTTATTGGATAAAGGATATATTCGCCCAAGTTCTTCGCCTTGGGGATCGCCAGTACTTCTAGTGGAGAAGAAGGATGGATCATTAAGGATGGTTGTTGATTATCGAGGATTGAATGAAGTAACGATCAAGAACAAGTACCCACAACCTATGATCAACGATCTGTTTGATTGATTGCAAGGAGCTAAGGTATTTTCCAAGATCGATCTGCGATCAGGATACCACCAATTGAAGATTCAAGAACAGGATATTCCTAAGACAGCTTTTACCACCAGGTATGGGCTGTATGAGTATACCGTTATGTCATTTGGTCTGACTAACGCACCTGCCTATTTTATGAACATGATGAACAAAGTGTTTATGGAGTTCTTGGATAAGTTCGTCGTAGTGTTCATTGATGATATCCTGGTTTATTCGAAGAATGAAGAGGAACATAAGGAGCATTTGCGTTTGGTACTTGGAAAGCTCAGAGAACATCTATTATATGCCAAGTTCAGCAAATGTGAGTTTTGGTTGAAGGAAGTAGGATTCCTCGGACACGTTATATCTGGAGAAGGTATAGCAGTAGATCCCGCTAAAGTTGAAACTGTGACCAAGTGGGAAGCCCCAACAACCGTTGGAGAGATCCAGAGTTTTCTTGGACTCGCAGGATACTACCAGAGATTTATTGAGAATTTCTCAAAGATTGCGAAGCCTATGACTGAGATGTTGAAGAAGGATACCAAGTTCATATGGACAGAGGAATGTGAGGCTAGTTTCCAGGAGTTGAAGAAACACTTAGTTACCTCACCAGTATTGATCTTGCCAGACCAGACCAAGGATTATGAGGTGTATTGCGACGCTTCATGTCGAGGACTTGGAGCAGTGCTTATGCAGGAAGGGAGAGTTGTTTCATATGCCTCAAGACAACCGAAACCTCATGAGTTGAATTATGCCATGCATGATTTGGAGTTAGCAGCCGTAGTGCATGCATTGAAGACATGGAGACATTTTCTCATTGGAAATCATTGTGAGGTGTACACGGATCATAAGAGTTTGAAGTACATTTTCACACAGAAGGAGTTAAATCTCAGACAAAGGAGATGGTTGGAGCTTATCAAGGATTATGATATGAAATTGCATTATCATCCTGGAAAGGCTAATGTAGTAGCAGACACATTAAGCCGCAAGAGCCATGTCAATACGTTAATGACGGGAGAAATACCAAGGGAGTTAGCAGAAAATCTTCGTGAACTAAGTTTGGAAATAGTTCCGAGAGGCTATGTATCAGCATTGGAGATTCAGTCAACTTTGATGGATAGAATCAGAGAAGCTCAGAAAGCTGACAAAGAGAGTGCCGCTATAAAAGAGAAACCGAGCAAAGGAAAAGCTAAAGGATTTCGTGAGGATGAGCACGACACCCTATGGTTTGAAGACCGCGTTTACGTGCCCAATGACCCGGAGATCAGGAAGTTGATTTTGCAAGAGGCACACGACTCACCGTATTCAATTCACCCAGGAAATACCAAGATGTATTTGGATTTTAAGGATATTTTCTGGTGGACCAGAATGAAGAAGGATATTGCGGAGTATGTAGCAGTTTGTGATGTATGTTAGAGAGTAAAGGCAGAGCATCAGAAGCCAACAGGATTGTTACAACCATTGCCGATACCTGAATGGAAGTGGGATAAGCTAGGCATGGATTTTATCACGGGATTACCCAGGACTCGTTCAGGCTATGACTCGATTTGGGTTGTAGTTGATCGATTGACGAAAGTAGCTCATTTCATCCCAGTAAAGACCACTTATACCAGTGCTAAGTTGGCAAAGATATACATGACCAGAATAGTATGTCTGCATGGAGTTCCGAGGAGTATCGTATTAGATAGAGGAACCCAGTTTACCTCAAAGTTCTGGAAGCAGTTGCACGAAACTTTGGGTACCAGGCTAGAATTCAGTACAGCTTTTCATCCACAGATAGATGGACAGACCGAGAGAGTCAATCAGATTTTGGAGGATATGCTGAGAGCTTGTGCGCTAGATTATGGATCTAGTTGGGATGATAATTTGCCATATGCAGAGTTCTCTTACAACAACAGTTACCAAACCAGTTTGAAGATGGCCCCTTTCGAAGCATTGTACGGAAGGAGGTGCAGGACACCGCTGTCGTGAGACGAAGTTGGAGACCGCCAGTTGTTTGGACCTGACTTGATTAAAGAGTCTGAAACAAAGGTAAAGTTGATTCGCGATAGGCTCAAGGTAGTCCAGTCCAGCCAGAAAAGTTATGCAGATTCTAAACGTAAGGAGACAGTTTACGAAATTGGAGATAGATCTTATCTCCGAGTATCTCCACTTCGGGGAACAAAGCGTTTTGGAGTTAAAGGGGAGTTAGCACCACGATTTGTAAGACCCTATCGAGTTTTGGAGCGTATGGGAGAAGTGACCTACAAGTTGGAATTGCCCGAAGGATTATCAGGAGTTCATGATGTGTTCCACGTTTCTCAGTTAAAGAAATGTCACGCGGAGATGGATGACATACCATTGAGAGACACAGTGCCTTTGGAAACTATTCAGTTGGATAACGATTTGACCTACGAGGAGAAACCAGTCAAGATTCTCGAGTTTGCCAACCGAGTTACCCACAGCAAGGTTATCAAGTTTTGCAAAGTTCAGTGGAGTCACCACACAAAGGATGAAGCCACCTGGGAACGAGAGGAAGATTTGCTCAAAGACCACCCTCACCTATTTTCTAGCCAACCTAAATCTCGAGGGCGAGATTCATCTTAAGGGGGGTAGGTTTGTAACATCCCAAATTTTCAATTTGGAATGTTATACATTAGATCATCATGCATATCATATTTTATTTTGCATTTTGGTTGATCCTAGAAATTCTACGCAACTCAATGACCCACGGAGAGAGTTGGGGATTTCATTATTTTCATATTTGAGTTTTCTCAAATTTTGAGAATAGGATCATTTGATTTTATTTATTTTATCATCAATTATTTCTAATACAAAATACGAGAGAGGCAATAATATGACTTTCCCAAAATAAGGAAATATTGAGGATTTAATAATAAAATCAAATAAGATTTTATTTCGGAGTTTTTCGGTGTTTTATTTGAATTTAGGAAAAAAAAGTGCATTTTTCAAAATTGCATTTAGGTCCCAAATAAATGTTCACCTTGTGCCGCTTGATTTTAGAAGCCCGTGAAAATTTATTTCGGAATTTTTGGAGTCCGTTTAGTATTTCTTTTTATTTTTCTTCCGAGCGGAATAATTTTAAAAAAAACCGACTTAACGGGCCGTGTCCGACCTGGACACCGACCGGGAGGCCTTTATAAGCCGAGGTCCAGCCCCGGGGGGAAACCCTAAAGCGCCCTAAGCCGCCGCCGCCCTTAGAAGCCGCCACCGCCGCCAACGTCCGCCGCCGTCGCCGGATCTCGCCGCCGAGGTTCGTCGTGCCTCGTTTTCCGTGCCGAAAAAAAGAAAAGAGAAAAAAAGTTGGTATTCATCGTTTTTCTTTTTCTCGGATTAAATCCGCGATTTTTCTGATCGCGATTCCTGATCCGATTTTCGTTTTTAGTTTAACTTTTCGCTCGTTTATCGGAATGAGGCGATTCAAGCGCCTAGGGATTCGTCTCGAAACCCTCTATCCGTTTAATCAACTTAAACAAGATTTTGCTACTATAAAATTTGCCCTAGATCCAGATTACTAGAACGAAGTTGTTTTCTTTCGCCGTTTGACTTTCGTTGCTTCGTTCGATTTGATTCTTTTTGCCAACCGGAGTTCTTAAGTTGAACCTTCTGGTTAGATCTCTTATTTGAGTTTTACCTGTGCATTAGATGAGTACTTATTGTATGCTTGTTTGTTTGTCTGTGATAAAATACCCGGAGTGCGCCGCCTGTTACTTCGAATCGTTAGGTTTCGCGGATCATCAGCAAGGCAAGTAACACTTTGATCATACCTTTTCTACTACCCAGTTTTATTGCATTAGATCAATCCTCACACAATGCATGATTAGGATCTAATTAAATTGTGGGATGGGAAGTAGACGAGGTAGTACCTATTACCTGTTTATTATCAAACCTTTGGGAGTTACTTCTACGTTTGCTTATTATGCCATGCTATGCTAGTAGACGTGGATTGGGTGAGTGATATCCATGACATATGTGAGATTGTTAATTAATGGTTTATCTAAGGTGGCAACTTAAACACACATCTGGGTGGATTGAGGCACCTGGGTATTCCAGGACTTGCTTGTTTTCTTTTGGACCGCCACCCAGGCTCAAAGGGATCATGAGACTATTCATACCAGAAACTTCCATGTGCAGCCACAAGCTATTATGGGCTCTAGCATAGTTGACTAAGTTGTGCGAACTCTTACAGTGGTAGACTAGCAGATGTAGGGGATGTAGGTGGTACGGTCTACCCGATCGTAAGGTGCTAGCGCTTCTGAAAGACTATGTCTCGGTCATCCGTCTTCTCAAACACCATGTAGTGCGAGAAACCAAACAAAGGCGATCGAGTCTTGTGGGGAAAAGTGCGCAAACCTCTATAGAGTGTAATAAACTAATCATGGTTAGCCGTGTCCCCGGTTATGGACATCTTGAGTATCTAGTACTTGGATTTTCATGTGAATCTCAACATGTTACCCTAAATTAATTTTGTTGGGTTATGTTTAATGATGATGCTTAATTGGGATTGAGAATGCTGTCAACCATTCTCAATGTTTAACAACCACCATGATAGTAATTAAATTTTATTCCTTTGAAGTAGGGAAAAATTGGCTTTACGCAAAACTGTAACCATAGAGCTTTCCACCAGCCAAATATGCATATAGTATAGCTGTTTCATTCCATTACTCTCTATGTGTTACCTTGCCAGCATAGTCCATGTGCTGACCCGTTTCGGGCTGCAACGTCAATGTTGCAGACTTTTCAGACGACGATTAAGGAGTTTTTAGGTCGTGGTTCTATACTCAGTGATGCCGTTGGAGTTGATGGACTCACTTATCTTCCAAGCCTTCCGCTGTTATAGTTATTAGATGGCCTTAAGCCATATTTATTGTAATAAGTTCTCGTTTGAGACACTTGATGTAATAAGTGTGTGATTGCTACTCTGCTATAAATCCTCCGAGTACTGTGTGGTGTCAGCATTACTGATCCAGGGATGGCACCGGAGCACAGAGATCAGACTGTTTGAGGTCTGGTCGCTACACTTCACCACCATCATCACCAAATCTTCCCCCCTCTATGCAGCGGTGTAACCTCTCTCTTACCCGCTGTAATATCTACTTAAACATGGTGCTCAATGCTATATACTATTTCCCAATGATGTATGGCTATCCTATGATGTTTGAGTAGATCTGTTTTGTCCTAATGGCTACTTGATGACCGTGATTGGTTTGAGTTGTATGTTTTATTATTGGTGCTGTCCTATGATGCTCTCCGTGTCGCGCAAGCGTGAGGGATTCCCGCTATAGGGTTTGCAATATGCTTATGATTTGCTTATGGTGGGTGGCGTGAGTGACAGAAGAACAGACCCGAGTAAGTAGGTTGTTTGCGTATGGGATAAAGGGGACTTGATGCTTTAATGCTATGGTTGGGTTTTACCTTAATGAATCTTTAGTAGTTGTGGATGCTTGCTAGAGTTCCAATCATAAGTGCGTATGATCCAAGTAGAGAAAATATGTTAGCTTATGCCTCTCCCTCAAATAAAATTGCAATAATGATTACCGGTCTAGTTACCCATTGCCTAGGGACAAATAACTTTCTTGTTGACAAAAGCTCTGTACTAAAACTAATTTAGTTGTGTTTTTATCTAAACAGCCCCTACTTTTTATTTACGTAATCTTTATTATCTTGCAAACCTATCCAACAACACCTACAAAGTACTTCTAGTTTCATACTTGTTCTAGGTAAAGCGAACGTCAAGTGTGCGTAGAGTTGTATCGGTGGTTGATAGAACTTGAGGGAATATTTGTTCTACCTTTAGCTCCTCGTTGGGTTCAACACTCTTACTTATCGAAAGAGGCTACAATTGATCCCCTATACTTGTGGGTTATCACCCGCTATGCAATGGTAAAGGAAGTAATGCAGATAAGGTTCAAGATAGTGAGACATCCCTGTTGGTCTCCAAGAAAGCTGATAAAAACTATATTGAAGACACTAAGACAGCCCCAAAGTCCTGTCTTAATGTAGTGTTCCAGTTACTCGCTACTACTGCTGGAACCAGCTCTTCGAACTCGCTGCCTGAATCAGTTCGGCTTCTTGAGTCTCGACTTCAAGTTGAAAGACATCGATCAGATGTTATGTGACAGGAAGCCGAAGGACCGAGGAAGTCCCTGCAGAATTCAGATGCATACTTTCTGGTGCAACAACAAGTGCTGGAGGATTTAAGCGCCAAACAAGAGAAAGTTAATAAGCTTGCTAAGCATCTTGCCAACATTATGGGTACCCAGGATATTGTTTCTTGAGCTCTTCTGAAGTGGTTTCAGTTCTGGACTTGTTTTGCTGCGGCGTTTATTTGCACTGGCTGCCAACTTTGACAACCAGTGTATATGATATGCTTCTTTGTTCCCTATATTTGCACTGGTGGCGAACTTTGATGCCCAGTGGATGTAATATGTGTAATAGCCATGATAGCCTAGCATAAGTTGCTTGCTTATTTATTTCCTTGTTGTCTTGTTTATTTGTTTGCTTGTAGTTAATGTAGTTCTTTTTCCGCGGTTTGCTAGTGGCCACAATAACCTATTTTTTACAACTAGGCCACAATAACTATGGGATACATATGTACTATAGTTACCATGGGCCTCCTACGGACTGTAGAAAGAACGGGCCTTCTTAGGGCCATAGAAAGAATAGGCCTTCTACGGGCCGTAGCATCAATGGGCCTTCTACGTGCCGTATGATCGATAGGCCAAACATGGGCCAATAACAGACCGCATTATGGGCCGTAAAAGGGCTAGATTTGGAATCGTCCGTTCATGGGCCAACAATAGCAAGCCGTCGTTAATCGACCGTATTTGATGGTGTTATGTAAATGTCCCAACAGAGTAATGGGCCGCAAATGGGCCGATTGTAACCGCGGGCTGAATTTGGCCCATAGGCAGAAAAGGCCATTGACGGACCGTAAGTAACCGAATGCTGGAAATGAGCCCAAGAATAAATGGGCCCCGAGAAGGCCGAAAGATAACACAGGTTGTAAACGGCCCAATGGAATAATGGGCCGTTAATGGGTATAAAGGTGCACACTGTTCATTGCGGGCCAGATTCACCAAGGGCCGTTAATGGGCCAAGAGTTACAAATGGTCTCATATGGGCCGAAATACATCATGGGCCATACATGGGCCAGAAGTTACAGCGGGCTGGAATCATATTGAAAGGCCTAGATGAAGCTACTGGGCTTAATTCGGATAGGCCATAACGGGCCATGAGTTAGCGGGCCGTAAATGGGCTATATACGAACAGGCCATTAACAGGCTTCCCGTGGGCCGGGCCATTACCTTTTTGACCAAGTCAAACGGGCCGACCTTTTCATCGGAGTGGGCCTCTGTTGGGCCATGCCACATGTCGATGTATCATAGGCGCCTCCTGTCCAATGAATGGATGACATCTGTCCCAACGGTGAGCCAACACGTGTTTCCTCCGGCCAATGGGAATTTTACATGTGGAAAATCCTCATTGGTCTGGGCTGTTAGCTATCGTATCCAAAACCGGACCTGATAGCTTAACGGCGCCCGGTTACGGTGGATGCCACGTGTCGGTCACCCTTGACGAAAGCACTTCCATGACACGCGATTTATCATCATGGAAGTGGACACTTCCGTGATGATAATTTTGGTAATGTCATGGAACACTTTTAAGCCAATACAGGTATGACTATCTTGATTCTGTCATAAATTTGTCATGGATGTACATGCATGACAGAAAACGTGACCTACTCTGACAAACACGTATCATCATGGAAGTGTATTTTTTGTAGTATTTTGAACTAATCGGTCCCACCGAGTTTATCTATTCGGTCTCACCGAGATGGGTCAAATGTGTGTAACGGTTGGATTTTGTGTGGAGGCTATATATACCCCTCCCCCCTTCTCCATACGTGAGAGAGCCGTCAGAACGTGCCTACACTTCCACCATACATTTTCTGAGAGAGAACCACTTACTCATGTGTTGAGATGAAGATATTCCAATCCTACCACAAGAATCTTGATTTATAGCCTTCCCCAAGTTGTTTTCCACTCAAATCATCTTTCCACCATATCCAAATCTATGTGAGAGAGTTGAGTGAGAGAGTCCTGGATTAGGGGGTATCCAGACGGCCGGACTATAACCATTGGCCGGACTCTTGGACTATGAAGATACAAGATTGAAGACTTCGTCCCGTGTCCGGATGGGACTTTCCTTAACGTGGAAGGCAAGCTTGGCAATACGGATATGTAGATCTCCTCCCATTGTAACTGACTCTGTGTAACCCTAGCCCCCTTCGGTGTCTATATAAACCGTAGGGTTTAGTCCGTAGGACATAATCACAACAATCATACCATAGGCTAGCTTCTAGGGTTTAGCCTCTCTGATCTCGTGGTAGATCTACTCTTGTACTACCCATATCATCAATATTAATCAAGCAGGAGTAGGGTTTTACCTCCATCGAGAGGGCCCGAACCTGGGTAAAAACATCGTGTCCCCTGTCTCCTGTTACCATCCGCCTAGACGCACAGTTCGGGACCCCCTACCTGAGATCCGCCGGTTTTGACACCGACATTGGTGGTTTCATTAAGAGTTCCTCTGTATCGTCATCATCAGGCTTGATGGCTCCTTCGATCATCGTTAGTGATGCAGTCCAGGGTGAGACATTTCTCCCTGGACAGATTTTTGTATTCGGCGACTTTGCACTGCGGGCCAATTTGCTTGGCCATCTGGAGCAGATTGAAAGCTACGCCCCTGGCCATCAGGTCAGGTTTGGAAGCCTAAACTACATGATCGATATCCGCGGATACTTGATCTTCGATGGATTCGAGTCCCTGCCGAGTGTGCCGCACTGTCACGATGGGCATGATTTAGCTCTGCCACCGAACAGTGTCCTGGAGACCGCACCTGCAGCCACTCCGACCTTTAATTCGGAGCCAACTACGCCATCCGAGGGAGGGTGGTTAGACCCCGCCGCAGAGGCAGCAGCCTCAACGGAGATCGAACCGAACACCAACCTTATCTTTCGCAAGGCTCGTGACTCCCCATCGCCAGACTCTCATCCGGACTCTGGACCATCCGCGCCCCTGCCAATCGAATCTGATTGGGCGCCGATCATGGAGTTCGCTGCCGCAGATATCTTTCAGCACTCTCCCTTCGGCGACATACTGAATTCACTAAGGTATCTCTCTTTGTCAGGAGAGTCCTGGCCGGATTATGACCGACAGGATTGGGATGTGGACGATGAAGAAATTTGATGCCCACCCACCACCCACTTCATAGCCACTGTCGATGACTTGACAGACATGCTCGACTTCGACTCCGAAGACATCGATGGTATGGACGATGATTTATGAGACGAATAGGAACCAGCGCCTATAGGGCACTGGAAAGCCACCTCGTCGTATGACATATATATGGTGGACACACCCAAAGAAGGCAATGGCAATGGAACAGCGGAGGATGACCCCTCCAAGAAGCAACCTAAGCGCCGGTGTCAGCGGCGCCGCTCAAGTCCTGCCAAAGAAAAAACGGTGATTCCAGCACAGGAGATAATAACACCCCGGACAGTGCCGAAGACAACCCCCTCCAGCAAGATTCAACACAGGAGGATGGAGAAGTCAGCCCTCATGAGAGAGCGGCAGATAGAGAGGAAGAGGATGATAATTACATACCTCCCTCTGAAGGCGAGGCAAGCCTCGGTGACGACGAATTTGTCGTGCCTGAGGATCCCATTGAGCAAGAGCGCTTCAAGCGCCGGCTTATAGCCACGGCAAATAGCCTTAAGAAAAAGCAGCAGCAGCTTAGAGCTGATCAAGACTTGCTAGCCGACAGATGGACTGAAGTCCTTGAGGCCGAGGAATATGAACTCGAATGCCCCTCCAAAAGCTACCCAAAACGCAGGTTGCTACCACGATTAGAGGAGGAAGCATCTAAATCTACGTCCCCAGCGTATGACGCGGCTGACCAGCCACCTCTTGGCCGCGACAGAGAGGCCTCTCGTCCCACAACTCAAGCTGCACCCCGACGCCACACAAAAAATACCAAGGCTCGGGGAAACGCGCTAGACCTGCGAGATATATTGGAGGACAAAGCAAGGCAAACAAGATCGATCTACGGATCGCATGGGCGCCCCACGACACGAGACGATAACCGTCACGCCGGATACAGTAAAAGTAAATCCGGCCGGGCTGAACACAACAGACAAAACTCATTCGAGCTGCGTCGTGATATAGCCTAGTACAGAGGCACCGCACACCCGTTATGCTTCACAGATGAAGTAATGGATCATCAAATCCCAGAGGGTTTCAAACCCGTGAATATCGAATCATATGATGGTACGACAGATCCCGCGGTATGGATCGAGGACTATATCCTTCATATCCACATGGCCCGTGGTGACGACCTACATGCCATCAAATACCTCCCACTCAAGCTTAAAGGACCAGCCCGTCATTGGCTCAATAGCTTGCCAGCAGAATCCATAGGTTGTTGGGAGGACCTGGAAGCTGCATTCCTCGACAACTTCCAGGGCACCTATGTGTGACCACTAGATGCCGATGACTTGATCCACATAATTCAACAGCCAGAGGAATCGGCTAGGTAATTCTGGACACAGTTCCTAACTAAGAAAAATCAAATCATCGACTGTCCGGATGCAGAGGCCCTAGGAGCTTTCAAGCATAACATCCGCGACGAGTGGCTTGCCCGGCACCTTGGACAGGAAAAGCCGAAATCTATGGCAGCCCTCACGACACTCATGACCCGCTTTTGCGCGGGAGAAGACAGCTGGCTAGCTCGTAGCGATAACATGTCAAAGAGCCCTGGTAATTCGGATACCAAGGACAGCAATGGCAGGTCATGTCGCAACAAGCATAAGCGCCGCATTAACAACGACAATACTGAGGATACGACAGTTAATGCCGGATTCAGAGGCTCTAAGCCCGGTCAACGGAAAAAGCCATTCAAAAGAAGCACTCCGGGCCCGTCCAGTTTGGACCGTATACTCGATCGCTCGTGTCAGATACATGGCACCCCTGACAAGCCAGCCAACCACACCAACATGGATTGTTGGGTGTTCAAGCAGGCCGGCAAGTTAAATGCCGAAAACAAAGACAAGGGGCTACATAGCGATGACGAGGAGGAGCCCCGACCGCCGAACACCGGAGGACAGAAGGGGTTTCCCCCACAAGTGCGTACGGTGAACATGATATACGCAACCCACATCCCCAAGAGGGAGCGGAAGCATGCGTTAAGGGACGTATACGCATTGGAGCCAGTCGCCCCAAAGTTCAACCCATGGTCCTCCTGCCCGATCACTTTCGATCGCAGGGACCACCCCACTAGTATCTGCCATGGCGGATTTGCCGCATTGGTTCTAGACCCAATCATTGACGGATTTCACCTCACCCAAGTCCTAATGGACAGCGGTAGCATCTTGAACCTGCTTTATCAGGACACAGTGCGCAAAATGGGCATAGATCCCTCAAGGATTAAACCCACAAAAACGACCTTTAAGGGCGTAATACTAGGTGTAGAGGCCCATTGCACAGGCTCAGTCACACTAGAAGTGGTCTTCGGATCCCCGGATAATTTCCGAAGCGAGGAGTTAAATTTCGACATAGTCCCGTTCCGCAGTGGCTATCACGCACTGCTCGGACGAACCGCATTTGCAAAATTCAATGCGGTGCCGCACTACGCATACCTCAAGCTCAAGATGCCAGGACCTCGGGGGGTCATCACAGTCAATGGAAACACAGAGTGCTCTCTCCGAACCGAGGAGCACACTGCGGCCCTCGCAGCAGAAGTGCAAAGCAGCCTATCAAGGCAATTCTCCAGTCCGGCGATCAAACGTCCAAACATCATCAAGCGTGCCCGAAGTAATCTGCAACAGGACCGCCTGGCACGTTCTGAGCTCACATAGCAATGCGGCCCCTACCCCAGCCCCATCCAAATGGCGACACATGTGCCACGCGTACACAATTACGCATTAAAAATACCATGGGCACAGGGGAGGGGTACGACTACGGCACGCCCCGAAACGTGGCTCAACCGCACTAGGGGCTCCCTACTTTGTTATTTTTTCTCTCTTCCAGGACTTCACTCTCTGGAAGCCTTGTCTGGCAATATAATCGCCTAACACATGATGCAAGGACCAGGGGGGCCGGAAGCTACATCGCATCATGGAACTCCCAGGTGGTCTCTATAACGAGCAAAACACCCGCTTTCACTACCATTCCGCAGCTTACCCTTGGAAGAGACATGTCAAATAGTCCCATTTTCTGCTTATTGCACTACTTGTATCGTTTTGCTTCAATGCATCTTTTCGAATAAACAATGCATAGCTTTAGTCTATTTTTGCATTTTTTTATATAAGTGTTCATTAATGACACCTTGCAACCGTACACTTTGGTATGGCCAATACACCAGGGGCTTAAGTACCCCACAATATGGTGTGAGAAGTCCGAACACTTTCACAAGTGTGGCACCCCGAACTTATAGAATTATATGCATCAGCTTTGAATCATGTCTTTGGTCAACAGTTGGGTTTGCCCGACTCCCATGTTTTGGTACCTTACGTTCCGCTATATCGGCTAAGGTAGCACTGGGAGAACTACTGCGATTGTGCCCCGGTTCAGCTGGGCTAAGCACCTCAGTAGAGAAAGCTAAAACTATATGTCATGATAGGGCGAGAGCTGGTCGCTGTTCGAGAGGTTTCGAGTCCCTAAAGACTTATGCCGCTTAGGGTGAGGAGCCGGCTTTGTCCGGCCTAGGCGTGTATAGCGCCCCAAACTCGGTCTTCCGAACACTAGGGACTTCGCCAAAATGTAAAATTATAGAATTCTCTAGCTAAGTGAGAGTGATAACGCATTATAGTCCGATTGCCTAGTTCGTTGTGCCGAGCACCTCCCTCGAAGGACCCAAGAATGGGAAAAAGAGTGCTCAGGTTTATCCCGAACACCCCAGCACTCGTGGCATGGGGGCAGAAGCCGACGACTCGCCATCTCTCAGATTTAATAAACGGCCATATAGAAGGTAATATTTTAAATTCAAACAAGAGTTGCATAGCGCATATGAAAAAGTTTTCAGCGTACAGGATCACAAATGCGAGTTCACTCAAAAATTACATCCTTGGAACATTCATCCGCCACAAGGCGGGCACCCTTCAGGACGCCCTCATAGTACATCTCGGGGTTGCGATGCTCCTTGCCCTGCGGTGGCCCATCCTTCACCAGCTTCTCAGCATCCATCTTGTCCCAGTGTACTTTAACACGGGCAAGCGCCCTGCGGGCGCCCTCGATGCAGATGGAGCGCTTGATGACTTCAAGCCACGGACAGGCATCCGCCAGCCGCCTCACCAGCCCAAAGTAGCTCCCAGGCATGGCCTCTCCAGGCCACAACCGGACTATAAGACCCTTCATGGCCTGTTCGGCCACCTTATGGAGCTCGACCAATTGCTTCAGCTGGTCGCTCAAGGGCACCGGGTGTCCGGCCTCAGCATACTGAGACCAGAACACCTTCTTTGTCGAGATCCCTTCCTCGGCCCGGTAGTAGGTGGCGACATATGACACGCTGCGGGGCAAATCTACGAACGCTCCTGGAGAGCTCCGGACTCGGGTAAGTAACAAGTAATTCACTTTCACGTGCTTGCTTTGCATAATGAATGCCTTACCCGCTGCTATCTTCTTCATCGCCTCAATTTCCTGGAGGGCTTTTTGGGCTTCGGCCTTGGCAGACTTGGCTCTTTCAAGGGCCGCCGTGAGCTCGGACTCTCGCGTCTTCAAGTCAAGCTCCAAACTCTCGTGTTTTTTCACGAGAGCTTGGAGCTCTTGCTGCACCTCCTCCACCTACACTTCCTGTTTCCCTCGCTCAGTGCGCTCCGTGGCCGCTTTGTTTTCAGCCTCGGACAGCGCTTGCTTCAGGGTCGCCACCTCGTTCGTGGCCCCTGCCATAGCCACGATGATCTTGTCATTTTTCGCAACCACATCTTTTTAATATACTTACACAAGGTATTACTTATCTCCTTTCTCCTCGAGCTACTTCTTGGCAAGGTTGAGCTCTTTCTCGGACCGCTCGAGGCTCTGCTTCAATGTATCGACCTCCGCAGTCAGTGCGGCAGAGGTCAGCAGCGCAACCTACATACCCATATTGACATATTTATGTCAGACTCATGTGTTTATTATTAGATCCTCTATTCGGCTTTTCTTTGTGAACACCAAACAGAGCATCAAGGGCTACTGTCTATCCGTAATATTTTCATATATTTTTTACATACCTCAAAGCCTGTTAGAAGGCTGGCACAGGCTTCAGTCAGCCCGCTCTTGGCGGACTGAACTTTCTGGATCAGCGCACTCATAATAGTACGGTGCTCCTCCTCGATGGAGGCACCGTTAAGCACCTCCAACAAGTTATCCGGTGCCTCTGGTTGGACGGAGGTGACCGGCGTGGTGGTGGAATAGAATATAATGAGGGGGGTTATGTGGAGAAGACAAAAAAGGAGGAAGTCTCACATCAAAGAGGCTAATCAATGGGCTATGGAGATGCCCACCGATTGATATTAATGCAAGGAGTAGGGATTGCCATGAAACGGATGCACTAGAGCTATAAATGTATGAAAGCTCAACAAAAGAAACTAGTGTGTGTGTGCATCCAACCTGCTTGTTCACGAAGACCTAGGGCACTTGAGGAGGCCCATTGTTGGAATATACAAGCCAAGTTCTATAATGAAAAATTCCCACTAGTATATGAAAGTGATAACATGAGAGACTCTCTACTATGAAGATCATGGTGCTACTTTGAAGCACAAGTGTGGCAAAGGATAGTAACATTGTCCCTTCTCTCTTTTTCTCTCATTTTTTTTCTTTTTTTGGGCCTTTTCTCTTTTTTATGGCCTTTCTATTTTTTGGGGGGGCTTCTCTTTTTTTGTGGCCTTTCCTCTTTTTTTTTTATATTCCTCACTTGGGACAATGCTCTAGAAAATGATGATCATCACACTTCTATTTATTCACAACTCAATGATTACAACTCGATACTAGAACAAAGATGACTCTATATGAATGCCTCCGGCGGTGTACCGGGATATGCAATGAACCAAGAGTGACATGTATGAAAGAATTATGAACGGTGGCTTTGACACAAATACTATGTCAACTACATGATCATGCTAAGCAATATGACAATGATGAATGTGTCATGATGAACGGAATGACGGAAAGTTGCATGGCAATATATCTCGGAATGGCTATGGAAATGCCATAATAGGTAGGTATGGTGGCTATTTTGAGGAATATATAAGGAGGTTTATGTTTGAAAGAGCGTATCATATCACGGGGTTTGGATGCACCGGCGAAGTTTGCGCCAACTCTCAATGTGAGAAAGGGCAATGCACGGTACCGAAGAGGCCAGCAAGGATGGAAGGGTGAGAGTGCGTATAATCCATGTACTCAATATTAGTCATAAAGAACTCAGATACTTATTGCAAAAATCTACAAGTCATCAAAAACCTCGGTACTACGTGCATGCTCCTAGGGGGATAGATTGGTAGGAAAAGACCATCGCTCGTCCCCGACCGCCACTCATAAGGAAGACAATCAAATAACACCGCATGTTTCAAATTTGTTGCATAACGTTTACCATACGTGCATGCTAAGGGACTTGCAAACCTCGACACAAGTATTTCTCAATTTCACAACTACTCAACTAGCACGACATCGATATTATTACCTCCATGTCTCAAAATGATCATCAAGCATCAAACTTCTCTTAGTATTCAACACACTCATAAGAATGTTTCATTATTAATCTTGCATACCAAGCATAGTAGGATTTTAAGAAAATTACCATGCTATTAAGGCTCTCAAAATAATCTAAGTGAAGCATGAGAGATCAATAGTTTCTATAAAACAAATGCACCACCGTGCTCTAAAAGATATAAGTGAAGCACTAGAGCCAAATTAAATAGCTCAAAAGATATAAGCGACGCACATAGAATATTCTAACAAATTCCAAATCATCTATGGCTCTATCAAAAGGTGTGTACAGCAAGGATGATTGTGGTAAACTAATAAGCAAAGACTCAAATCATACAAGACGCTCCAAGTAAAACACATATCATGTGGTAAATAAAAATATAGCTCCAAGTAAAGTTACCGATAGAAGTAGACGAAAGAGGGGATGCCTTCCGGGACATCCCCAAGCTTTGGCTTTTAGGTGTCCTTAGATTATCTTGGGTGTGCTATGGGCATCCCCAAGCTTAGGCTCTTGCCACTCCTTGTTCCATAATCCATCAAATCTTTACCCAAAACTTGAAAACTTCACAACATAAAACTTAAATTAGAAAATCTCGTGAGCTCCGTTAGTGAAAGAAAACAAAAGACCACTTCAAGGTACAGTAATGAACTCATTCTTTATTTATATGGGTTTTATACATATTGTATTCCAACTTCTCTATGGTCTATAAACTAATTTACTAGCCATAGATTCATCAAAATAAGCAAAACAACACACGCAAAACGGAATCTGTCAAAAACAGAACAGTATGAAGTAATCTGTAGCTAGCGCAAGATCTGGAACCCAAAAAATTCTAAAATAAATTTCTGGACGTGAGTAGTTTATCTATTAATCATCTGAAAAAATAATTAACTAAATAGCACTTTCCAAATAAAAATGACAGCAGTTCTCGTGAGCTCTAAGGTTTCTGTTTTTTACAGCAAGTTCAACAAGACTTTCCCCAAGTCTTCGCAACGGTTCTACTTGGCACAAACACTAATTAAACACAAAAAAACGCAACCAAAACAGAGGCTAAATAATTTATTTATTACTAAGCAGGAGAAAAAATCAAGGTATAAAAATAAAATTGGGTTGCCTCCCGACAAGCGCTATCGTTTAACGCCCCTAGCTAGGCATAACAAGCAAGAATAGATCTAGGTATTGCCATCTTTGGTAGGCAATCCATAAGTGGCTCTCATAATATATTCATAAGGTAATTTAATTCTTTTTTCTAGGAAAGTGTTCCATGCCCTTCCTTAACGGAAATTGGAATCTAATATTTCCTTCCTTCATATCAATAATTGCACCAATCGTTCTAAGGAAAAGTCTACCAAGAATAATAGGACATGAAGGATTGCAATCTAAGTCAAGAACAATAAAATCTACGGGCACATAATTCCTATTTGCAGCACTAAGAACATCATTAATTCTTCCCATAGGTTTCTTAATAGTGGAATCCGCAAGGTGCTAGTTTAGAGAGCAATCATCAAAATCACGGAAACCTAACAAATCACACAAAGTCTTTGGAATCATGGAAAAACTAGCACCCAAATCACATAACGGATAGCATTCATGATCTTTAATTTTAATTTTAATAGTTGGTTCCCACTCATCATAAAGTTTTCTAGGGATAGAAACTTCTAATTCAAGTTTTTTCATAAGATTGCATCAAGGCATCAACGATATGTTTAGTAAACGCTTTATTTTGACTATAAGCATGAGGAGAATTTAGCACGGATTGCAACAAGGAAATACAATCAATCAAAGAGCAATTTTCATAGTTAAATTCCTTGAAATCCATAATAGTGGGTTTAGCAACATCTAGGGTTTTAATTTCTTCAATCCCACTTTTATCAAATTTAGCATCAAGATCAAAAGATTCAGAATTCTTGGAACGCCTTCTAGGTAAAGGTGGACCATATTCAGTCCCATTATTATCAAGATTCATATTGCAAAACAAAGATTTAATAGGGGACACATCAATAACTTTTAGATCTTCATCATTATTTTCATAGGAACTAGAAGAAAACGCTTTTATAAAGGCATCTTTCTTAGCACGCATCCTAGCGGTTCTTTCTTTGCACTCGTCAATGGAAATTCTCATGGCTTTGAGAGACTCATTGATATCATGCTTAGGTGGAATAGATCTAAGTTTCAAAGAATCAACATCAAGAGCAATTCTATCAACGTTCCTAGCCAAATCATCAATCTTAACGTTCCTGGCCACATATGTCCCAAACCGAAAGTCAAACTCGGCCCCACCAAAATGTTCTATCTGGCGCCACCGAGTTCACTTGACATAGCCACTGCCGGAAACCCTAGTCATTTTGGTCTCACCGATAGGGATCTCGGTCTCATCGAGATGGGATTGCATACTCTCTGTTTCCCATCGTAACGTTTCGGTCCAACCGAGATGAGCGATCGGTCCCACCGAGTTCGCAATGCAAACTCTATGTTTCCCTTTCGCAATGTTTCGGTCTCACCGAAATGAGTGAATCGGTCCCACCGAGTTTGCCTGACCAATTCTCTGGTTAGCTTATTACCAAAGTTGGTCCTACCGAGTTTGTGTAATCGGTCTCACCGAGATTAGTTATGCCCTAACCCTAATGGAATCAGTCCTACCGAGTTGATATGTTGGTCCCACCGAAAAGCCTAACTTTCACATTTTGAACTGAATCGGTCTGACCGAGTTTTCTGATTCGGTCCCACTGAGTTTGGTAAATTATGTGTAACGGTTAGATTTTGTGTAGAGGCTATATATACCCCTCCACCCTTCCTTCATTGTGAAGGAGAGCCATCAGAACATGCCTACACTTCCAGAATTCATTTTATGAGAGAGAGCCACCTACTCATGTGTTGAGACCAAGATATTCTATTCCAACCATATGAATCTTGATCTCTAGCCTTCCCCAAGTTGCTTTCCACTCAAATCATCTTTCCACAAAATCCAAATCTGTGAGAGAGAGTTGAGTGTTGGGGAGACTATCATTTGAAGCTTAAGAGCAAGGAGTTCATTGTCAACACACCATCTATTACCTTTTGGAGAGTGGTGTCTCCTAGACTGGTTAGGTGTCACTTGGGAGCCTCCAACAAGATTGTGCAGTTGAACTAAGGAGTTTGTAAGGGCAAGGAGATCGCCTACTTCGTGAAGATCTACCCAAGTGAGGCAACTGAGGGAGTCCTGGATTAGGGGGTCCTCGGACAGCCAGACTATATCCTTCGGCCGGACTGTTGGATTATGAAGATACAAGATTGAAGACTTCGTCCCGTGTCCGGGTGGGACTCTCCTTTGCGTGGAAGGCAAGCTTGGAAATTTGTATATGTAGATCTCCTCCCTTGTAACCGACTCTGTGTAACCCTAGCCCCCTCCAGTGTATATATAAACTGGAGGGTTTAGTCCGTAGGACAACAACAATCATAATCATAGGCTAGCTTCTAGGGTTTAGCCTCTACGATCTCGTGGTAGATCAACTCTTGTAATACTCATATCATCAAGATCAATCAAGCAGGAAGTAAGGTATTACCTCCATCGAGAGGGCCCAAACCTGGGTAAACATTGTGTCCCCTGCCTCCTGTTACCATCCGCCTTAGACGCACAGTTCGGGACCCCCTACCCGGGATCCGCCGGTTTTGACACCGACATTGGTGCTTTCATTGAGAGTTCCACTATGCCGCCACGATAATGCTTCATGGCTCGTCTTGTTGTCAAGGACAACACTACTACGGGGGGAGCCCTGGCTGTAGGCCAAACTCTCTGACTTGGCAGCTTCGTCATGATCGCCCGTTCAGCCGTCGCGCCAATGATGACTTCTCGGGTCATCAAAAACAGCCTCCACGTCGGCTCGGGATTCGCCGAGCAGATGGATCCAATAGAGCTCTCTTCCCTGAACGAGCTCTTGGATCGCATCGCCCCCTGGGAGTCGCAACGGACTATGATCGGATCGGGCTTAAACCCGACCAAAGGGAGATTAACTCTCCGCTGGTCACCCATCAGATAGCGGGGGTGGAGGAACAATGTAGCAATTCTTCATCTATTTTGAGGACAAACTATGTCTGGATTCCCGAGCTCTCCTTGCCGGATACCCGTCCATGGGAGGACATGGCCCATGCCTCGAAGCTAGAATCATACGGCAGGCCAGAACTATTGGGCAACATCACGGAGTCCGAACTGCCAAGCTCGGAAACTCCTCCGCCCCTGGGTCTCAGATCGGATCAGGGTTTGGACCTAAATCTACCCACCCACCCAGACTCAAGTGATATTTCCCACATTAGATAAGAGCCCCAAGAGACAGTACATCACTATTGGGCCAGATTCCTCGTTGTAATGAGCAAGGTCAAGGACTGTCGCGAGGAAGACGCAATTTCATTCTTTTGCAAAAATTGCATGGACAAGGGAATCCTCAACGACATAAGTCACCATGACATAGCACACTTTGCTGACTTAGCGGCCATAGTACGGAAGTACTGTGCCATGGAAAGCGCCTAGAAAACCCAAACAAAATTCTAGGACACTCCGGCTCTCACTAAACCCCCCGTCCGAACTAAAAGGGTGTACTCTCGTAAGTCACCCCATCTAATTACAAAGAAACAAAAGCCCACTACAGGGCGTATAACTGTATTGGAGGGATGGCTCAATGGGCCATGCACAATTCACAGTACAACAGATACCATGCCAACACACAGCCTTAGAGCATGTTGGATACTCCAGCAGGTGGCCAAGAGCGGCGAGGATATCCTCATCAACAATACAACAGAGCACCATCCCGTGGAAAATAACAATACAGTATTGACAGTCTTTGAGACCTTCGCCTCAAATAATAGGCGCAAGCGAACACTCCACAGCCTTGCCGAAGTCTGCCACATTGCAGCAATAAATCCATGGAACGACACAGCCATAACCTTCAATACCAGTGACGAACCTCAATTCTGAACAACCCGAGCACCAGCCGCTTTGGTCCTTAGTCCAATTGTGGACGGCTACCGGCTTACTAAAGTGCTCATGGACGGTGACAACGGATTAAACCTCATCTACGAGGAAACTCTCAGCAAAATGGAAATAGAGAAGAGCCGCATTGAGCAAAGCAGCACAACCTTCAGAGGAATCATCCCTAGTCGGGAGGCACGATGTGCGGGAAAAATCATAGTAGATGTGGTATTTGGCACGCCGGAGAATTATAGGTCCGAAGAAATCACATTCCAAGTGGCCCCGTTCAGTAGAGGATACCACACCCTTTTAGGGTGGGAGGCATTCATGATCTTCCAAGCTATACCCCATTACGGGTACATGAAGCTCAAAATGCCGGGCCCAATGGAATCATCACTCTGGCTAGTGATCCGGACATAGCACTCCGCGCCAAAAATAAAACCACCGCACTAGCCCTCGAGGCGTTATCCGAAGCCCTTGCGGCCGAAGAGCTAACTACGCTGCGCTCCATGGTGGACAGGGACGATGTGATACTCGACAAAAGACCCAAGTCCACCTCTTTTAAACCAGTGGACGAAATAGTCAAATTCCAGGTCCACCCAACGGACCCTACAAAAACAGCATCCATCGGGGCACGGCTGAACCCCACAACAGACGCCGCACTGCGGGAGTTCTTGCGCGAGAATTGGGACATCTTCGCCTGGCATCCTTCAGAAATGCTAGGAATCCCACACAGGCTGGCCGAGGATAGCCTTAACATTCTAAAGGGGTTCAAGCCGGTCAAACAGACTCTTCGGCATTTCTCTGAGCCTAAGCGACAAGCCATGGGAGAAGAGCTAGCCAAGTTACTCAAGGCCGGATTCATTAGAGAAATAAAACATCCGGACTGGCTAGCAAACCTGGTGATGGTACAAAAGAAGGACAAATCCTGGCGCCTATGTATCGATTTCAAGGACCTTAACAAGGCTTGCCCCAAGGATCCCTTCCCCCTCCCCTGCATCGATCAAATTATCGACGCTACCGCAGGACACGACTCATTGTGCTTCCTCGACGCATACTCCGGATACCATCAAATTAAGATGGCGGAGCCCGATCAAGCCGCAACGGCATTCATCACTCCATATGACCCCTTCTGTTCTAACACCATGCCTTTCGGACTCAAAAACTCCCGTGCAATGATACGTCTCCGTCGTATCTATAACTTTTGATTGTTCCATGCCAATATTCTACAACTTTCATATACTTTTGGCAAATTTTTATACTATTTTTGGGACTAACATATTGATCCAGTGCCCAGTGCCAGTTCCTGTTTGTTGCATGTTTTTTGTTTTGCAGAATATCCTTATCAAACAGAGTCCAAACGGGATAAAAACTGACGGAGATTTTTTTTGGAATATATATGATTTTTGGGAAGAAAAAACCACGCGAGACGGTGCCCGAGGTGGCCACGAGGCAGGGAGCGCGCCCCTGACCCTCGTGGGCCACCCGTAAGGTGGTTGACTCCCTTCTTATGCCGCAAGAAAGCTAATATCCGGATAGAGATCGTGTCAAATTTTAGCCCAATCGGAGTTACGGATCTCCGGGAATAAAGAAACGGTGAAAGGGAAGAATCTCGGAACGCAGAAACAGAGAGAGACAGAGACACAGGTCCAATCTCGGAGGGGCTCTCGCCCCTCCCGTGCCATGGAGGCCATGGACCAGAGGGGAAACCCTTCACCCATCTAGGGAGGAGGTCAAGGAAGAAGAAGAAGAACGAGGGGGGCTCTCCCCCCTCGCTTCCGGTGGCACCGGAGTGCCATCGGGGGCCATCATCATCACCGCGATCTACACGAACACCTCCGCCATCTTCACCAACATCTCCATCACCTTCCCCCCTCTATCTACAGTGGTCCACTCTCCCACAACCCGCTATACCCTCTTGAGGGAGTCCTGGATTAGGGGGTCTCCGGACAGTCGGACTGTTAGACTATGAAGATACAAGATTGAAGACTTCGTCTCATGTCCGGATGGGACTCTACTTGGCGTGGAAGGCAAGCTAGGCAATACGGATATGTATATCTCCTCCTTTGTAACCGACCTTGTGTAACCCTAGCCCTCTCCAGTGTCTATATAAACCTGAGGGTTTTAGTCCATAGGACAACATACAATCATACCATAGGCTAGCTTCTAGGGTTTAGCCTCTCTGATCTCGTGGTAGATCTACTCTTGTACTACCCATATCATCAATATTAATCAAGAAGGACGTAGGGTTTTACCTCCATCAAGAGGGCCCGAACCTGGGTAAAACATCGTGTTCCCTGCCTCCTGTTACCATCCGCCTTAAACGCACAGTTCGGGACCCCCTACCCGAGATCCGCCGGTTTTGACCCCTGCATTGGTGCTTTCATTGAGAGTTCCTCTGTGTCGTTGCTGTTAGGCTTGATGGCTCCTACAATCATCGATAGGGATGCAGTCCAGGGTGAGACTTTTCTCCCCGGACAGATCTTTGTGTTCGGCGGCTTCGCACTGCGGGCCAACTTACTTGGCCATCTGGAGCAGATCGAAAGTTACGCCCCTGGCCACCAGGTCAGGTTTGGAAGCTTAAACTACACGGCCGATATCCGTGGAGACTTGATATTTGACGGATTCGAGCCTCTGCCTGTGCGTCACGCGGTCACGATGAGTACGATTTAGCTCTGCCATCGGACGGTGTTCAAGAAATCACACCGACAGCCGCTCCGACCTTCAATTCGGAGCCAGTTGCGCCGTCCATGGACGGGTGGATGGACCCCGCCATGGAGGCCTTATCCTCAGCGGCGATTGAGCAGAATATCGACCTTACCCTTCACGAGAGCCGTGTTGTTAAACTGCCGGATACTTCTCCGGCCATGGACTACGAACAGCCAGCGCCCGTTCCTATCGAATCCGGTTGGGCGCCGATCATGGAGTTTACCTCCACAGATATCTTTCAGCACTCGCCCTTCGGTAACATACTGAGTTCATTAAAGTCTCTCTCCTTGTTAGGAGAGTCCTAGCCGAGCTATGTCCGGCAGGATTGGGATGCGGATGACGAAGAAATTCGCCGCCCACCCACCACCCACCTAGTAGCCACTATCGATGACTTAACCGACATGCTCGACTTCGACTCCGAAGACATCGATGGTATGGATGACGATGCGGGAGACGAAGAGGAACCACTGCCCACAGGGCACTGGATAGCCACCTCATCATACGATATATACATGGTGGACTCACCGAAAGAAGGCAATGGTGACGAGACAGCGGAGGATGACCCCTGCAAGAAACAACCCAAGCGCCGACGTCAGCGGCGCCGCTCAAAGTCCCGCCAAAGCAAAAGTGGTGATACCGTCACAAGAGATAATAACACTCCGGATAGTACCGAAGACAACGACAATCCCCTCCAGCAAGATTTAGAGCAGGAGGATGGAGGAGCCAGCCCTCCTGAGAGAGCGGCAAATGGAGAGGCGGAGGATGATAATTACATGCCCCCTCCGAAGACGAGGCAAGCCTCGGCGATGACGAATTCGCCGTGCCGGAGGATCCCGTCGAACAAGAGCGCTTCAAGTGCCGGCTTATGGCCACGGCAAATAGACTTAAGAAAAAGCAGCAGCAGCTTCAAGCTGATCAAGATCTGCTAGCTGACAGATGGACTGAAGTCCTTGCGGACGAGGAATATAAACTCGAGCGCCCCTCCAAGAGTTACCCAAAATGCAGGTTGCTACCTCAACTGGAGAAAGAAGCGCATGACGCGGCTGATCGGCCACCTCGTGGCCGCGATAGAGAGGCATTCCAGCCAAAAACTCAGCCTGCACCCCGACGCCATTCAAATAAAAAGGCATGGGGAAATACACCAGACCTGCGAGACGTATTGGAGGACAAAGCAAAACATGCAAGATCGATCTACGGATCACGGGGGCGCGCCACTATGCAAGACGATAAATGTCACGCCGGATACAGTAAAAGTAAATCCGGCCAGGCCAAACACAGCGGGCAAGACCCATTCAAGCTGCGTGCGATATAGCCCAATACAGAGGCGCCGCACACCCGCTATGCTTGACAGACGAAGTAATGAATCATCAAATCCCAGAGGGTTTCAAACCCGTAAATATTGAATCATACGACGGCACAACAGATCTTGCGGTATGGATCGAGGATTTCCTCCTCCACATCCACATGGCCCGCGGTAATGAGTTACATGCCATCAAATACCTCCCACTAAATCTGAAAGGACCAGCGCGGCATTGGCTTAACAGCTTGCCAGTAGAGTCCATTAGCTGTTGGGAAGATCTGGAGGCCGCATTCCTCGACAACTTTCAGGGCACTTATGTGCGACCACCAGATGCCGATGACTTGAGCCACATAATTCAGCAGCTAGAAGAATCAGCCAGGCAATTCTGGACTCGGTTCCTAACAAAGAAAAATCAAATCATCGACTATCCAGATGCAGAGGCCCTAGCAGCTTTCAAACACAACATCCGCGATGAGTGGCTAGCCCGGCACCTTGGTCAGGAAAAGCCAAAATCTATGGCAGCCCTCACGACACTCATGACTCGCTTTTGTGCGGCATAAGACAGCTGGCTGGCTCGCAGTAATAACATATCAAAGAACCATGGTACTTCGGATACCAAGGACGGCAATAGCAGGTCACGTCGCAACAAACATAAGCACCGCATTAACAGCGACAATACTGAGGATATGGCAGTCAATGCCAGATTCAAAGGCTCTAAACCCGGTCAGCGGAAAAAGCCATTTAAAAGAAGCACTCCGGGCCCATCCAGTTTGGACCGCATACTCGATCGCTCGTGCCAGATACACGGCACCCCCGACAAGCCAGCCAACCACACCAATAGGGATTGTTGGGTATTCAGGAAGGTCGACAAGTTAATTGCTGAAAACAAAGATAAGGGGCCACATAGCGATGACGAGGAAGAGCCCCAGCAGCCGCACACTGGAGGATAGAAGAGGTTCCCCCCACAAGTGCGGACGGTGAACATGATATACGCAACCCACATCCCCAAGAGGGAACGGAAGCGTGCGCTCAGGGACGTATATGCGTTGGAGCCAGTCGCCCTAAAGTTCAACCCATGGTCCTCCTGTCCGATCACCTTCGATCGCAGGGACCACCCCACTAGTATCCGTCATGGCGGATTCGCCACACTGGTCCTAGACCCAATCATTGACGGATTTCACCTCACTCGAGTTCTCATGGATGGCGGCAGCAGCCTGAGCCTGCTTTATCAGGACACAGTGCGCAAAATGGGTATAGACCCCTCAAGGATCAAACCCACGAAAACGACCTTTAAAGGCATCATTCCAGGTGTAGAGGCCCATTGCACAGGCTCAATTACACTGGAAGTGGTCTTCGGATCCCCGGATAACTTCCGAAGCGAAGTTCTTCGATATAGTCCCGTTCCGCAGTGGCTATCATGCACTGCTCGGGGGAACCGCATTTGCAACATTCAATGCGGTACCGCATTATGCATACCTCAAGCTGAAGATGCCAGGACCTCGGGGGGTCATCACAGTTAATGGAAACACAGAGCGCTCCCTCCGCACGGAGGAGCACATTGCGGCCCTCACAGCAAAAGCGCAAAGCAGCCTCTCAAGGAAATCCACCAGTTCAGTCTTTCAAGACCCGGACACCTTCAAGCGCGCTCGGATTAATCGGCAACTAGACCACCTGGCACGATCTGAGCTCGCGTAGCAATGCGGCCCCCACCCCAGTTCCAGCCAAACGGCGAAATCCGTGCCACGCGTACATAATTACGCATTAAAAATACCATGGGCACAAGTGAGGAGGTGGGCACAACTACGGCACTCCCCAAGACGCGGCTTAAACCGCACTAGGGGCTTCCCGCTTTGTTATTTTTCTCTTTCAGGACTTCAATCTCTGGAAACCCTGTCCGGCAGCATGATTGCCGAACACATGATGCAGCAACCAAGGAGGCAGAATGCTACGTCACACCATGGAACTTCTAGGTGGATTACGATAACGAGTGAAATATTTACTTTAATATTGTTCCTCAGCTTGCCCTTGGAAGGGACATAGTCCTACTTTTTGCTTATCGCACTATCTGCATCATTCTGCTTTAACGCATCTTTTTGAATAAACAATGCATATCATTAAGACTATTATTGCATTCTTCTTTTTATATATATGTGTTCATTAATGACGCCTTGCAACCGTACGCTTTGGTACGGCCAATACACCAGGGGCTTAAGTACCCCACAATATGGTGTGAGAAGTCCAAACACTTTCACAAGTGCGGCACCCCGAACTTATAGCATTATATGCATCAGCTCCGAATCATGTCTTTGGTCAAATGTTGGGTTTGCCTGGCTCCTATGTTTTGGTACCTTAGGTTCCGCTCTATCGGCTAATGTAGCGCTAGGAGAACTACTGCGATTGTGCCCCGGTTCTGTTGGGCTAAGCACCTCAGTAGAGAAAGCTAAAACTGACTGTCATGATAAGGCAAGAGATTGGTTGCTGTTCGGCGAGGTTTCGAGTCCCTAAAGACTTATGCCGCTTAGAGCGAGGAGCCGGTCCTGTCCGGCTTAAAGGCGTGTATCGCGCCCCGAATTCGGCCTTCCGAATACCAGGGGCTTCGCCGAAATTTAGAAATATAGAATTCTATGGCTAAGTGAGAGTGATAAAGCATTATTAGTCCGGATGCCTTGTTCGCTGTGTTGAGCACCTCCCTCGAAGGACCCAAAAATGGGAACAAGAGTGCTCACGTTTATCCCGAACACCCCAGCACTCGCAGCATGGGGGTAGAAGCCGAGGACTAGCCATCTCTCAGATTGGATAAACAGCCAAACAGAAGGTAATATTTTAAATTCAAACAAGCATTGCATAGCGCATATGAAACAAGTTTTCATCATACAGGATCATACGAGCAACGAGCAAGTTTACTCAAATATCACATCCTTTGAACATTCGTCCGCTACAAAACGGGCACCCTTCAGGACACCCTCATAATAAATTTCGGGGGTGCGATGCTCCTTGCCCTACGGCGGTCCTTCCTTGATCAGCTTCACGGCGTCTAGCTTGGCCCATTGCACCTTGCCACGGGCGAAAGCCCGGCTTGCACCTTCGATGCAGAAGGACCGCTTGACGACTTCCAGCCGTGGGCAGGCATCCACAAGCCGCCTCACCAGGCCGAAGTAGCTGTTCGGAAGGGCGTCACCAGGCCACGGCCGGACTATAAAGCCCTTCATGGCCTGTTCGTCCGCCTTGTGTAGCTCGACCAGCTGCTTCAGCTGGTAGCTCATAGGCACCGGGTGTTCGGTCCAAGTATACTGAGACCAAAATAGCTTCTCTGTTGAGCTTCCCTCCTCGGCCTGGTGAAACTGTGCAGCATCCGACACGCTGCGGGGCAAATCTGCGAATGCTCCTGGAGAGCTCCGGATCCGGGTAAGTAATAGGTAATTTACTTTCACATGCTTGCTTTGCATATAGAATGCCTTACCCGCCGCTATTTTCTTCATTGCGTCAACCTCCTGGAGGGCCTTTTAGGCTTCGGCCTTGGCACTCTTTGCGCTCTCGGGGGCCACGGCAAGCTCAGACTCTCGCGTCTTCGAGTCAAGCTCCAACGCCTCGTGCTTCGTCACGAGATCCTGGAGCTCTTGCTGCACCTCGCCCACCCGAGCCTCTTGCCTTTCCCGCTTGGTGCGCTCCTTGGCCGCTTTATCTTCGGCCTTGGATAGCGCTTGCTTCAGGGATGCCACCTCGGTCGTGGCCCCTGGCAAATATACGATGATCCTGTCATTTGGCAATCGCGTATTCTTTTATATATACATATCTATACACAGGGTATTACTTACCCTTGTTCTCCTCGAGCTGCCTCTTGGAAAGGCCGGTCTCTTTCTTGGACCCCTCGAGGTCCTGCTTCAGTGTGGCGACCTCCGCAGTCAGTGCGGCTGAGGCCAGCAGCGAAGCCTGCATACGCATATAGACATACTTACGTTAGACTCCTGTGGTATTATTTGATCCTCTATTCGGCTTTTCTTTTTGAACACTGAACAGAGCATCAGGGGCTACTGTCTATGCGGTAATATTTTTCCTATATTTTAACACTTACCTCAAAGCCTGTTAGAAGGATGGCACAGGCTTCAGGCAGTCCTCTCTTGGCAGACTGAACCTTCTGGACCACCGCACTCATAATAGTGCGGTGCTCCTCGTCGATGGAAACGCCGCGAAGCGCTCCCAGCAGATTGTCCGGTGCCTCTGGATGGACAGAGGTCACCGGCACAGGCGTCTTGCCCCTCTTGGAAGGAGGCCGCCTGCCTGAATCCGGAACCTTTGAAGGTTCTGGCGTGGTGTTCGGCTGAGGGCCGAACTTGGAGCCCTCGGGGGCCTTGTCCCCTCTGCTCTCGGAGTCCGGAAGGTCGCCTTGAGGCGCCTCCGGGACTGTCTCCCCTGACCCGGTGCCTCTTGAGACAATACCTCGATGTTGTCCGTAGGGCAAGGGGAGGTGGCGGTCGGAAGTGGATTGCTATCCATATCTGACGAGCCCAGGGAGCCGTCCGACGATACGTCGATACGGGCTCGTGGCGGTCTGCATAGTCATAATTCGACGTTAGGAGAAGTAGTGTGACAAAGGAATGCTATGAGTTACTCTGGTATCCGAATACTTACGGTTTCCCCAGGGGCTTGGCCCTGGGCAGCGGTGGTAGAGTAGTCCGGAAGGAGAGTCCTTCCCTTCTTGGACCCTTCGGCCCCCCGGTTGGGGTGGCCTTCCTTTTCTTGTCTCCACCAACTGGAGGGGGAGTGTTTTCATCTTCCTCCTCGTCTTCGGGGGAGGAGTGCGCCGCGGAGTTATCGGACGATAAGTCTGATAAACCCTGGCGTCGGGAACTCTTTCGGGTTCCCTTGGCCTTCTTGGTCTTCTCCGGCACCTTGTAAGGAGCCGGAGTTAGCATCTCCGTCAGGAGAACGCCCGCAGTGTCTTCGGGCAGAGGGGCCGGACAGTTAATCTACCCCGACGTCTCCACACAGTCCTGTCAAAGGCACGGAGATCAGACCCCGCACATGATTAAGCTAGGGGAAATAAATATCCTAGGGGATGTATTAAACTCACCGAATGCGCTAGACGCTTTGCGCTTAGCCCGCGGTCCTCGGCGAGAGGAGGGACCTCAGCGCCCTTGAACAGCAGCTTCCAGACGTCCTTGTGCGTCGTATCGAAGAGCTCGCTCAGAGTCTGGTGCTGGGCCGGGTCGAACTCCCACAAGTTAAAATCCCGTTGTTGACACGAGAGGATCCGGCGGATGAGCATGACCTGGACTCTGTTGACAAGCTTGAGCTTCTTGCTTGCCATACTCCGGATACATTTCTGGAGTCCATCCAGCTCCACCGATGAACCCCACGACAAGCCCTTCTCTTTCCAAGAAGTGAGCGGTGTAGGGAATCCAGATCGAAACTCGGGGGCCGCCGCCCATTTGGCGTCGCGCGGCTCGGTGATGTAGAACCACGCCGATTGCCACCCCTTTATGGTCTCCACAATGGAGCCTTCAAGCCATATAACATTGGGTATCTTGCCCACCATGGCGCTGCCGCATTCTGCTTGTTGGCCTCCCACCACCTTCGGCTTGATATTGAAGGTCTTTAACCATAGGCCAAAGTGGGGCCGGATGCGGAGGAAAGCCTCACACACGAGATGAACGCCGAAATGTTGAGGACGAAGTTCGGGGACAGATCATGAAAGTCCAGCCCGTAGTAGACCATGAGACCAGGGACGAATGGATGGAGGGGAAACCCCAGTCCACGGAGGAAGTGGTGGAGGAAAACTACCCTCTCATGAGGATTCGGGGTAGGAACGATCTACCCCGCAGCGGGCAGCCGATGCACGATATTCGCGGCTAAGTATCCGGCTCCGCGCAGCTTCTTGATATGTCCCTCTGTAACGGAGGAAGCCATCCATTTTCCTCCCGCTCCGGACATGTTAGGAGGAGGTTGAGGGAAAGGATGTGGACTTGGGTGTTGGAGCTTGAGTGTGCAAGAATGGATGAGCAAGGAGGAAGAAGGCGTGGGTAGAAAAAGGTTAAACCTTATCCCTTTATATGGGCGAACAAAACTATGCGTCCCCACTAGCCTGGTAAAGCTCGCTTATCCCCCAAGCGCCGTAATCAATGGCGCGGTTGGGTTACCCACACCCGTATTGATGAGAATCCTGCGATAACGGGGCACAATCTCTGCTTTGATAAGACGTGTCAAAAAACTGCCTCGCGTTATGTGCGGGGCTAGTTAAAGGAAACAGTTCGAGTAATCACCGGGCCATGACATAATGTCGTGTTGCCAAAACAAGTCAGCAAATTAGATTTGTGGAAATATTATTCTCTCTACGGTGGTATGTGGAACTTATTTTGCAGGGTCGGACACTATCCTTGTATTCAAATTCTTCCGTGGTGTATTCGGAGGAGGAACCCGCCTTGCAATACCAAAGACAATACTACGCGCCAGACTCATCGTCATTGAAGCCTGGTTCAGGGGCTACTGAGGGGGTCCTGGATTAGGGGATCTCCGGATAGCCGGACTATATCCTTTGGCCGGACTGTTAGACTATGAAGATATAAGATTGAAGACTTTGTCTCGTGTCCGGATGGGACTCTACTTGGCGTGGAAGGCAAGCTAGGCAATACGGATATGTATATCTCCTCCTTTGTAACCGACCTTGTGTAACCCTAGCCCTCTCCGGTGTCTATATAAACTGGAGGGTTTTAGTCCATAGGACAACATACAATCATACCATAGGCTAGCTTCTAGGGTTTAGCCTCTCTGATCTCGTGGTAGATCTACTCTTGTACTACCCATATCATCAATATTAATCTAGCAGGACGTAGGGTTTTACCTCCATCAAGAGGGCCCGAAACTGGGTAAAACATCATGTTCCCTGCCTCCTGTTACCATCTCTACTTGAACATGGTGCTTTATGCTTCATATTATTATCCGAGATCCGCCGGTTTTGACACCGACACCTCTACTTGAACATGGTGCTTTATGCTTTATATTATTATCCAATGATGTGTTGCCATCCTATGATGTCTGAGTAGATTTTCTTTGTCCTATCTGTGGTTGATGAATTGCTATGATTGATTTAATTTGCTTGTGGTCATGTTTCTGTCCTTTGGTGCCCATCATATGATTGCGCGCGTGGATCATACCCTAGGGTTAGTTTTATGTTGATAGGACTATGTATTGGAGGGCAAGAGTGACAGAAGCTTCAACCTAGCATAGAAATTGATGCATACGGGATTGAAGGTGGACCAATATACCTTAATGCTATGGTTGGGTTTTACCTTAATGAACATTAATAGTTGCGGATGCTTGCTAATAGTTCCAATCATAAGTGCATAGAATTCCAAGTCAAGGATGACATGCTAGCAGTGGCCTCTCCCACATAATACTTGCTATCGGTCTAGTAAAGTAGTCAATTGCTTAAGGGACAATTTCGCAACTCCTACCACCACTTTTCCACACTCGCTATATTTACTTTATTGCTTCTTTACTTACCACAGCCCCTAGCTTTTATTTACGCTCTCTTTATATTTTTGAAAGCCTATCCAAAAACACCTACAAAGTACTTCTAGCTTCATACTTGTTCTAGGAAGAGCGAACGTCAAGCGTGCGTAGAGTTGTATCGGTGGTTGATAGAACTTGAGGGAATATTTGTTCTACCTTTAGCTCCTCGTTGGGTTCAACACTCTTACTTATAGAAAACTGTTGCGATCCCCTATACTTGTGGGTTATCAAGACCTTTTTTGGCGCCGTTGCCAGGGAGCAATAGCGTGGGGTCAATATTCTCATGTGTGCTTGTTTGCTTTATCACTAAGTAATTTTTATTTGCTGTTCTTAGTTGTTCTTTATCTTTAGTTATGGATATGGAACACGAAATACCAAAAATATTAGGTGTACTTGCTACCCATGGAGATGGGGAACCTCCTAAAACCCTCGATGCTGGTTATGTGAAAAATATTATGTACTACTTTAATAATCCTGAGAAAACCCCATTCAATTATGTAATGGGAGTAATGTTGGATCAACGTGAATACTTTAGGGATTACCGCTTGACACAAAAAGGGAAACTATTATGGGATCAAATTCATATATTGAATTGGTATGCTAGGCAACTATGCTTGAGATATGATTATACTTGTTGCTTGAGGATGAAGGCTCCACACCTTCCCTTTTTATGTGAATTTAATGATAATAAAACCTTAGCTTCTTATGCTAATGGTATATATAATTACTATGATGTGGAACAAATAGAAGAATTTGTTGCTTTTATGGGTGCTTATGAAATTGAATCTATGTTTAAAGAGTTTGAAGATTTTGATGATTCGGTTTATAGACCTGAAAATTTAGCTATCCTTAAATATTTCCATGAGAATTATGAATACAATTCCGATATTAATGCACTTATTGAGAAAGTATCCACTTTCCAAGAAGAGACTAATATTTTGCAGGAATCTATGGAAGAAGAAGTTGCTGAAACTGTGAGCTCATTGGATGAAAAAGATGAGGAGGAGAGCGAAGAACAAAAGGAGGAAGAGCGGATTAGCTACCCGTGCCCACCTTCTAATGAGAGTAACTCTTCAACTCATATATTGTTTAATTTCCCTTTATGCTTACCGGAGGATGATTGCTATGATGATTGTTATGATCCCGTTGATTCTTTTGAAATATCCCTTTTTGATGATGCTTGCCATGGTTTTGGCCAAGATGCCAATATGAATTATGCTTATGGAGATGAACTTTCTATAGTTCCTTATGTTAAACATGAAATTTTTTATATTGCACCCACACATGATAGTCCCATTATCTTTTTGAATTCTCCAAACTACACTATATCGGAGAAGTTTGCTCTTATTAAGGAATATATTGATGGGTTGCCTTTTACCGTTGCACATGATGATTTTGATGAATATAATATGCATGTGATTGCTGCTCCTACTTGCAATTATTACGAGAGAGGAACTATATCTCCACCTCTCTATGTTTCCAATATGATAAAATTGCAAGAAACTGTTTATACTATGCATTGGCCTTTACTTTGTGTGCATGAATTGCTCTTTTATGACATGCCGATGCATAGGAAGAGAGTTAGACATCGTCATTACATGATATATGTTACCTTGTGCTCACCACTAAATTACATATCATTGTTAATTAAAATTGGCTTTGATATACCTTGGGATCCGTGTGGATCCATTACTTAAGCACTATATGCCTAGCTTAATGGCTTTAAAGAAAGCGCTGCCAGGGAGACAACCCAGAAGTTTTAGAGAGTCATTTATTTCTGTAAGTTCTTTTATATAGTTTAAAAACAACAAAAATAAAGAGGGGAACCCAAAACTTTTTCAAAAAGGAAAGCGAAAGTGAGAAAGACAAGCATTGTTGAAGTGGGAGCTAACCTTGAACTTTGTTCATGCTCACGGAAACTTTGTGAATCTTGATTACAGAAACTTCTCAATAAAAATAATTATCCCCTTGTACAATTCCTTGTATTATAAAAATAATGTGCCAAGGTTTGCCTTTAGGATGTTTACATTTGCTTGATGGTTTGTACGGTGCAGGACAGAAACTTTGGCTGTAGTGCGCGATTTTACTTTTTTAGCTGGAATGTCAAATGGTTCTGATTCTTTTTGCACTATCTTCCTATACAAATTGTTTATTTTTCCTAATTTTGGTATAATTTTTGAAGTACCATAAGTATGGTGAATGTTTATATTGTTACAGACTATTCTGTTTTAGACAGATTCTGTTTTTGAGGCATAGTTTGCTTGTTTTGATGAAACTAACGCTTTATATCAGTGGATTAAGCCATGAAAAAGTTATATTACAGTAGACACAATGCAAAAACAAAATATGAATTGGTTTCCAAAAGTACTTAGAGTAGTGATTTGCTTTATTATACTAACGGATCTTACCGAGTATTCTGTTGAAGTTTTGTGTGGATGAAGTGTTCGATGATCGAGAAGGTCTCGATGTGAGAAGAAGGAAGAGAGGAAAGAGCTCAAGCTTGGGGATGCCCGAGGCACCCCAAGTAAATATTCAAGGAGACTCAAGCGTCTAAGCTTGGGGATGCCCCGGAAGGCATCCCCTTTTTCTTCAACAAGTATCAGTATGTTTTCGGATTCGTTTTGTTCATGCGATATGTGCAATCTTGGAGCGTCGTTTGCATTTAGTTTTCACTTTTATTTTATGCACCATGCTGGTATTAGACAATCCTCGGTTGATTTATAGAATGCTCATTGCACTTCACTTATATCTTTTGAGTATGGCCTTATAAAATGCTTCATGTGCTTCGCTTATATCATTTGAAGTTTGGATTGCCTTGTGTCTCTTTACATAGACAACCACCATTTGTAGAATGCTCTTTTGCTTCAATTAGATTTGTTAGAGCGTGGGAATATCTTTTGTAGAAAGAATTAAAATCTCTTGCTTCACTTATATCTATTTAGAGAGATGACAGGAATTGGTGATTCACATGGTTAGTCATAAAATCCTACATAAAACTTGTAGATCACTGAATATGATATGTTTGATTCCTTGCAATAGTTTTGCGATATAAAGATGGTGATATTAGAGTCATGCTAGTGGGTAGTTGTGGATTGTAGAAATACTTGTGTTGAGGTTTGTGATTCCCGTAGCATGCACGTATGGTGAACCGTTATGTAACGAACTTGGAGCATGAGGTATTTATTGATTGTCTTCCTTATGAGTGGCGGTCGGGGACGAGCGATGGTGTTTTCCTACCAATCTATCCCTCTAGGGGCATGCCTATTAGTACTTTGCTTCGAGGGCTAATAAACTTTTGCAATAAATATGTGAGTTCTTTATGACTAATGTTGAGTCCATGGATTATACACACTCTCACCCTTCCACCATTGCTAGCCTCTCTAGTATCGCGCAACTTCCGCCGGTACCATAAACCCACCATATACCTTCCTCAAAACAGCAACCATACCTATCTATTATGGCATTTCCATAGCCATTCTGAGTATATTGCCATGCAACTTTCATCATCATCATATACATGACTTGAGCATTCATTGTCATATTGCTTTGCATGATCGTAAGATAGCTAGCATGATGTTTTCATGGCTTGTTCGTTTTTTGATGTCATTGCTACGCTAGATCATTGCACATCCTGGTACACCGCCGGAGGCATTCATATAGAGTCATATCTTTGTTCTAGATATCGAGTTGTAATATTGAGTTGTAAGTAAATAAAAGTGTGATGATCATCATTATTAGAACATTGTACCATGTGAGGTTATCAAAATAAAAGTGGCCAAAGAAGCCCCCCCCCAATAAAAGAGAGGCCAAAGAAGCCTACAAAAAAGAAAAAAAATGAGAGAAAAAGAGAGAAGGGGCAATGTTACTATCCTTTTACCACACTTGTGCTTCAAAGTAGCACTATGTTCTTCATATAGAGAGTCTCTTGAGTTATCACTTTCATATACTAGTGGGAATTTTCATTATAGAACTTGGCTTGTATATTCCAACGATGGGCATCCTCAAATGCCCTAGGTCTTCATGAGCAAGCAAGTTGGATGCACACCGACTTAGTTTCAGTTTGAGCTTTCATATACTTATAGATCTAGTGCATCCGTTGCATGGCAATCCCTACTCACTCACATTGATATGTATTGATGGGCATCTCCATAGCCCGTTGATACGCCTAGTTGATGTGAGACTATCTTCTCCTTTTTGTCTTCTCCATAACCACCATTCTATTCCACCTATACTGCTATGTCCATGGCTCACGCTCATGTATTGCGTGAAGGTTTAAAATGCTGAAGCGCGTTAAAAAGTATGAACCAATTGCTCGGCTTGTCATTGGGGTTGTGCATGATGTGAGTATTTTGTGTGGTGAAGATGGAGCATAGCCAGACTATATGATTTTTTAGGGATAACTTTCTGTGGCTATGTTATTTTGAAAAGACATGATTGCTTTATTAGTAGGCTTGAAGTATTATTTTTTTATGTCAAATGATAGACTATTGCTTTGAATCACTCGTATCTTAATATTCATGCCATGATTACATATGTGATCAAGATTATGCTAGGTAGCATTCCACATCAAAAATTACCTTTTTATCATTTACCTACTCGAGGACGAGCAGGAATTAAGCTTGGGGATGCTGATACGTCTCCGTCGTATCTATAATTTTTGATTATTCCATGCCAATATTCTACAACTTTCATATACTTTTGGCAACTTTTTATACTATTTTTGGGACTAACATATTGATCCAGTGCCCAGTGCCAGTTCCTATTTGTTGCATGTTTTTTGTTTTGCAGAATATCCATATCAAACGGAGTCCAAACGGGATAAAAACTGTGGAGATTTTTTTGGAATATATATGATTTTTGGGAAGAAAATCCACGCGAGACGGTGCCCAAGGTGGCCACGAGGCAGGGGGCGCGCCTGCCCTCCCTGGGCGCGCCCCTAACCCTCATGGGCCACCCGTAAGGCGGTTGATGGCCTTCTTTCGCCGCAAGAAAGCTAATATCCGGATAGTGATCGTATCAAAATTTCAGCCCAATCGGAGTTACGGATCTCCAGGAATATAAGAAACGGTGAAAGGGAAGAATCTGGGAACGCAAAAACAGAGAGAGACAGAGAGACAGATCCAATCTTGGAGGGCTCTCGCCCCTCCCGTGCCATGGAGGCCATGGACCATAGGGGAAACCCTTCTCCCATCTATGGAGGAGGTCAAGGAAGAAGAAGAAGGAGGGGGGCTCTCCCCCCTCGCTTCTGGTGGCACCGGAGTGCCATCGGGGGCCATCATCATCACTGCGATCTACACCAACACCTCCGCCATCTTCACCAACATCTCCATCACCTTCCCCCCTCTATCTACAGTGGTCCACTCTCCCGCAACCCGCTGTACCCTCTACTTGAACATGGTGCTTTATGCTTCATATTATTATCTAATGATGTGTTGCCATCCTATGATGTGTGAGTAGATTTTGGTTGTCCTATCGGTGGTTGATGAATTGTTGTGATTGATTTAATTTGCTTGTGGTTATGTTGCTGTCCTTTGGTGCCCATCATATGATTGTGCGCGTGGATCACACCCTAGGGTTAGTTGTATGTTGATAGGACTATGTATTGGAGGGCAAGAGTGACAGAAGCTTCAACCTAGCATAGAAATTGATGCATACAGGATTGAAGGGGGGCCAATATACCTTAATGCTATGGTTGGGTTTTACCTTAATGAACATTAGTAGTTGTGGATGCTTGCTAATAGTTCCAATCATAAGTTCATAGAATTCCAAGTCAGGGATGACATGCTAGCAGTGGCCTCTCCCACATAATACTTGCTATCGGTCTAGTAATGTAGTCAATTGCTTAAGGGACAATTTCGCAACTCCTACCACCACTTTTCCACACTCGCTATATTTACTTTATTACTTCTTTACTTACAACAGCCCCTAGCTTTTATTTACGCTCTCTTTATATATTTGCAAGCCTATCCAAAAACACCTACAAAGTACTTCTAGTTTCATACTTGTTCTAGGTAAAGTCAATGTCAAGCGTGCGTTGAGTTGTATCCGTGGTCGATAGAACTTGAGGGAATATTTTTTCTACCTTTAGCTCCTCGTTGTGTTCGACACTCTTACTTATCGAAAACTGTTGCGATCCCCTATACTTGTGGGTTATCATGCAACCTATCAACGGATGATTCAGACATGCCTGGAAATAGAAATCGGCAAAATAGTGGAGGCATACGTAGACGATGTGGTCATTAATAGATGACTTGAGGCTCACGTTCGACAATCTCCGAACATATGACATCAAGCTCAATCCGGAAAAATGCGTTTTCGGCGTGCCCGCCGAAAAGCTCTTGGGCTTCATCGTCTCTATAGAGGAATCGAAGCAAATCCGAGCTTTGTCATAGTTGGCTATCCCAACAGACCTCAAGCAAATCCAGAAGTTAACTAGTGCGTGGCTGCCTTAAGCCGCTTTATCTCCCGATTAGGGGAAAAGGCACTACCTCTTTATCGCCTTCTTCGATACACCGAACACTTCGAGTGGACGGATGCGGCCACGGCTGGATTGGAAGAAATAAAAGCCGTATTGGCCACCAACCCAATCTTGGCCGCGCCAAATGTCGGCGAACCAATGTTGTTATATATAGCGGCAACACACCAAGTTGTAAGCGCAGTGCTCATCGTCGAAGAGAGACGGACGGACATAAGTTCCCGCTTCAAAAACCGGTATACTACGTATCCACCGTCCTCACTCCATGCAAATCACGGTACCCACATTATCAAAAGATAGCATACGCGGTCTTCATGGCATCCCAGAAACTACGACACTACTTTCAAGAGTGTTCAATTACGGTGGCCTCCGAAGTACCACTCAACGACATAATAAACAACCGCGATGCCACAGGCCGGATTGTTAAATGGGCTATCGAGCTCCTCCCGGTCGACATAACATATAAACCATGGTGAGCCATTAAGTCACAAGTACTGGCTGATTTCGTCGCCGAATGGACGGAAGCCGACCTCCCTAAAGAGTACGGCGCGTACTCCAATTGGATCATGCACTTCGACGGCTCTAAGATGCTAGCTAGTCTGGGGGCAGGCGTCGTCCTGACATGCCCCACCGAAGATACAGTCCAATATGTACTCCAAATATTATACACAGACTCCAACAATGCAGCAGAATATGAGGCCCTATTGCATGGTCTCCGGATGGCAGTCTCCATGGGCATTCAATGCCTAGAGGTGCAGGGGGATTCGAACCTTGCAATATCTCAAATAAATGGGGACTTTGACGCCAAGGACCCAAAAATGGCGGCTTACCGCAACGCCGTCCTCAAATTGTCAGCTCGGTTCGAGGGCCTCGAACTCCACCATATGGTTCGAGAAAACAGTCAAGCGGCGGATATTCTTGCACGCATCGGCGCTAAGCGCGACCCTGTCCCACCTAATATCTTCTTGGAAAGGTTGTTTAAGCCATCTGTGGTGTGGGAAGGGGAGACCGGCAAAAACTGTCTGGATCCAGCCATAACACCAGACCCCGAACACTCTAACGTAACCGCAAGCTCTGCCACCGAAATAACACCTTCGGCCCATGTGATTATGTCCGTCATCGCCCCATGAACAGAACCCTTCTTGGCTTACCTAACTAGGCAAGAACTCCCTGATGACCGAAACGAGGCATGTCGCATTGTGTGGCGGTCTAAAGGCTACAAGGTCCATGAGGGAGAGCCTTATAAGAAAAGTGCTATCGGAGTACTTCAAAGGTGCATCTCCGAAGAGGAAGGACGGCAACTTTTGGCAGAAATTCATGCTGGACTTGGCGGCCACCACGCCGCAGCTCGGGCCCTTGTAAGCAAGGCCTTCCATATAGGGTTTTACTGGCCGACAGCCTGAGCAGACGCACAGGACCTCGTTCAACGTTGCGTCGGTTGCCAGCTTTTTGCAAGCCAAAGCCATATGCCACCGACCGCCCTCCATACAATCCCCATTACTTGGCCCTTTGCGGTCTGGGGGCTTGACATGGTCGGACCCCTTAAAGGTGGAAGCCATAAGAAAAAATACCTATTGGTCGTGGTGGATAAATTCACCAAATGGATAGAAGCCAAACCAGTTAAAATGGCCGAGTCTGGACCAGTGATAGACTTCATATCCAGGGTTGTACACCGTTACGGCGTCCCCCACAGCATCATCACCGATAACGGCTCGAACTTTATAGCCGACGATGTAAAAACTTGGTGCAGCAACATGGGCATTAAGCTCGATTATGCCTCTGTCTATCACCCGCAAACTAACGGTCAAGTCGAGCGAGCAAATGGTCTTATCACGAGCGGCATTAAACCAAGATTAGTGCGATCCTTGAAGGAATCAGATACGCACTGGGCGGAGGAGCTTGACTCCGTACTATGGGGGCTGCGGACCACGCCGAATCGCACTACCGGATACACACCGTTCTTTAAGGTGTACGACGCAGAGGCAGTACTGCCCTGCGACATAATTCATGACTCACCTCGAGCGCACATGTATGAAGAGAAAGAAGCCGAACTTAATCGGCAGGACAGTTTGGACGCCCTGGAGGAGGAGCGTGACGTGGCAAAATCCCGCTCTGCATTCTATCAGGAACAGGCTCGGCGGTATCAAAGCAGAGAAGTACGGGCCAAAACTTATAACGTTGGCGAACTCATTCTACACCTACTGGAGAAGAAAAAGGACAAGCTCAAGCCCAAATGGGAAGGTCCGTTTGTTATTGACAAACTTCTGACCGGTGGACCGTACCGTCTGCGGGATGCATCGGACAATCGACTCGAGCCAAACCCGTGGAACGCTGCTAGACTCCGAAGGTTCTACGCCTAGTGCCAGACTCTGTGTTCGTCTCCATACCTCCGTTAATTTTTTATATATCCATTATCTGTCTTTTCTTTCTTTCCTTCTTCCCTTTTTCTTCATGGCCTTAAAAGGTTAAAATGTGTCTCGACTACACAATCTTGACACGCTAGGTGTGCTCATTATACCTGGGGGCTTCTTATACAGAAGCTTAATATAACTATGTTCTCGGCTGTATGCCCCCCGCACATGTGTTACTTTTCCACATGTACCTTTTCTTCGCCATTATATGCATCGGTATGACTTAAGTTTTGGCCAAGCTGGGTTGCCTGGCTCTTGTGTTTATGCCCTACATTCTCGTTAATTCGGCTAGGGCATAAGGGGAGCACCTCTGCGATTGTTACTGCCGGGTCAGCCGGATGTGTACCTCAGACTGGGTGAAGCCCAAAGCTAGCGTTCTTAAGGGAATATTTGGTCGGTGAACAAAAGATGACCTTTATTTATTGTAATACATGCCTCCAGATGTTTATATCCCGCGTCTCTTCTCGCAGTTCGGACATGCACATTAATGCATGCGTACCCAGGGAAAGGAACCCTTAATGGAACTATTCTCCCTGGAAGATGTTTCTTACTATCCATGTAATATAACATAGCTAGTTGGGTACTTGTCTGTTCAAGCACTTATGACACCTACACCTGGTTTCCACGCGTACCCCGGTTTTTACATAACTGAGCAGGTATTCGGATACACTCCGGACTGTCGGGTCCGTAGGTTGAAGCGAAAAGGTCTGCCACGACAAATGATTTACAATCTGGCTAGGGACAATATATGTCACTTCAAGTACACAGTCACTTAGACTGACTAAATTCTTCTTCTATACCATCCAACGGGCTGTCTAGCCTACAATCCTATTGGGAATACTTTGCGGCTAATTTCACCTGGTCATACACCAAGCTGACGGGGATCTCTTTCCCATCAGACCACACAGGTCCGACTTCGGCCATGTGGTTCGGGTCAGCCTTGGTATATCGCGTCTTCACCATGGCCCAGGCTTCCCTTGCACCTTGTTGGCAGGCTGATATCTTCCATAATCGGAAGCGCTGCCGCGCTCCCTTGAGCATCTCTACAAGCTCCCCCATGCCTCCTGCAAGGGGGGCGGATGGCCACAAGGCTAGGGTAATGCCCTGCATCACCTGCCGAACTTGTTCGTGCAGTTGTGAGAGCTCTGGCAGAAGATGACCCGCAGACCCAGGCATCTCCTCTGCGGGACGACCCATCAGCATACTTACAGATATAACTCTGTTAGCCGGTTTTCTTTGCCGAACTCTATAAAAGTTCGTTCAAGCACTTACTAAAAATGCCGCGTCGAAGCCTCTGATTCTCCTTTACGGAGTCAGCAAGCTGGGCCCGAACATCTTTCAGTTCAACGCCCAGCTGAGTATTGGCATCCTGGAGATCGTTTTTCTCCCGCCTCACCTGCGTAAGCACGCGCTTGCCAGCCTTTAGTTGTCATTGAGCATGTTGCTCATCCCCTCGCACGACCTCCGAATTCACTCCGGGATCATCTGCAAAATCTATTATTAGATTTGCATGCATGCCAAATACTAACTGGTACATGTCATTCTTTTAGATAGAAACAAGTGGTACTAGATGGGGCCTTCTCGGACTCCTTCATTACGGCAACTGTGGCCCGTAGCTGGGCTTTGCACTCCTCCAACTCTTCAGACAACTGGGTATTCTTCTCCGTAAGAACCTACGCAAAAACTGATCCTTAAATCAGTTGTGCCAACTGTTTCAAGTCTCAGGGGCTACTGATTTACATGATTATTAGATTTTCTTACCCATATATCCTTCACAAACTGGTCCGTGGCTCGGGCAAGACCATTTTGAGCAGCTCGGATGTGCGCGTCTCCTGAGTTGAAGGCATCGAACGCCTCTTCAGAGAAACAAGCATCACGGAGTACGGCCCGGCGACGCCTGTGATTCATGGCACTCTCCATTTTGGAATTCGTAGCGGACAGCCTATCCGCATCCTCTGTAGGAGGAAAATCCGGTGTTGGCCCCATGTTAGCATCTGCCTCTAAGTCCGGCTCTGGAGCCCGGCTGGTGGAGGCTTGGCCAGCAGGCTCTCCAGATATGGTCCGGCGACCGTTTTTCCTGCCAGGAACCATGGACGTTTTTGGAGAAGAACCCTCCTTGCAATGCCGAAGAAAATCTGTGCACCAGACTCATCATCATTGAAGCCTGGTTCAGGGGCTACTGAGGGAGTCCTGGATTAGGGGGTCCTCGGACAGCCGGACTATATCCTTCGGCCGGACTGTTGGATTATGAAGATACAAGATTGAAGACTTCATCCCGTGTCCAGGTGGGACTCTCCTTTGCGTGGAAGGCAAGCTTGGCAATTCGGATATGTAGATCTCCTCCCTTGTAACCGACTCTGTGTAACCCTAGCCCCCTCCAGTGTCTATATAAACTAGAGGGTTTAGTCTGTAGGACAACAACAATCATAATCATAGGCTAGCTTCTAGGGTTTAACCTCTACGATCTCGTGGTAGATCAACTCTTGTAATACTCATATCATCAAGATCAATCAAGCAGGAAGTAGGGTATTACCTCCATCGAGAGGGCCCGAACCTAGGTAAATATTGTGTCCCCCGCCTCCTGTTACCATCTGCCTTAGACGCACAGTTTGGGACCCCCTACCCGAGATCCGCCGGTTTTGACACCGACAACAACTCCTTCGTGGGTGATGGCCATGGTGGGATAGACAAGGTTGCTTCCTCGTGGACCCTTCGTGGGTGGAGCCCTCTGTGGACTCGCACTACCGTTACCCTTTGTGGGTTGAAGTCTCCATCAACGTGGATGTACGATAGCACCACCTATCGGAACCATGCTAAAAATCTCCGTTCTACATTGAGTTTGCTCCCTCCAAACTCCTCCCTTTACCTTCATATGCAAATGTTTTACATTCCGCTGCTATACTCTTATACTTGCATGTGTACGTTGATTGCTTGACTTGTGCTTAGTTGTTAAAATCTGCCAAGACTAAAAATTGGGAAAAGGCTTTCTTTTTATTTGTTCAAGTAGTCTAATCACCCCCTAGACATACTTTCAATCATACAGCTGTCAAGCCTCGCTCCCGGCAGCGAGATACCAGCAGGCGCTGCGATGGTACCACTACCGCAGCCTCCGCTCCAGGATGCTTAAGGTGGGTGATCTCGTCCTGAGGCGGGTGCTCTCGAGGGAAGGGCTGCATAAGCTCTCACCCATGTGGGAGGGCCCGTTTAGGATTGCCCGCGTCTCCAGGCCTGGTGCCGCGTGCCTGGAGACGCAGGACGGGATCCCCATCCAGAACGCCTGGAACATCCAGCACCTCCGGAAGTTCTACCCATGAAGCAAGGCCTAGTGCCTATGATGGTCTCCGCTCGTGACACTCTCACGTAATGATGAGTGGGGCTGTAAAAGCCCCGTAGTCTCCGGAGTGCCGCCCTCGGGCCTCGGGAGCTCCCTCCCACGTCCTAGTGGCAGCACTTAGCTTCGCGCTGGTGAGAAGACTAGACTGGGTGCCGGACGTGGCTATTCATTTGCTTTCTGTAGTTGGCTTGCACCCCTTTTTAATGGAATTTTAAGTTCTGGCGTTTCTCGATGGCTTGGTTGAATCCCCTCTTTTCACTGATTCTTCCCTCGGTTCTTTGTTTTGCGCCAGGGACGGTGGCAGTTGCCCGACGCTCTCCCTCGCACGCCTCGCGAGGGGGCTGGATAGGTATGCGTGCGTGCGCGCTCCCTTGGTCTGCATGAGGCGCCCTCGATTGAGCTTGTGATCGGCGCACCCCCCTTTAAGTCCGTGCCCCACAGGAACCACGACGTGGTGCGCTAGGCCATGATCAGCCCATGCCTGAGGCCTTGCGCAAGGAGGGATAAGAATTTCCAAACAAATTTTCGTCGACAGTAGGGAAGCCCCGCCAGATGCCCGGAGGCGCGCGCCCTCACAAGGTGGAAGCTACCCCGGATGTATCAAGCTAAGTTATTCCTCCACGCCTGCATAAAGCACATATTCCACAACACAACCCGGAAACAATAAACATAGCACAAAGCAGCATAGGCACCACAGATCATTACACGCCCTCGCAGGGCCCCATACTTGTTTCTTTAATACAGGAGGAGAGGAAAGGACAGGCAAAAGTGGCCCCTACGACACGTCTGCTCACGAGGATCGGCCCCTAGCGCCCTCGGGCTCAGCCGGAGCCGTCCTCGGGCTTCACTAGGGCACGGTGACGGGACTACCCGTCACCGTCCTCGAAGGGAGCCAGGCGACGTGGCGGCTGGTCGTAGCCACCGCTGCTGGAGCTTTCTCCGGAGGAGGAGCTGTCGTTGCCAGACGAGCCACGGCCATCGCCAAGGGCGAGTTCACCCTCATCCTCATCACGGCTGTCGCCAAGGCCGAGCACTTCTTCATCACCGATGTCTTTAGGGCAGCACCCGATGCGGCGACCGTCTTCCCCGAACACCCTTGTCGGTGTCAAAACCGACGGATCTCGGGTACGGGGTCCCGAACTGTGCGTCTAGGATCGATGGTAACAGGAGACGGGGGGCACGATGTTTACCCAGGTTCGGGCCGTCTCTATGGAGGTAATACCCTACATCCTGCTTGATTGATCTTGATGAATATGAGTGTTACAAGAGTTGATCTACCACGAGATCGTAATGGCTAAACCCTAGAAGCCTAGCTTGTATGACTATGGTAATGAGTATATCCTTTCCGGACTAACCCCTCTGGTTTATATAGACACCGGCGGGGGGATTCATTATTACATAGAGTGAGTTACATAAGAAGGAATCTTCATAGTCGGTCGCCAAGCTTGCCTTCCACGCCGTGGAGAGTCCAATCCGGAGACAGTACAATCTTCGGCCTTCATGTCTTCCCAGCCCATCAGTCCGGCCCCATAGATAATAGGCCGGATGCCCGAGGACCCCTTAGTCTAGGACTCCCTCATTAGCCCCCGAACCAGTCTTCAATAGCGAGGTGTTCGACACACAAATCATCTTTGGCATTGCAAGGCGGGTTCCTCCTTTAATGATCTTCAAGTGATGTATTCGGCCATCGGCTCAATGTCGCTCCCCTCGGCTTCTGTGCGTTAAATAACTTCGCCCCCCATGTGTCAAGCAAAGGTGGAAGGTCAGGGTATATTTGCAGATAACACCCTGTCCAGGCAAGGAAGAGCACCACGCAGAGGAAATCCCCGGAAACTTCTTAGGAGAAATCATTCCAACATGGCTAGTGCCCCCAGCTCCTCCACCCATTCAGGCTCAGAGAAAGGCCAGTGGGAGAATTGTTCAGTGTCCCACAGTCAATTGACGAAGCTGCAGACGTAGGGATTTCTTCCCCCCGTAGATCTAGTTCCTGTTCGAGCGGGGCTAGATTCCTTCAACAGTGAGATTCAAGCAACGGACTTCCCCAATCCATCAGGGGGAGAGCAAGGATGTTTCGTCCCCTGCCTGCTAAGGGGCGTTGGATTTCCCATTCATCCATTCCTCCGAGGGCTTCTAGAATACTATGGCCTCCAGCTTCACAACTTCACCCCTGCCTCCATTCTGCACATTGCAGGTTACGTCGCCTTATGTGAACCGTTATTGGGTATCGAGGATCATTTCGAGCTATGGAGGAAGTTGTTCTGTCTCGTCTCGCGAAATCATGAGGGGTCAATATTTGAAGTGGGCGGAGCCGAAGTATGGCGTGTCGCTGATACCGGATATCTGTCCGGCACACCAAGGAAGGCATCCGAAGAATGGCCTTCCGGATGGTTCCATATCGAGGATGTCGCACTTCCCGACCCAGTTTGAAAGGGTCTTCCTGAATTTGCGAGCGTTCCGTTGAAGAAACACCACAGTTGGCGTCCTCGGAGTCTTGAAGAGGATGACATCGCAGAAGTTTGCCAGCTCATGAGCAGGATAAAGACGCTCGCTCAGTCCGGACTCACAATAGTCGAGGTAATGGCGATCTCCATAGTGCGTGGGGTTCAACCGCTACAATACAGAGGGCTGCCCATGTGGCATTATAACGGAGAGGATGACGCCTCCCGCTATGGCCGAAAGGGTCCGGATACCCCTGCCACTCTGGCCAAAATATTGGTGGAGCTGTTTAAAGGGGAGGAAGAGGAGTTCCTTTGCATTAAGCGCAGAGATGGATATTCTATGTATGATCCTCCCAGTTGGGTAAGCTTCGACCCCTCTATTCCACTCATTCCCTTTCCGGATTACTTCTGATAAATTTCAAGTCTGTTTATGACAACACTGGCGGAAGGTCACCGAAGGACTTCATAGTCCCGCCCCACAGCCGGAGATCCACAACCGGGAGCTAGATCCTCGGTTTGAAGAGGATCTGGATATATTCGTGGTGCTTGCAGGGGGAATGTTTTACCAGACCAGCTATGACAGCACAGAAGTGGCCATCACCGCCGACTATCATGGCCTTCTTCCTGGTTCACATGTAAATAATTAAGAAACACCTTCTCTAAAAGAGTTCACTTATTCTGTCTCACCCACCATATTGTATCGTGCTTCACAGGGGAGACGCTCAACGGTTTCGAAGAGATCGGCTCCCGCGCCGGGCAAGCCTTCCAAGAGGAAAGCAAATGAATACACGGCCGTGCCTTCGTCGAAGAGGTATGAATTTGCCCACCCGCACCTGAGCAGTCACGTCCAACCGTGACCTTCCCGTTTTCCATGTGTCAGGAGGAAGGTGTGCTGGACTATATCCGGAGATTCGAGCGGCCATACTTCCCACAGCCAGGATTCAAATCCTGCCATGCAGACGGGGGCTAATGCGGGGGCGACGCCGGACTGTCCTCCAGCCGAGGACTCGGATGATGTATCTGTCACAAACTCGGAAGTGGAGAGTGCCATGAATCATCGGTGCCGTTGGGCCATTTTACAACACCGTGGCTTTTCAGTAGATCCGTTTAACGCCTTCAACTCAGCCGATGCATACATACTGGCTGCTCGAGATGGGATTAACAGGGCCACAAAGCAACATTTGAAAGATGTGCAAGTAAATTTGCTTTGTCTGACTATCGTAACCATATGCTAGTAGCCCCCGAGACTTAAAGGAGTTGAAACAACTGATTTAAGGATCAATGTACAACCAGGTGCTTACGGAGAGGAATACCCAGCTAGCTCAGGAACTAGCGAAGTGTCAGCGCCAGCTACTTGCTGCCAATGCTGAACTGGAGAAATACAAAGCATCTCCCAGTAATATTTTCCTCTATCGAAAATTCATAATGATACACCGATAGTGTGAATCTGGGTTCTAATATTCGTGTTGGGTCGTTATACCAAGTACCAAAGCAGCTGGACGCCGCTCGAAGTGAAGAACACGGAGCCAAAAAGCTACTAGCAGCGGGCGAGCATGTATTGACAAAAGTCGTTGAAGAGAAAAAGAAACTCCAGGATTCGAACACCAAACTGTGCGAAGAGCTGAAAGATGTGCGAGCGTAGCTAGCCGACTCTGTGAAGGAGAACAAGAAGCTGTGAGGCGGCATATTAAGTATGTGGCCGCTTTTATCTTATAGCAGTTTGGAGGTAGCGGTAGCTAATATAGCTGTAATTGCAGGTGTATTGACGAACCGCCCCGAAGAGGAAGTCTCCGGATCATCAAATGATCTTCTGCAAGGGCTGTCACAGTTGCACGAGCAAGCTCGGCAGGCTATGCGGAGTGTAGCCAAGGCTTTATGGTCGTCCGACTCCCCTCCAGGAAGCATGGAGAAGCTGGTAGAGATGTTTAAGGGAGCGCGGCAGTGTATCCGGCTGTGGAAGATATCTGCCTGCCGAGAGGGTGCGCGAGAGGCCTGGGCCATGGTGAAGACGTGATATACCAAGCTAGATCCTAATCACATGGCTCGTGTCGGACCGGTAGGTCCAAATGGGGGAAAATTCCCGTTAGTATAGTATATGACCAAGTAGAGGTGGCCGCCAAATATTCCCAATAGGATTGTAAGTTAGACTGCCTGTTGGAAGGTGTAGAGGAAGAGGTGTTCGAGTCTAGGTGACTGTGTATTTTCCTCATCTAGCTGAATTGTATATCATTTGTCATGGCAAACCTTTTCGCTTCAACCTCCGGACCCGAAGGTGCGGAGTGTTTCTGAATACCGTCGCGGCCGAATAGGCCGGGGTATGCCTGGAAAACTTGGTGTAGGGGTCATAGTTTCTTGAACAGACAAGTTGTATCTGGCTAGCTATGTTATATTACATTGATATCGTAAGAAACATCTTCCAGAGAGAATAGTTCCTTTAAGGGTTCCTTTCCCTAGGTGTGCATATATTTAATGTACATGTCCGAATTGTGATGTGAGCACCACAGTTTGTATAACTTCTGGGGGTGCACAATGGAGTGAGTTTAGAAAACATCTTTAGTTCGCCGACCGAATATTCCCTTAAGAACGCTAGATTTCGGCTTACCCAGTCTGAGGTACACATCCGGATGACCCGACAGTAACAATCACAGAGGTGCTCCCTTTATGCCCTAGCCGAACTAGCGGGAACGTAGGGCATAAGCACGGGAGCCAGGCAACCCAGCTTGGCTAAAAATTAAGTCATATCGATGTGTATAGTGGCAAAGAAAAGGTACATATGGAAAAACTCATATGTGAGGAGCTTAATGCTCAAAGAATGACAAGAACATCTATCCGAGAAGCCCCGGGTACAAGTGACATACATAATTAGAGATGTATGTGTCGATGGTGTGCGGTATAGCCGTACCAAAGTGTTAAAGTAAGAAAGAAGAAAATAATCTGAAAAGAGAGAAAAAATAATGGAAACTACAGGGGAGGAGGAGACGAACAAGGGGTTTGGTGCTAGGCATAGAATCTCCGGAGTCTGGTCGCGTTCCAGGGGTTAGTTTTGAGGCGATTGTCTGATGCATCACAAAGATGGTACGCTCCTCCAGTGAGAACTTCATCAATTATGAAGGGACCCTCCCATTTGGGCTTGAGTTTGTCCTTTTTCTTCTCCGGCGGGCGTAGAACGAGTTCGCCAACGTTGTAAGTCTTGGCCCGTACTTCTCTGCTTTGCGACATTGCGTTCCTCCTCCAGGGAATCTAGGCCATCCTACCGATCAAGCTCGGCTTCTCTCTCTTCGTACATATGCACTCGAGGTGAGTCGTGAATAATATCGCAGGGCAATACAGCCTCTGCGCCATACACCATGAAGAAAGGTGTGTATCCGGTAGTGCGGCTGGGTGTGGTCCGCAGCCCCTAGAGTACGGAGTCGAGCTCCTCAACCCAGTGCTTGTCTGATTCTTTTAAAGACCACACTAGTCTGGGCATGATGCCGCTCATAATAAGACTGTTGGCTCGTTCGACTTGACCGTTGGTTTGTGGGTGGTAGACGGAGGCGTAATCGAGTTTAATACCCAGATTAGTACACCAAGTTTTTACTTTGTCGGCTATGAAATTGGAGCCGTTGTCAGTGATGATGCTGTGTGGGACACCATAACGGTGCACAACATAGGATATGAAGTCTATCACCGGGCCGGACTCAACCGCTTAGACCGGCTTAGCCTCTATCCACTTAGTGAATTTCTCCACCATAACCAGTTGATATTTTCTCTTATGGCTTCCCCCTTTAAGGGGTCCAACCATATCGAGTCCCTAGACCGCAAAAGGTCAAGTGATGACGATTGTTTGCAAGGCGGTGGGAGCATATGGCTTTGGTTGGCAAAGAGTTGGCATCCGACACAACATTGGACAAGGTCCTGTGCATCTGTTCGGGCTGTCGGCCAATAAAACCCTATACGGAAGGCCTTGCTAACAAGGGCCCGAGCTACGGCGTGGTGCCCGCCGAGTCCGGCATGAATTTCAGCCAAGAGTTGTCGCCCCTCTTCCTCAGATATACATCGTTGAAGGACTCCGGTGGCGCTTTTCTTGTAGAGCTCTCCATCATGAACCTTGTAGGCCTTTGAACGCCAGACAATGCAGCGGGCCTCATTCTGGTCCTCAGGAAGCTCTTTCCTATTGAGGTAGGCCAGGAAGGGTTCGGTCCAGGGGGCAATGACTGCCATGATGAGAGGCGCCGAAGGTGTTATTTCGATGGCTGAGCCCCCGATGACGTCAGTGTTTCCGGGATCTTGGATTAAGTTTGGTTCCGGATTAGTATTGTCGTTTTCCCCTTGCCACACCATGCATGGCTTAAAGAGCCTTTCCAGGAAAATATTAGGTAGTACGGGGTCGCGCTTAGCGGCGATATGAGCAAGAACATCTGCCGCTTGATTACTTTCTCGAGCCACATGATGGAGCTCGAGTCCCTTGAACCGGGTCGACATTTTTATGACTGCGTTACGATATGCTTCCATCCTCGGATCTTTAGCATCGAAATCTCTGTTTATTTGAGATATTGCAAGGTTAGAATCCCCACGTACTTCTAGGCATTGTATGCCCATGGAGACAGCCATCCGGAGACCATGTAATAGGGCCTCGTATTTGGCTGCATTATTGGAGTCGGTGTATAGTATTTGGAGAACGTAATGGACAATGTCTCCAGTAGGGGATGTTAAATGACGCATGCTCCTAACCCTGCCAGCATTTTGGAGCCGTCGAAGTACATGATCCAATTGGAGTATGTGTCATACTCTTTAGGGAGTTCGGCCTCTGTCCATTCGGCGACAAAGTCGGCCAATATTTGGGATTTGATAGCTCTACGTGGTTTATATGTAATCTCAAATGGGAGGAGTTCAATGGCCAATTTGGCAATCTGGCCCGTAGCATCGCGGTTGTTTATGATGTCATTGAGTGGTACTTCAGAGGCCACGGTGATCGAACACTCCTGGAAGTAGTGACGGAGCTTTCGAGATGCCATGAATACCGCGTATGCTATTTTTTGATAATGAGGGTACTGGGATTTGCATGGTGTAAGGACAGTAGATACGTAGTATAATGACTTCTGAAGCAGGAATTTATATCCGTCCTGTTCTCGTTCAATGACGAGTACGGCGCTCACCACCTGGTGTGTTGCCGATATGTATAATAACATCAGTTCGCCGACGTTTGGTGCGGCCAGGATTGGATTGCTCGCAAGAAGTGTTTTTATTTCCTCCAGTCCGGCTGTGGCCGCGTACGTCCACTCGAAGTGGTCGGTTCGCCGTAGAAGGCGATAGAGTGGCAGTGCCTTTTCTCCCAATCTTGAGATAAAGTGTCTTAGGGCTGCTATGCAACCCGCAAGCTTTTGAACTTGTTTAAGGTCTGTTGGCTTAGCCAACTATGACAAAGCTCAGATTTTGGCTGGGTTTGCTTCGATTCCTCTATTGGAAACGATGAAGCCCAGAAGTTTTCCAGCGGGGATGCCGAAGACACACTTTTCCAGGTTGAGCTTAATGTCATACGCCCGGAGGTTGTCAAATGTAAGACACAAGTCGTCTATTAGTGTTTCGACGTGCCTTGCTTTGATGACGATGTCATCGACATAAGCTTCTACTGTTTTGCCGATCTGTTTCTCCAGGCATGTTTGAATCATGCGTTGGTATGTGGCGCCGGCGTTCTTGAGCCCAAAGGGCATGGTGTTGAAGCAGAATGGGCCATATGGGGTGATAAATGTTGTTGTGGCTTGATCGGACTCCTTCATTTTGATTTGATGGTATCCGAAATATGCATCGAGGAAACACAGTGAGTCGTGTCATGCGGTGGCGTCAATGATTTGATCAATGCGGGGGAGGGGGAAGGGATCCTTATAGCAAGCCTTGTTGAGGTCTTTGAAATCGACGCACAGGCGCCAGGATTTGTCCTTCTTTGGTACCATCACCAGATTTGCCAGCCAGTCCGCATGCTTGATTTCTCTAATGAATCCGGCCTCAATGAGTTTGGCCAGCTCCTCCCCCATGGCTTGTCGCTTGGGTTCGGAAAAGCGCCACAGTGATTGCTTGACCAGTTTAAACCCCTTTAATATATTCAGGCTATGTTCGGCCAGCTTGCGTGGGATCCCTGGCATATCTGAAGGGTGCCGGGAGAATATGTCCCAGTTTTCGCGCAGGAATTCTCATAGTGCGGTGTCAACTGTTGGGTTCACTTGAGCTCCGATGGATGCTGTCTTCTTAGGGTCCATTGGGTGGACCTGGAATTTGACTATTTCTTCTGTTGGTTTGAAGGATGTGGATTTAGGGCATTTATCGAGGATCACGTCCTCCCTGTCCACCGTGGAACGTAATGCGGTTAATTTGTCAGCCACGAGGGCTTCAGAAAGCTCCTCCAGGGCCAGGGATGCGGTTTTGTTTTCAGTGCGGAGTGCTGTGTCCGGATCACTGACGAGAGTGATTATACCGTTTGGTCTGGGCATTTTCAGCTTCATATACCCATAATGGGGTATGGCCTAAAAGTGTGTAAAAGCATCCCGCCCAAACAGGGCGTGATATCCGCTCCCGAAAGGGGCCACCTGGAAAGTTATTTCTTCGGACCGGTAGTTTTCCGGCGTGCCGAATACTACGTGAGGTGTGATTTGGCCCGCGCACCACGCCTCCCGACTGGGAATAATTCCTTGGAAGGTTGTGTTACTTTGCATGATGCGGCTCCTATCTATATCCATTTTATGGAGTGTGTCCTCATAAATGAGGTTTAGTCCGCTGCCGCCATCCATGAGGACCTTGGTAAGTCGAAACCCGTCCACGATGGGACTGAGGACAAACGCGGCTGGCGCTTGTAGTGTTCTGTACTTTGGTTCATCACCGGCGTTGAATGTTATAGCCGCGTTGTTCCAGGGGTTTATCGCAACAACTTGGCAGACTTCGGCGAGCTCGTGAAGCGCCCTTTTGCGCTTGTTGTTTGAAGTGAATGTCTCAAAGACCGTCAATACTCTTGAGTTATCGTCCCCTGGGGGATGCTGTTCTGGGTCGTCCTTGATAAGGATGTCCTTGCCGCTCTTGGATACCTTTCATAGTATCCAACATGCTCTAAGGGTGTGGGTTGCCGCGGTATCCGGTGCTGTATGTATTTTGCATGGGCAATCGAGCCACCCTACTAGAATGGTGCCGTGCCACATAGCAGTTTCGTGTTTCTTGACTGTTGGACTGGGCGTGCCGCGAGGGTGCGCCCTTTTCGCCTGTAGGGGGAGTTGAGTTGGGACTCACGGTTCCCAGCGAGCTGCCTGAGTTTTCCAGGTGCTCTCCATTGCGCTGTACTTTTGTATGATGATTACTAAGTCAGCGAATTTCAGTATCCGCGGCGATTAATGGCGTTGAGGATTCCTTCGTCCGTGCAATTGTTGTAGAACATTGATATTGCGTCCTTGCCACGACAATATTTTACCTTGTCCTTGACGAGGAGGAATCTGGCCCAGAAGTGATGGACCGTTTCCTGATACTGCTGTTTTATGCTCATGAGAGCGTCTATATCCGGGTGGGTGGGTGGAATTAAATCCGAACCGCGACCTGACCGATTATCCGGGGTCTGACGACCTTCCGGGCTTAACAGTCCGGGTTCCAGAATATCTTTTGATTGTTTGGGATCATCATCCGATGCTATATTCGGAGGGTTGGTCGCATTCTTTCGCGGGTGGGTATCCGGCTCTTCCTGATCGGCGATCCGAACATAATCCGTCTTCGATATAGAAGAAGACTCGTCGTCCTTCTCCACGGCCACCGCAATCTGGTGGGTGATCGGTAGGGTCTCGATTTCTCCTTGATCGGTTTTGGGCCCGATCCGATCGTAGTTTGTGGCTATTCCCAAAGTGGCGATGCGATCTAGGAGTTCGTTCAAAGACGAAAACTCTGTCGGATCCATCTGCTTGGAGTGCTCGGAGTTGATGCGAAGGGGGTTTTCAATGGCCCGAGAGGTCATCGTCGGCTCAACGGCCGCACGGGCGATGATAGTAAAGCCGCCCAACCGGAGGGTTTGGCACGGGGCCAGAGCTCCCCCGGAGGCGATGTTGTCTTTAAGGACAAGGCGGGCCATCGAGCATTTCGTCGACGGCACAGTGGAACTCTCAATGAAAGCACTAATGTCGGTGTCAAAACCGACGGATCTCGGGTAGGGGTCCCGAACTGTGCGTCTAGGATCGATGGTAACAGGAGATGGGGGACACGATGTTTACCCAGGTTTGGGCCCTCTCTATGGAGGTAATACCCTACGTCCTGCTTGATTGATCTTGATGAATACGAGTGTTAGTAGAGTTGATCTACCACGAGATCGTAATGGCTAAACCCTAGAAGCCTAGCATGTATGACTATGGTAATGAGTATATCCTTTCCGGACTAACCCCTCTGGTTTATATAGACACTGGGGAGGAATCCAGGGTTACATAGAGTCGGTTACATAAGGAATCTTCATAGTCGGTCGCCAAGCTTGCCTTCCACGCCATGGAGAGTCCAATCCGAACACAGGTACAATCTTCGGCCTTCATGTCTTCACAGCCCATCAGTCCGGCCCAATAAATAATAGGCCGGACGCCCGAGGACCCCTTAGTCCAGGACTCCCTCAACCCACACGAAGAGGGTCGCGGCACCGTCGTACTTGAAGTGGAGGGTAAACCGCCTGGACAGGCCGCGCGCGCGGGCAAACGTTTGCTATCCGTGGGCTAGGGCTACGTTGCCCGCGACAGAGACCTCTACCGCAACCCACGAAGCCTTGCTGCAGCAGCCGTCGGCCTGCAACCAGAGGCCACCAGGACCCTGGCCGGCAGCTGATACGTCTCCAACGTATCTATAATTTTTGATTGTTCCATGCTATTATATTATCTGTTTTGGATGTTTATGGGCTTTATTAGACACTTTTATATTATTTTTGGGACTAACCTATTAACCCAGAGCCCAGTGCCAGTTTCTGTTTTTTCCTTGTTTTAGAGTATCGCAGAAAAGGAAAATCAAACAGAGTTCAATTGACCTGAAACTTCACGGAACTTATTTTTGGAAGGAAAGCAACCCGGGAGACTTGGAGTCCACGTAAGGAAAGCAACAAGGAAGCCACGAGGCAGGAGGCGCGCCCTCCACCCTCGTGGGCCCCTCGTGGCTCCCCTGATGTATTTCTTCCGCCTATATATATCCATATACCCTAAAACCATCGGAGAGCCTAATAGATCGGGAGTTCCGCCGCCAGAAGCCACCGTAGCCACCGAAAACCAATCTAGACCCGTTCTGGCACCCTGCCGGAGGGGAAATCCCTCTCCGGTGGCCATCTTCATCATCCTGGTGCTCTCCATGACGAGGAGGGAGTAGTTCTCCCTCGGGGCTGAGGGTATGTACCAGTAGCTATGTGTTTGATCTCTCTCTCGTGTTCTTGAGGTGATACGATCTTGATGTATCGCGAGCTTTGCTATTATAGTTGGGTCTTATGATGTTTTCTCCCCCCTCTACTCTCTTGTAATGGATTGAGTTTTCCCTTTGAAGTTATCTTATCGGATTGAGTCTTTAAAGATTTGAGAACACTTGATGTATGTCTTGCCGTGCGTATCTGTGGTGACAATGGGATATCACGTGATTCACTTGATGTATGTTTTGGTGATCAACTTGCGAGTTCCGCCCATGAACCTATTCTAACACCCTCGATGCGGCTATATCTCCTACGTGTTGAAGCATGACTTAAAGGCATAACCGCATTGAAAGCAATGTTGCAAGTAAGGTAATCTTCACAACAACCCATGTAAATAGATAATAGGGGAAAAGGTACATAGTTGGCTTACACTCGCCACGTCACACAAAGTACATAAATAAAATTACAATCATCCATTGCACTCATGGTCCGTCTACGGTACCAAAATAAAAGATCAACCCCAACAAGCGACATGGTCCCGATCGCCCCAACTGGGCACCACTACTGATCATCAGGGAAAGACACATAGTAACGGCGTGAGTCTTCGTCGAACTCCCACTTGAGCTCAAGCGCATCATCTGAAACAGAGTCATCGGGCCCTGCAGCTGGTTTGGAAGTAATCTGCGAGTCACTGGGACTCAGCAATCTCGCACCCTCGCGATCAAGACTATTTAAGCTTATAGGTAAGGCAAGGTAATATGTGGAGCTGCAGCAAGCGACTAGCATATATGGTGGCTAACCTGTTCGCAAAAGAGAGCGAGAAGAGAAGGCAAAGCACGAACGAAGAACTAAATAACAACCTACGGCAACCATTACTCCAACACCGTGTTCACTTCCCGGACTCCGCCGAGAAGAGACCATCACGGTAACATACGCAGTTGATTCATTTTAATTAAGTTAAGGTTCATGTTATCTACAACCGGACATTAACAAATTCCCATATTCCCATAACCGCGGGCACGGCTTTCGAAAGTTCAAATCTCTGCCGGGGAGTCCCAACTTAGCCCATCACAAGCTCTCACGGTCAACGAAGGATAAACCTTCTCCCGAGACATTCCGATCAGACTCGACATCCCGGTTCTACAAGACAACTTTGACAATGGTAAAACAAGTCCAGCAACACCGCCCGAATGTGCCGACAAATCCTGATAGGAGCTGCACATATCTCGTTCTCAGGGCACACTTAGATGAGCTCTCCATACAACTAAAACCAAACCTCGAGTTTCCCTGAGGGGGCGTTGCACAGGACTCTAGTTTGGACCAACACTCAGAGGAGCACTGGCCCGGGGGGGTTAAATAAAGATGACCCTCGGGCTCCGGAAACCCAAGGGAAAAAGAGGCTAGGTGGCAAATGGTAAAACCAAGGTTGGGCATTGCTGGAGGAGTTTTATTCAAGGCGAACTGTCAAGGGGTTCCCATTATCACCCAACCGCGTAAGGAACGCAAAATCCAGGAACATAACACCGATATGACGGAAACTAGGGCGGCAAGAGTGGAACAAAACACTAGGAAAAAGGCCGAGCCTTCCACCCTTTACAAAGTATATAGATGCATTAAGATAACAAGATAATATATTGATATCCCAACAATAAACAATGTTCCAACAAGGAACGATCTCCAATCTTCACCTGCAACTAGCAACGCTATAAGAGGGGCTGAGCAAAGTGGTAACATAGCCAATCAATGGTTTGCTAGGACATGGTGGGTTAGAGGTTTGACATGGCAATTTGGGAGGCATGATAAGAAAGTGGTAGGCATGGTAGCATAGGCATAGCAAAAGAGAGAGCATCTAGCAAGCAAAGATAGAAGTGATTTCGAGGGTATGATCATCTTGCCTGCAAAGTTGTCAGAGTTGACTTGATCCTCATAAGCAAACTCAACTGGATCCTCGTTAGTGAACTCGTCTCCCGGCTCTACCCAAACAAGACAAGCAACCAAAAGGAACACAATCAACCACATGCAAAAGCTCGAACAACATGATGCAAACATGGTATGCTATGCGGGATGCGATATGTGATGCCTATGCAAGATTTGACAAGGAATGATTGAAACTGGCCTCAACTTGGAAATCCAAGAGTTGCACTGGAAAGGTGAGGTGATTTCGGTTGAAATCGATATAAAGATCACCGGAATCGGATGCACGGTTTGGAAGTGGTAAGCAAAACAAATATGGCACCGGTCTGCGATAAACAGCAAGTAGCCATCTAAATGCATCAAGATAATTATGCTACAGCAGTCAAACATGGCAAAACAAATACATGGCAGGGATCCACTCATAATGCTTGACAAAATATGAACACTGAGCTACAGCCAATTTGTCAGCGTTCTGGGAACGGGGATCCCCAGACTTGCCTGCCTGCGGCCTGCGGCGTGGCTCGAAGGGGGGCCCAGCACGGCCCATCTTCACCAACGCAAACTCAAGACCCTCGCGAGGGGCCAAGCCTCACGGGGCGGATGACACGGAGCTTCCTCAGGCACGGCCTCGTCAGGCTGCCTCACGAGGAGGCGGAGAGATCAAGGCGGGGTACCTCGCGAGGTGCCCGTGACGCAAGCCATGACGACTCAGGGCGCCAGGTGGGTGCCAGCCCGCGCAGCGTCCTCCTTTCCTCTTTGGTGCAAAGGGGGCAAGCGCAGCCGCGGAGTACCGAGGCATTAGGCAAAGGTTGCCATTTCGGTGCAACGAGACCAAGACCAGGAGGACTACGAGACGGAGGTCACCATGGAGCCCAAGACGGCGTCATCACCAGAGCTTTGCGCAGGCGAAGACTACTTTTGTCAGGATAGCTGATACTTGCTATCCCCTTTCAAATTAGCCCGCCATTGTTGGCTCCCTTCCCGCTCAATATTTGGGAAGAGGACCAGGGCCTCTATAAATAGGACCACCCACCCACAAAGCAAAGGGGTTGGGTGGTAGGAAGAAAGAGGCTCGTTAGAGAGGCTAGAAGCAGAGAGAAAGAGAGAGAGAGAAAGGTGGCTGAACTCCTCCCATCAGTTCATCGCCCCAGCCAAGAACAGACCCTCGCGAGGCTGTTCTTCCTTGTATTATTCATCATCATCAGCCCAAGAGGCAATCCACACACCACACACTGTTGTAGGGTATTACACCACAACGGTGGCCCGAACCAGTATAAACCATGTGTCCCTTGTGTTGTTCTTTTCATAGCTTTGATCCTAGCATGGTGGAGGGGTGCAGGTAGGTAGGAGGCGAAATCTCCGTGCGCACCCCAGTGTTCGAACCTCAAGGGTCTGCCGGAACCCGAAATCCGACATTTGGCGCGCCAGGTAGGGGTGCGACGGAATTCGTCTTCCGCCGCTTCGTGCCCCATCGCGTCGTCATCACCATGCCCGGCGACCAGGAGGGCAACCCAGACCCATGGGCTGCGTGGCCCGCCCGCGTAGAACCGCTCGCCTCGGGCAACCCCGTGCCCTAGGCAGCTCGCGGTCCGCAGGGCGCTGTGGGCCACGGGCGACGCGAACAGGCTTCGACAACTCTTACACCGCGGCAGGCGCGGTCGGCAGCAAGGGCCTCCAATCACGACGCGACCACGGCACCGTACACCCGCCGGGAGCAGGCGAACTCGAGGGCCGCGCTCACGGTGGCACGAGAGCTGCTACAGTGCAGACTGCTGGAGGTTGGCCACGATGTGCTGCTGGAGCGAGTGGCAGAGCTCCTGGGCTTCGCCGCCTCGGGGGCTCACCCCTTCTCCACCCAGCTCCCATCTCAAGCCCAGGGCGACCCGTGCGGGGGCTCCGCGCGCGCCAGCGGGCTCCAAGGCTACTCCGACACTAGCGAAGCTGTCAGCACTGGACCGGCGGCAGCGCTGCCCCCGCCCCCGGTCCACGAAGAAGAAGGACTCAACACGACCCGCAGCCCCAGTGGGCAGCCGCGCTGCCACCCCGCGGTGGGTGCGTCAGGCAGGACCGCGTGGCATGCGGGGCATCACGACGTGGCATTCGGGATGACGGTGCCGGAGGAATACGTGCCCCACATGATGGACGAAGGACACCCTCATGAGAACGGACAAGGCTCGCTCCTCAGCCCAAGCTGGGGGGACGAGGCACTAGAAGCTGAGCCTTTCCAGGAGCCCCGAAACGGTCCCACTGGCCACGCTGGAGGCAACGATTATGAGCAGGTATACGCTAACCATGGATCGCATGAGGTGCAGGTCGCCGCAGCAAGCAGCTGCCCCACTCCCACAGTCTCCTACCCCTCGGGAGGAGGGCGCAGGGGGCTGCAGGAGAGGGGCCGAGATCCGACATCACCACCGCAGCGTTCGGAGCAAGGTGTTCTCAGGAGGTAGGCCCTCTGCTGGGGAGGTGCCTCAGGGCCTGCCCCTGGCGGAGGACCCGTGGTCGTCGGGGGAACCGCTGGCGACCGCTCTACCCCATCGGGTGGCGTCCTGGTTTCCGGTCGTTGCTGATGGCACTAGAGTGTGGCGCAAGGCGGGGCCCTCATCTGGCGATATGAAGCAAGGCCAGTACCTGTGAATTAGGTCGAGTGCCTGTGAAGCTCGCCGCCCCGTGACACTCTCACGTAATAATGAGTGGGGCTGTACACGCCCCAGAGTCTCAGGGGTGCCGGCCTCAGGCCCTGGAGCTCCCTCCCACGCCCAGTGGCAGCACTTAGCTCCGCGCTGGTGAGAAGACGTCCAAGACTAGACTAGGTGCCGGACGCGGCCTTTTGTTTGCTTTCGTTGCTCTTCCCTTTGGTTGTTGTTTTCCCCCGCTGGATTCAAGTTGGATTCGAATTTGAGATTTGCGTGCGTTCAGGGAAGGGGTGCTTAGTCTCGTTCGAGCAATTTCTCGCGCTTCGGTTACCACTTCGCCTCAGCTGCCTCCCCTCGTGAGCCCCTCGCGAGCCGGGTCAGGCCTAGCTTGCGCGCAGCCCAGACTGCCGCCGTCGTATCCTCTCAGGAGGGCGTCTTACTGCAGGTCCAACGGATTCAATCAGGAAACACTCAGGGCACCACAGCCTCCTACGTGCTGCCCCAGGGCCATCACGGGACAAAGGTAAATTAGCCGACCAGCACGTCGCTTGTGCCAACCACTTGGCGCGGGCGCATGGGCAACGTAGCTCCTACTGATACGACAAACACAAGTTTTAAATGAGGGGCTCCCCCTCCAAAGCGCTCTCACAGCTATCAGGCTAAAACCTGAGTTCTATTCATACAGGGTAAGCGGGAACGATGCACAATCAGTCGGATGAATCTCCCAATGCGTCCTCAGGAGCGCCATCGGGGCCGTTGCTGGCGTCGTTGAATTCGCCATCGCTGCCTGCGTTGCCACCAGTGGCGTTAGGGCCGCCCATCACGCCGCCCTCGTCGGCCGCCACGATTGCGTCGTCGTTGTCCGAGGCGAAGGCCCTGATAAGAGCCTCCACGTGGTCTTCCACCCAGTGCGCCAGCTCACCTCGGACGGCCTGGGGGACTGGGGCGATGGCGGCGTCGAAATCGAAGTGGGGATCCATGCTCCGGAGATGGCTGAAGACACGAGAAAAGGCGTGCCTGAGCAGGGCGTGGCTTCTCTCCTCCACCAACCTGTCCGCCCTGATCGACCGCACCTCCAGCTGCGTCACCACGTCAGTGAAGAATTGAAGATTGCCCGCGTAGTTAACCGCGTGCGGCTCGCCGACGGTCTCCTTGCAGATGTTGCCCAAGGCCGCGTTGGCCCTCTCCCGGAGCGTGGTGAGCAAGGGGCCGTGCTCATGCTCTAGGAGCCGCCGCTGACGTATCTCGTCCGCGTTCTGGCGCGCGATGGCCTCAGCCTCCTCCACCCGCTGATGAAGAAGGAGCACCTCAGCCTGGGAGGTGGTTAGCTCACCTTGCGCCACCTCAAGGGCGGCCCGGGAAGCATCGGCCCGCCGCGTCAGCTCCTCCAGCTTAGCCCTTAGGGCAGCAGTCCTGCCTTCTGCTTCAGCCCGGATCAACCCCAGCTTCTCCTCGAACTCGTGCTCGAGGTTCAAATGCGCCATCGCCACCCGACGTCCGACCTCCTCCAGGACACGGGCTTCATGTGCAGCGACATCGTCCTCCGCCTGTGTCACCAAGCGCTCCCTCATCTCTAGACGCTCGTACTCGTGGGTACGTTCGGCAGCTTCCAGCGTTAGCGCCTCCTCACGCTTCTGGAGCTCCGCCGGGTCACCGGAGGCCACCTTCATTGACGCGAGGGCTGCCTCGCGTAGCTCCACCTGCTCCTCCAGCGAGTGGCACCAGGCCAGGAGCTCCCGAGCCCGCTCCTCTGCAGCCGTTCGCCGCTGGTCAGCCTCCCGAGCTTCCTCAGCAGCCCGAGACCGGGCCTCCCGTGAGGCCACCAACGACACCTTGGCCTCTGCTTCATCAAGGTCACGCTGATGGTGCGCAAGGGCGATGGCGCCCTCCAGCTCGCACCTCTCTGCAGCCAGGCACAGGCCCTCGGCCTCAAGGCGCGCGTCTTCATCAGCAAGCTCCTCACCAAGCAGGCTCACTGCGTTAGTCGCCCTTCGAAGGAATCCTAGGCGGAGAGTGCGACGCTCCCGAGTGCGCTCAAGCACGTCTTCCACACCATCATCTGCCCCAAGCAAGCGCCGGGGGCTGCAAGTCAGCGCTCCCCCTCCGGGCTGGGGGCTGGGGGCTGGCACCCTCGCAACGGCCGGGCATGCCGCGTCAGAAGCCCGGCCTGGGGCCAGCCCGACCTCAGAGAAGAGCGCAGGAAGCGCCTCAGCCAATCGCAGTCCACGACCAGGCGAGAAGCCCATGGCAGGTTGGCTATGCTACGAGAAGGCTCGTGAAGGAGGATCGCGAGGTGTGCGGGGCCACGATACGCCTCAGGATGGTTCGCCTCTTCGATCGCCCTCACCATAGGGGCTCCGCTGCTTGGGGCGCTCGAGGACGATGGAGGGGGAAAAGCCAAAGGGGACGGCTCCTCAGCCGTCTCAGCAAGCTCGGCTGGAAGGGGCCTGCGGAGCAAGGGTCAGTAAGAGCAACGGAAGGATCAGGAGCAGGGAAAGGGGAAGGCTTACTCATCAGTGGCGAAGTACTTTTTGCGCTTCAGCAGGCGACAAGGGTAACTGTCGCCCAAGGCCTCCCTTCTCTTCCGGAGAGCCCCAAATTCCACGCGGAAGTGGCCTAAGAGTCGGGCGCAGGGATCGACCTGCGACGAAGATGGAGTGTCAAGACGATCAGCGTCACGGGCGCCTGCCTGATGTGTGCCGCCGATCGCCTCCCCGAAAGAAGCAGCTGGAGCCTCAGGGGCCCCAGTCGCATGCGCAGAGGGCAGCTGTTTGTCACCCTCAGCCTCAGTGGTACGGGCCCCGATAACTACTTCCTTGTGAGCCTCGCCCGGTGCCGTCACCATGCCAGGAGCCCCCTCGGCCTCTGGCGCCTCGTGCCTCCCTGCTCCGCCACTTGAGGAAGAGTCGCCTTGGCCGATTGGAAGGGCAGTCACCACCACTGGATTCTCACGAGGTCCCTGGAGGCCGGCGGGGCGCAGCCCCCACTCATCAAAGACGGGCATCTGCTTCAGGAAGTCGACCCTGCTCTGGCAAAGGTACAGCAAGGCCCCTCCCTGCCGAACGCTGCCGGGGTTGGGGTCCCCGGCCAAAGTCAAGAGCATCGTCTTCAGCACCTCAGGAGCCAGGTCCTCTTCCTGGAGCCTCATACTATCCTCACGCCCACGGAAGACCCACATCCGGCGAGAGTGGCGTTGAAGGGGAGCAACACGGCATAGCAGAAACTCCTTCACCACCTTGGGCGCTGTCACGCCAAGCGACTTCAAGAGCGCGAAGTGGCGCCAGACGAAGACGAGCCGGGGGCTCTCGAGCGTCTCCTGGCCCCAACCCGAATTGGGGACAGCAGGCGAGGTCGGCTCCGATAGCAGGGGGCTGGGCATGCCTGCGTCCACATACAGCCACCGCTCGCGGAACCCAACCGTGGGCAGGGGGAGCCTGAAGTCAATCCCAGAGGCCGCAGTCTCAGGCGAGGCAATGAAGCTCACGCACGCCCAACATTGGGTAGGGTCGACAAGATGCAGCGAGAAGAAGTGGCGCAGCAAGGCAACCGAAGGAGGGATGCCCACCATGGCTTCGCAAACAAAGGCGAAGACCGAAAGGAGGGTGATGGACTCAAGACTTAGATGCATCATGTGAATCTGATAGTGGGAGAGCACGGCATTGAAGAAATCAGAAAAGGGGGGAACAAGACCCGCCCACAGGGCGTCGGCAAAATATGGGACCTCGGTAGCTATCCTGTCGATGGAGAAGTGGGGCGCGGGCCAGGCCGTCGTCCTCCCGCATTCATTGAAGATGGTGGCCAGAGCCAAGCTGACCTTACCCAGGCCCTCGGCGGGGGCCGCCAACGGCGGCGGGCAAGGCGGAGACACGGGATTCTTCCCTCTTCCTTTCTTTGTCGGGGCCATGGCGATAGGAAAGGGAGGGGGAGGATTCGAGATTGAATTGAAAATAGAAACCAGGGTTCGAGCGGAGGAAGGACAGGAAGCGCTCGGGCGATAAAAGGGGGACGGTTGTGTACGACTACGGGTCGGCCTAGCAAGGCGCAAGATAAGGAGTGCGTGGGGGAACAGTGCCGCCCACGTCCAATCAACTGTCGCGCGGCGCCTAAGGCCGCAGGCTGTTAGGGCCCATGGCGCTTCGCTCTTGCCCTTCCGCCTCCCTGCATGGCCAAGTCCGGGTGCGCCTTGGGCCCGGGGGCTACTGTCGGCGTTCTGGGAACGGGGGTCCCCAGACTTGCCTGCCTGCAGCCTGCGGCGTGGCTCAAAGGGGGGCCCAGCATGGCCCATCTTCACCAACGCAAACTCAAGACACTCGCGAGGGGCCAAGCCTCGCGGGGCGGACGACACGGAACTTCCTCAGGCACGGCCTCGTCAGGCTGGCTCACGAGGAGGTGGAGAGATCAAGGTGGGGTACCTCGCGAGGTGCCCATGACGCAAGCCATGACGACTCATGGCGCCAGGTGGGTGCCAGCCCACGTAGCGTCCTCCTTTCCTCTTTGGTGCAAAGGGGGCAAGCGCAGCCGCGGAGTACCGAGGCATCAGGCAAAGGTTGCCATTTCGGTGCAACGAGACCAAGACCAGGAGGACTATGAGACGGAGGTCACCATGGAGCCCAAGACGGCGTCATCACCAGAGCTTTGTGCATGCGAATACTACTTTTGTCAGGATAGCTGATACTTGTTGTGCCCTTTCAAATTAGCCCGCCATTGTTGGCTCCCTTCCCGCTCAATATTTGGGAAGAGGACCAGGGCCTCTATAAATAGGACCAGCCACCCACAAAGCAAAGGGGTTGGGTGGTAGGAAGAAAGAGGCTCGTTAGAGAGGCTAGAAGCATAGAGAAAGAGAGAGAGAAAGGTGGCTGAACTCCTCCCATCAGTTCATTGCCCCAGCCAAGAACAGACCCTCACAAGGCTGTTCTTCCTTGTATTATTCGTCATCATCAGCCCAAGAGGCAATCCACACACCACACACTGGAGTAGGGTATTACACCACAACGGTGGCCCGAACCAGTATAAACCATGTGTCCCTTGTGTTGTTCTTTTCATAGCTTTGATCCTAGCATGGTGGAGGGGTGCAGGTAGGTAGGAGGCGAAATCACCGCGTGCACCCCAGTGTTCGAACCTCAAGGGTCTGCCGGAACCTGAAATCCGACACAATTCATCCATTAACAGGTTCAAACAAGCATGGCAAAAGTGCAAATGATAAACAGGTTTCAGACTTAGTGAAATTAACACAAGTCTGAAATTTTAGATCAGGTAGCACACTTTGGAGCAAGAAAACTATATACTATAGGAACTTATCATGGCAAAGCAAGGCATCAAATGAAGCTACTCAAAGCACTTAACAAAAGTCCCTTAGTGACCTTGAGCCAAAATGGATCAGAAAACACAATTGGAAGCATGTGAACATGGCAAAAACATAATCAGATCTCAGACTTAGTGAAAAACTGGAGCATGCAAATATGTTAACGAGTAGGCATGTTCACGAGCTCGATGCACTCACTACAGAGCATGGCATGACAAACTAAGAATACACCCATCAAGTATACATATCATAGAAGCTAGGCATGGCAAGAACAACAACATAGCATGCACGGATCAACAACAACATCCTCGGCAACATCGCTAACAAGTAGACAATCTGCCAGGATTCACGAAATAGCAAAAGTAGAGCTCGATTGACTCAAGCTAGGTTGCTCCATAAATGCAAACAAGGAAATGGATGGATAGAGCACCACAATATTAACAAATCATCCTTACTGATCATCCTCAAAAGAGGCACGGATCACTAGGAAACAACATGAACATATGGCATATTGATAAACACAGATCAAGGACTTAGTGAAATTCTAAGTCCCCGAAATCAGCATTAATGAATGCACTACTTTGCAAGCTTGTGCTAGTCACCACACATGTCACAAAAATACATGGATAGCACCTCTGTAAATATGGCATGGCATATAAAAAACACATGTAGAACTCAGGAGCATATCATCCACACATTAATCATGGCAAAAATAACAAATAGCTAATTGATGCAGCAGATCTGAAAATTATCTCAAATAGCTCTCTTCCAACAGCATTTAGGGAATCAAGATGAGCTCCAATGGAAATGATGCAATGAGAAGAAATGATGTGCTCTCAGAGGCGAACATTTTGATATGCTACATGCGCAAAACGGAGTTACGGATGCAGAGTTACGACATGATGAAAAACGCAAAATAACTAGGGTTTTGGGGGAAAGTCAACCGAGGAGAAAGTCTCAGATCCAGATCTGGCACTGTTCATGATGCGCTCGCTAGAGTTACTGTAGCTCGCCGGACTTGGCACGGTGCACGCCGGCGCGGGAGGAAGGCGGCAGGGAC
>NC_041386.1:153026660-153196598 GCF_002162155.2 Triticum dicoccoides | reverse complement strand
GGGGGCTCCCTGCGGGCCTGGCGGACCTCGGGCGGCGGCGGCAATGTGGGCGCCCGCCCGGGACACATGGCAGGAGATGGTTCGTCCGGTGAAGCGGGCGGACGTGTCCGGCGTGTCCGGACGTTGTCCGGCGCGCGGAGAGGAAGGGGAGCTAGGGTTTTGGGGAAGAAGATCCGAAAATTTCGGGAGAGGGTCTATATATAGGCATAGAGGGGGCTAGAAGAGTCGAAATGAGGTGCGGTTTTCGGCCACACGATCGTGATCGAATGCTCTAGATGATGGAGAGGGTTTTGGTGCGTTTTGGGCCAAATTGGAGGGGTGTTGTGCTGCAACACACACGAGGCCTTCTCGGTCCCTCGGTTAACCGTTGGAGCATCAAACGAAGTCCAAATGGTACGAAACTTGACAGGCAGTCTACCGATAGTAAACCAAGGCCACTTGGCAAGTCTCGGTCCAATCCGGAAATGTTTAACCCCCACACACGAAAAGAATTAGAAAGGACCACCGGAGGAGATAGGAGCGCCGGAATGCAAAACGGACAACGGGGAAAATGCTCGGACGCAAGAGGCGAACACGTATGCAAATGCAATGCACAAGATGACATGATATGAGATGCATGACAACGACAACAACACACAGAGAAAAAAACCCGAACCCGAGGAAATAAAATAACTTAGCGCCGGAAACAGCAAGAGTTGGAGTACATATTATGTAAATTACATCCGAGGTGTTACACCTATGCATAGGGGTTGGCACACGTTTTCGTCGTGATTCTCCGGTAGAAACCTTGGGGCACTCTTTGAGGTCCTATGTTTTGGTTGAATACATGAATCTGAGATTGTGTGATGCATATCGTATAATCATGCCCACGGATACTTGAGATGACATTGGAGTATCTAGGTGACATTAGGGTTTTGGTTGATTTGTGTCTTAAGGTGTTATATTAGTACGAACTCTAGGGTTGTTTGTGACACTTATAGGAATAGCCCAACGGATTGATTGGAAAGAATAACTTTGAGGTGGTTTCGTACCCTACCATAATCTCTTAGTTTGTTCTCCGCTATTAGTGACTTTGGAGTGACTCTTTGTTGCATGTTGAGGGACAGTTATGTGATCCAATTATGTTATTATTGTTGAGGAAACTTGCACTAGTGAAAGTATGAACCCTAGGCCTTGTTTCAACACATTGCAATACCGTTTACGCTTACTTTTATCATTAGTTACCTTGCTGTTTTTATATTTTCAGATTACAAAAACCTTTATCTACCATCCATATACCACTTGTATCACCATCTCTTCGCCAAACTAGAGCACCTATACAATTTACCATTGTATTGGGTGTGTTGGGGACACGAGAGACTCTTTGTTATTTGGTTGCAGGTTGCTTGAGAGAGACCATCTTCATCCTACGCCTCCTATGGATTGATAAACCTTAGGTCATCCACTTGAGGGAAATTTGCTATTGTCCTACAAACCTCTGCACTTGGAGGCCCAACAACGTCTACAAGAAGAAGGTTGTGTAGTAGACATCAGGACCTCGCCGGCAAAGGAGCGCGGAAGCTGAAGCCAGGTGCCGGCCGAGTTCTCTGACCACACGACGAACTCCGACAGCACCTCTAACGAGTGGAAGCGCGGCCGAGGAGGCCGAGCGACCATAGCTCGCCTCCCTTTGTGGGCTGGACTACCGCATGTCGGGCGGCTCCCGCTGCACGAAGAGACCCCACCGTGGCTGCCAGGGACGACGCTGGACCCCTAGGAAGTTCGTCCGGGCCCACGAGGAACCACAGCGGTGGTCGCGGCGTGCTTGCGGGGGCAACCACGCCCCCTCTTAGGCGGTGGCGAGACGGGCCCCGCCTGGCGAGCCTTCCCCTTCTCTACGGCCGAGAACCTCTTTGTCGGCGCCATGAGTGTCACTACAAGGCGGTGGAGCAAAGAGGAAGAAGAAGCAGGAGGAATGGAGGAAGAGATGAGCAACGGTGGCTCCGTCCCTCTCCTCATTTATAGCCAGGAGGAAGCCAACCGCTGACCTCCACAATCGTAGGTAATTATGGTTTTTTCTGCATGTAGCAGGGAATCGTTAGGCCGAATGGTTGCCGAGGTAGCATGGGGAAGTGGAGACGCCCACATCGTGTCAATTGCCACGCGACAATCAAGGCCGCAGGCGGTTGGGGCCCGCGGTGCTCCACACTTGCCCTTTGGCGTCGCTTCGAAGCCAAGTCCGAGTGTGCCTTGGGCCCGGGGGCTACTGTCGGCGTCCTGGGAATGGGGGTACCCAGACTTGCCTGCCTGCGGCCTGGTACGGCCCATCTTCATCAGCAACCACTCATTACCCTCGCGAGGGGTCGAGCCTCGTGAGGCGGACGTCACAAGACCTCCTCAGGGACAGCCTCGCTAGGCTGGCTCATGAAGAGCGGAGATATCAAGGCGGGGGGCACCTCGTGAGGTTCGCGTGACGTGAGCCATGACGACCAAAGCCAGGCGGGTGCCAACGGGCGCAGAGTGCCTGTTTCCTCTTTGGTGCTAAAGAGGCAGGCGCAGGCGATGAGTCCCATGGCTTCAGGCAAAGGTTTCCATATCGGTGCAACAAGACCAAGACCAGCAGGGTGGCAGGACGGAGGTCACCGCGGAGCCGACTGCTGCATCACCACCAGAACCTTTGGTAGGTGAAGACCACCTTTTGTCAGGATAACTTGTACTAGTTGTCTCCCTTCAAAATTGGCCGTTGTGGGATCCCTTCCTGCCAAACATTTTCGAAGAGGACCAGGGCCTCTATAAATAGGGCTAGCCACCACCATTGCGGGGACGGATCATTCGGACCATCCTCAGACACACCATCTCATCGAGCTCAAGAACACCTCTCCTCAGGAGGTTGTTCATCCAATGTACTGATTCTTCCCTAGCCCTCAAGGCAATCCACCACACCACACTGGACTAGGGTATTACACCACAACGGTGGCCCGAACCAGTATAAACCTCGTGTCTCTTCTTCCTTGGGTTCGGCGAGCTAAGCCTTGAGATTGTTGCGAGAGTGAGCTAGGAAGAGAGGGATCTTCATCCGCACCCCAGAGTTCGAACCTCAAGGGTTTGCCGGAACCCCGAATCCGACATTCACTCTTTCCGATTGTGTTCTTCATTGGCTATATATTTGAGTTTTTAGTCCTCTACATCATTCACTTATTGCTAATTCTTCAAGTTGAATTTTCTGCTAAGTGAGTGTGATCGGACCCTTCACCCTCTATTCTTAACTCAACCCAGTTTGTTCACAAATTCTTCATGTGTGTTCTATTTTTAACCCGTTCAAAATCTTCACCATGTCCTTGTCAGCTGAAGAATTTGCGAACGTAACATTAAAATTTTCATATCTCAATTTTCGGCTTTTGCCGCTCAAATCGTTTCACATCCCACGATATGATTATTCTATTCACCCACGATCTCCACCTCACTGTACGTGGGTGACACATGTCGCTAGGATGAGAAGGGTCAGGGGCACATTCGTCCAATTTCTTCAGGCGAGCGTTTTTCACCTTGGCTATAAATACCCCTCACCCTCCTCAGACTCATTTACCCCGCTCGATCCCACTCCCCTCGCTCGAGCTCTTAGACCTAGCGCCGCCGTTACTTCCATCATCGTCTATGTGGAAGAGCTTCACTACCTCGACCTTGTCGCCGTCGTACTCGCGCCGGTTGCGGAAATCTTCACTTCACCGCTACCGTAGCTGTCTTCTGCCGCCGAGTTAGGGCGTGGAAGATCTGAACGGACGAACTTCCCATCTACACCTCCTAGTTCGTCGTGCTCTTCGTCAAGGGTAAATAAAATCTATTTTTACTGCCCTTCTTAATTCTGATGATTTCCACAAAATCTTCAAAAGGTGTTTATTCTTCAACTTCCCCACTAGTTAAACACCTCACATGCATCTATTCTTGATCTATTTCTCTAAGCAATGTTTTTCTTCAAGATTCCTCAATTGTGTGGATTTTCAATCTATAGAACTCTGGAACCTAAATCAAAGACCGCTTAGTGAAATTCCTCAAGACACTCCTAGTCAAATTCCTCAAACATGTTCATTTTGAAAAAATTCTGAGAACGAATGTGACCTCTTCAAATTCTTCGCACATATACTCTGTTCACAGATACTCATGACCGTTGTTGAATCACTAGGTTCTCATCAACTTAACTCATTTGCAGCGTTCCTTGAAGACAAATTGCATACCTCTTCATAGAACTATGTTTTTCAAATTCCTTAGCTCAAGAAAATTGCTGATGGCAAGAGACCTCAGAAGGGAGGAAAGGGACTTGAAGTAAACACAACATTTGAGATCCCTGAGAACATCTATGCAGGGTACTGCACTCCAGCTGAAGAAATGAAGAATGAGCGCAATGTGCACATTCAGAGGATTGAGAGGATATGGGCACGGGAATGGAGGGAGTACAGATATGCCACTCCTAAGTACATGAAGAAATTCGCGTTGCACCCTCCTTGCCCAAGACCTCCTTTGGCGCATGGCCAAATTGTTGATCCCACTAGCCTCAAGCATGGTGAGGACTATCCTAATGAATGGGCCAAGAGACAAGCCAAGTTGGCCAAAATAGCCAAGGAAGCGGTGAAGAAATTCAATGAAGATTCTGCTGCTGCCGCTGCTGAGGCCTCTGCTAGCAAGCCTAAGAAGGATATGCCCAAGAAGCCTGCGCACAGGCCCAGTTCCTCAGCTGCAATGCCCTCACGACGAAGCTCATCAAAGCCCTCACGGCAAAATCCTCAAGAAGCTCCAGTTCCCACTATTGCAAAAGCTTCAGCTGCTACTGCAAAGTCCTCAGCACCTGCGCACCTCGCCTCGTGCCAAAGGACCACTGGCATCTCAATTGCTTCAGGAGCTTCTGCAAGTTCTTTAGCTCCTCTGCAGTCCTCAACAGGCCCAACTTTGCCGAAGACAAAGGCCACCATTGGACGAGGCACAAGGCCAAGTCCTCACAAGAAGCAGGTTGCCTTCCATGTACCGTCTAGTGAAGACGAAGCTGGTGATGAGGAATTAGAAGAAATCATCAGAGACAGATAGTAACGGGCCGCTAGAGCCAAAGGCACCAATGTGCCTCTTCTGCTGGATCCCAAGCTGATCCTAGACTTCATTGATCTCTGGCACAAGGACCCCAATACTCCTATGCCTGATTTCAAACTTACACCTCGCCAGAATCACATGTTGACAGCCTTCATAGGCGAAGAAAAATGGAAGTTTGAGAAGGCCAGGAAGCTAAAGAAGGCTCAGTACAAGAAGGAGCATCTTCTGAAGAAGAACGTTGTCAAAATGACAACTCATGAACTTGTGACCATGCAAGCTGAGGGAGCCCTGGATTAGGGGGTGTTCGGGTAGCCAGACTATACCTTCAGCCGGACTCCAGGACTATGAAGATACAAGATTGAAGACTTCGTCCCGTGTCTGGATGGGACTTTCCTTGGAGTGGAAGGCAAGCTTCGCGATGCGGATATTCAAGATCTCCTACCATTGTAACCGACTTTGTGTAACCCTAACCCTCTCCGGTGTCTATATAAGCCGGAGGGTTTTAGTCCGTAGAACAACTTCATCATACAACAATCATACCATAGGCTAGCTTCTAGGGTTTAGCCTTCTTGATCTCGTGGTAGATCTACTCTTGTACTACCCATATCATCAATATTAATCAAGCAGGACGTAGGGTTTTACCTCCATCAAGAGGGCCCGAACCTGGGTAAAACATCGTGTTCCCTGCCTCCTGTTACCATCCGGCCTAGACGCACAGTTCGAGACCCCCTACCCGAGATCCGCCGGTTTTGACACCGACATTGGTGCTTTCATTGAGAGTTCCTCTGTGTCGTCGCCTTTAGGCTCGATGGATCCTTTGATCATCAACAACGATGCAGTCCAGGGTGAGACTTTTCTCCCCGGACAGATCTTCGTCTTCGGCGGCTTCGCACTGCGGGCCAAGTCGCTTGGCCACCTTGAGCAGATTAAAAGCTACGCCCCTGGCCATTAGGTCAGGTTTGGAAGCCTAAACTACACGGCTAACATCCGCGGGGACTTGATCTTTGACGGATTCGAGCCACAGCCAAGCGCGCCGCACTGTCTCGATGGGCATGATATAGCTCTGCCACCGAACAGCGCCTTGGAGGCCGCACACGCATCGGTTCCGACCATTGATTCGGAGCCTACTGCGCCGATCGAGTATCAGTGGTTGGACGCTACCTCAGGGGCTGCGGTCTCAGAGGCGATCGAGCCGAACTCCAGCCCCGCACTCCGCATGGCCCGTGACTCCGAGGGGGCTACCTCAGGGGCTGCGGTCTCAGAGGCAATCAGATTGGGCACCGATAATGGAGTTCACCGCCGCAGACATCTTTCAGCACTCGCCCTTCGGCGACATCCTGAATTCGCTAAAGTCTCTCTCTTTATCAAGAGAGCCCTGGCCGGATTACGGTCAGCAAGGATGGGATTCGGATGATGAAGAAATTCAAAACCCACCCACCACCCACTTCATAGCCACTATCGACGACTTAACCGACATGTTCGACTTTGACTCTGAAGACATCGACGGTATGGATGACGATGCAGGAGACGACCAAGAACCAACGCCTATAGGGCATTGGACAGCCACCTCATCTCACGATGTGTACATGGTGGATACCCCTAAAGGAAGCAACAACGAGGAAAACGGGGATGGAAAGAGGGATCGATCTCTCGAAAAACAATCAAAGCATCGGCGTAAACGCCGACCCAAGCCCCGCCTTGATAAAGACCCAGCCATAGAGCAGGATGAGCCGGTAGACGATGAGCATGCCTTAGAGCAACCGTCCCAACAGGACAACCCGGATAGAGAAACCGAACATCCCTCCCCCGGCGAAAATGGCATTCCGGACGACCCTACGCTGGACAAGCCCACGAAGCAGAAGAGCCTCCACAAACGGCTCGTTGCAACCGCACGCAGCCTGAAAAAGCAGAAGCGGAAGCTAAAAACTGTGGAAGATGCACTCAGGATTAGATGGAGTAAAGTAATCAATATTGCAGACAAATACGATGACAGTCGCCGCACTAAAAGCTATCCGAAGAGAAAGCTACTGCCTGGATTCGACGAGGAGGCCTTAGAGCCCTCGCATTCCAAAAGTGAGAAAGCCACACGGTCGGATAGACGACCCCATGGCCAACATAAAGCGGCAAGCAGCGCCGCACTTAAGCCGACATGCTACCCACTTAAGGATTCACATCATGGCCCAGCGAGGTCCATTTACGGGCCAAGAAAGCAAGCTCTCGTAAGCAATGCAGTAAAGCCATTATCAGAATCCGGCACACCCAAATATAGGGGTGCCGCACACCCCCTATGTTTCACCGATGAGGTCCTGGATTATGAATTTCCAGCGGGATTCAAACCCGTAAACATAGAGGCATATGATGGAACAACAGACCCTGGAGTCTGGATCGAGGATTATATCCTCCACATACATATGGCTAGAGGAGATGACCTCCACGCCATAAAATACTTACTCCTCAAGCTTAAAGGGCCAGCCCTGCATTGGCTCAAAAGCCTTCCTGAAAACACAATCGGAAGTTGGGAAGAGCTCGAGGACGCTTTTCAAGCAAATTTTCAAGGGACCTATATCCGCCCTCCGAATGCAGACGATCTTAGTCACATAACTCAACAGCCCGGAGAGTCAGCTCGGCAATTCTGGAATAGATTTCTTCTTACTAAAAAGAATCAGATAGTCAACTGTCCAGACACTGAAGCCTTAGCGGCTTTCAGGCATAATGTCCGAGATGAATGGCTCGCCAGACACCTCGGCCAAGAAAAGCCAAGAAAAATGGCCGCACTAACAAGCCTCATGACCCGCTTTTGCGTAGGAGAGGAAAGCTAGTTGGCAAGATGCAGCACCAGTGACCCAAGTACATCCGAAACTAGGGATGGAAACGAAAAACCGCGACGCAATAAGGACCGTCGCCGGACTAAGGAAAAAGTCTGAAGAGCACGGCAGTCAACGCCAGATTCAAAAGCTCACGACAGAATCAGAAAAAGCCGCCCCTCCAAGATAACAGGGACGACCTATCCAACCTAAACAAAATCTTGGATAGGATATGTCAAATACACAACACTCCCGGAAAGCCTGCTAACCATACCCAGAGAGATTGTTGGGTTTTCAAACAATCCGGCAGACTCAACGCCGAACACAAGGGGCTCGACACACCAAGCGAAGACGAGGATGAACCCCAAAAGCAGAGTACCAGGAAACAAAAGAATTTCCCACAAGAAGTAAAAACAGTAAACCTACTCCACATAACAAAACGTGCGGCGCCCATAAAGGTACGTGCCCCACGGCCTATCCCACTGGAATCCCGCCACTGGTTGTCAAAACCAATCATCTTCGATCATCTGGATTATTCTAGAAGTGTCAGGAACCCAGGCTGGACTGCCCTGGTACTCGATCCAATAATTGGCGGACTCCAGTTTTCAAATGTCCTTATGGACGGTGGCAGCGGACTCAACCTGATATATCAGGACTCAATCCGCCACAGGGGGATCGACCCAAAAAGAATTCGCCACAGCAAAACCTCCTTTCAAGGAGTAACGCCAGGTCCGGACACCCATTGCATGGGTTTTCTCCTCCTCGAGGTTATTTTCGGCTCTGCCGATAACTTCCATCGCAAAAAGCTGACTTTCCACATCGTCCCATTCTCAAGTCGCTATCAAGCACTACTAGGACGCGAAGCTTTCGCCCGCTTTAACGCAATACCGCATTATGCATCTCTTACGCTTAAGATGCCCGGTCCACGCGGCACCATCTCCTTAAAGGGGAAGCAGTGAGAACACCTCCCCCAAGCGGAGGATTGTGCGGCCGCTTTAACAGCCCCACAATACAATGGCTTCACCAGCCACAACATCGGAATAGGTCATTAAGAACACGGACACGGATAGACGAGTCCGGCACAAAAGTATCGTTGATAAAGGCTTAGTGGCCATATACCCCTGCACTAGGGGCTTCACATGTATAAAATAGGAGACAATAAAACTCAATTTTTCATATTTTACTTTACACTTTGTTTATTTCATATAACTTTTGTTCGGCACGCCCCTTTTTCAACTTAGTTGCTCTCTTTTTACAGATGAACGTCGTGCTGCGCCCGTCCAGGATACGGCACAACGGAGACACAGGCGCAGACGTGCAGTAGGGACCCGTTCCAAGGATTCTTTTCAGATTAAGACCCTGCGTAAACCTTTTTTACTGTATCTTGTTGATACACATCCCCTGGTTCTATGACCAAGGAGGAGGCTGGCGTCTTGGCATGTGGCCACGTCAGAATTCTTGCACGCACCTGGACACTAGGGGCTTATACCTCAGAGCATTACCTCACCCGCTCTCATAAAGACCGAATACCTTAGGGAGTGTTCGACGTCGCGAGTTTGGCCTTATATGCATCAGCTCCGAGTTATGATTTTGGTCAAATGTTGGGTTGCCCGGCTCCTGTGTTCGGCCGCCTTACATTCCGCTCTATCGGCTAAGGCGGCACCAGGAGAACTACTGCGATTGTGCCCTGGTTCGGCCAGGCGAGCACCTCAGTAGAGAAAGACGAAAACCGACTGTCATGATATGACGTGAGACTGGTCAACCACTCGATGACTCTCCGGAATCTGTAGGATTCCTCCGCATTAACGAAGGGCCGTTTCCCGGCCAGGCACATACGCGCCCCGAATTCGGGCGAGTGCAGTCGCCACCAGGGGCTACCTAAATAGTCCCATTGTCAAGCTCCTATGGCTAAGTGAAAGTGTTAAAGCACTATAGTCCGGTTGCCTAGCCCGCTGCGCTATCACCTCCTTTGTAGGACCAAGACATTGGATTAAGTGTGAAAATGCGCCTTCTGTGAGGACCCCCGCATTATGTGCCTGGGGGCTGAAGCCAACGACTGCAATCTTACAGATTTTTTATATATATCTTAAAACGGCCGCACAGGAGGTGTTCCAATACATGAAGGCACAAGTATAAAAGGGCTACTACAATTCATCAAAATATTGCTTTATAATTACATATGCTATCAGAACATAGCATCCTTCGAGCACTACGTCTCTATTACACGAGTGCCTTCAAGGACTTCCTGAAAATAGTGCTCGGAGGGTACTCGGCTTTTGTCCGAATCTCGGGATGCAGCAACGGGGGTCTCCATCTCTGCCCAGTATGTCTTGACATGGGCAAGAGCCATCCGTGCACCCTCTATGCATGCTGACCTCTTCATCGCATTGATACGTGGCACCGCGCCAAGGAATTGCTGCACCAAGCTGAAATAACTCTTCGGCTCCGATCTCCCCGGCCACAGATGACCCATGACGTACTTCATGGCGAGTCCAGACAATCTATTCAGTTTGGCCCATTGAGCCAGACGATCGTCCACTGCCAGTGGACGCTCTGGATTCTGGAACTGCGACCAGAAAAGCCTTTCCACTTCACGATCTTCTTGATCTCGAAAGTATTCGGTCGCATCAGCAGCACTCGCTGCCAAATCCAGATAGTGTCCTCCGCACTCCACATCCGGTCCAACGGAGCAAACTTCGGATCGCAAAACTTCCTCCGCAGCATAAAGGGCTTTCTAGCCGCAATCTGTCCGGCCTGACGCAGCTCCTCCTTCGCAGCCCTCATCGCAGAGCGAGCGTCCTTGGCATCAGCAACGACCTTCTCTAAGTCCGTCTGTCTCGCCCGGTCTTCTTTCTGAAGAAACTTCTAACGGTCAGCAACACTTTTTAACTTCACGGCCATCACGGCCATCTCCTTCTTGCTTCGGCAGTGAGCAGCCTGTTCGGCTCTCAGCTCTTCAAGGGCCTTCTCGGCAGCCGCATCACTTTTCCTGGCTTGTTCCTTAGCTCGGGCAAGTTCTGCCCGAGGACTCTCCACGGCGACGCACCATCTGCGTCAAGCACACACATTGTAAGATACTGGGATAAAGCTCCTCTTACCAGATGCCGCCCGAGGAATTGCATACCTTGAGCCTCATCAAGCCGCTCGTTGACGAGCGCGATGTCGGCATCTGCCACGTCAAGTTGCCGCTTTAGTTCGGCAAAATCATCAGTTCGGCTAGATTCCGGAAACTTCGCCACCTGTATACAAAGGCGACATTTTAGAACTGGGATTATGATCCTCTGCGCACCGTCAATTTTGACAACGCACAGAGTCTCAGGGGCTACTATCTACACAGGGTGCATCTTGTTTATGCGCAACTGACAAAGAAGTACATTATCAAACGTACCTCAAAACCCGTCAGCAAACTTCTGACAGCCTCATGCAATCCGCTTTCCGCGGACGAAATCCTTCCAATCACCATACCCATCAGCTCCTCCGACCGTGCATCGGACGGTGCCGGACTCGTCCTATGACCTCCATCGAAGGCCGGACGTGGAGAACCTTGGGGGGACACATGGCTACCTTCCACCCCTGCTGGATTCGGAGAAACCCTCCGCGACGACACCTCAGGGTCTCCCGCCTCGCCCGGCGGTACGGCAGGGGGAGGCGTTCCACTCTCCATCATCTCCGGAAGAAGATCCCCCGAAGACCAGCTCTGCTGAGAAGGGCTGAGGTCCGAGCTACAAAGTAAAATTTCGGTTAATCTTCTCAGATAAAAAGCAAGGATTTCTCTCATCCCTCTAAAGGAAAATCTTTCTCTACTTACGGCTCGCTGGAGGGCTGATCCCTTTGAGGGCGTAGTTCGGCCGAGGATCTCCCCGGTGTCGGACCCTCTGACGAGGACTTTTTCCCCCGCTTTGAGGCCATGGTCTCCGGGTCATCAGAGGCGGCCCTCTTCTTCCCCTTAGGAGAGGAATTGTCGGTTCTTCCCTTCGGAGCAGCCTCCTTCGAGGAGGCCATAGTTTCCTTGTCCTCCCCCTCACTTCCCTCCAAAGGCACGACCTTCAACATCCTGACTAGCACGGGATCCGGCCTGGTCTTAGGAAGGGGAGCCGGACACCTGATCAGCTTTGCCTTCGCTATCCACTTCTGTTTAAAAGGACATCTCTTTTAGGGGCGAATTCATGACAATTTTACGGATAGCGAGTCCGGGCACAAGGTTACTTACTTGAGTATCCGGGCGATTGCAGCTTAAACCTGCGTCCTCGGTCAAATCCGGACACATTGCTTGTGATCCGAAGAACATTTTATACATCTCCACGGGCATTGCACCCATAAAATGCTGGAGAGCTCGTGGACCCTCCGGATTAAACTCCCACAGACGAAGGGAGCGACGTTTGCTGGGCAGTGCTCGGCGAATGAGCATGACCTACGTCACCTTGACCAGGTTGAGGTCTCTTTCTAAGAGATCCCGGATGCGGCCCTGCAACAAGGGCATGTCTTTGGATAACCCCCAATCTAATCATTTGTTGACCCATGACGCTAGCGGTGGTGGGGGACCCGAGCGAAAGGCAGGACGCACCACCCACTTGGCGCTCCTGGGAGCGGTGATATAGAACCACTCTCGTTTCCACAAGCCAAGCTCCACTTGAAACGAGCCCTCGGGCCATGGAGCATCGGCATTCTTACTTATGACAGCGCCTCCGCACTCTGCGTGCCGTCCCTCGATCATCTTCGGCTCCACTCCAAAAGTCTTGAGCCATAATCCGAAGTGAGGAGTAACACAGAGGAACGCTTCGCACACAACGATGAATTAGGAAATGTGGAGGATGGACTCCGGAGCTAAGTCATGGAATTCCAGCCCATAATAGAACATCAGCCCCCTCACGAAGGGATCCATCGGGAAACCTAACCCCCGAAGGAAGTGAGACATGAACACTACGCTCTCACCGGGCTGGGGACTGGGAATAGCCTGCCTTTGAGCAGGCAACCTATGCAAAATTTCGGCGGTCAAGAACTTAGCCTCTCTCAACTTTAGCACGTCCTCCTCTGTGACAGAGGAGGGCATCCATCCGCCTTGATGGTCGGAACCGGACATTGTTGAAAGTCCGAAGCGCCTGGAATCTGGAGCCTAGGGTGTTGGAACTCGAGGCGACGGGCAAACTTGTTTTGAGATTGGAGAAAAGGAGTAAGGCCTTGGTCTCTTTATAAGAGGTTGAATACCAGGAGCCCTCCCCGTAACCGTTTGGGACTCGCCTTTAATCGAGAAGACATGCTAACGGGCATGATTGGGTTACCCACGTCCGTATTGATGAGAATCCCGTAAATAAAGGGGACACCATCTCTGCTTTGACAAGACGTGCCAAGGAAACCGCCTCGCAAAACACGCTGAGGTGGAAAAGTGAAAACAATTCGAATAAAGGCATGGCCGTAGTGTGATGTCATGTTGCGGAATACGTCAGCAGATTAGATTTGTGTTAATATTATTCTCTCTGTGGCAATACGTGGAAACTTACTTTGCAGAGCCGGACACTACTCTTGGTGTTTAAAAACTTTTATGAAGAATTTGGAGGAGGAACCCGCCTTGCAATGCCGAAGACAATCTACGCGCTGGACTCGTCATCATTGAAGCCTGGTTCAGGGGCTACTGAGGGAGTCCTGGATTAGGGGGTGTTCGGGTAGCCGGACTATACCTTCAGCCGGACTCCAGGACTATGAAGATACGAGATTGAAGACTTCGTCCCGTGTTCGGATGGGACTTTCCTTGGCGTGGAAGGCAAGCTTGGCGATGTGGATATTCAAGATCTCCTACCATTATAACCGACTTTGTGTAACCCTAACCCTCTCCGGTGTCTATATAAACCGGAGGGTTTTAGTCCGTAGAACAACTTCATCATACAACAATCATACCATATGCTAGCTTCTAGGGTTTAGCCTCCTTGATCTCGTGGTAGATCTACTCTTGTACTACCCATATCATCAATATTAATCAAGCAGGACGTAGGGTTTTACCTCCATCAAGAGGGCCCGAACCTGGGTAAAACATCGTGTTCCCTACCTCCTGCTACCATCCGGCCTAGACGCACAGTTCGGGACCCCCTACCCAAGATCCGCCGGTTTTGACACCGACACAAGCTGACATCAAAGCACTCAGTGATGAATTTGACGTATATCGTGCAGATTGGCTGGGAGCCTAGGTCAGATTTGTCAACATTGCAAAGGGGTTCACCTCTAATATTGCAGCCCCAGCGCAATATGAAATTCCTCAGGCTGACGCATCTGCTCAGCCTATTGAAGAACATGCCAGCACCACTGATGAAAATCAGGCCGCTAAAGAAAATGAAAGCACCGGGGCTGATGAAGACATTCCAGCTACTAAAGAAACTGTCAGGGCAACCTCTAGTGTTGAGCCTGAAGAACAAGCCAGACCTGTTGAAGCATCTACTACAGCCCCTGAAGAGACTAACCAAGCCAGGACAACTGCATGAGTTGTGCCTGAAGAAACTGAACAAATTTCCTATGCTCCTCCTGCACCACCAACAAACATCAACCTTCTTTCTGCATCAGAAGCGAAAAAAACGAAAGCTGCAGAGCGAGCAGCTGTGAAGAAAAGGTAAGCATCTACTTCCTCAGAGTCTTCAGCTTCCAAGAAAGTGAAGACATTGACAAGCTCCTACGAAAATCATATAGATGTTGTTCCTCTATCAAGCATGCCATCAAAGGAGATTGTTCCCTTTGATGAGGAATATGTGATTCACAATGAATCAAATGAAGAAGATCCTTCTGCTACTTCAACAGAGTAGTTGGATGATGAAATTGAAGTGGATAACATCCCTTCAACTCCACTGGTTTCATCGCCCATGCCTCAGTTCATAGCTTAAGAGGCCGGTGTTGAAGAAATAGATGAGGAAGATGAAGATGTGGACATTGGGTGTACCACTCCAATTCTGAATGATGACTACTGGGAAAGTCAACACCCCAATTCATCGATGTTCACCCCTCTCCAATAGATTCCTTAGTCCCCTGTTCAGACTGAAGACATTCACCCGGTATCTGAAGAACACCAGACAGCTCTCCTCAGTATTCCTGAAGAAGTTCCAGCTACTAGCGCTCATGAAAATGTTGTTGTAGAAATGGAGGCCAAGGGTGCTGAAGAAATTGGCACTGAAATTCCTTAGCCTGTGGCTCAAGAAACTATGATTCATGAGGCTGTGAAGGCAACAACTGCAAATCTTCAGCCCAAGCCTCAGAATCCTCACATTAAGAAGCAGAAGTTCAAGGCTGATGACTTCTTTGTTCAACACATTTTCTTCACGGATTATAATCCATATGACTCTGCAAGACTTAGATGCAAGCGCTTCTGGACAGCAAGTCAAATGAACTTCTATTCCTCATTGTTGTTTGATAAAGACAAGATCTTTGACCATGAGCAAATTCCTCAGGTGGATATGGAGTCGCTGCCCTACTTCACCCCAGTCCTCAGTGTTCTTCATGATGTTGGGCTGCTCAACCTCTGCACCGACATCTGCGACTAGAATGAAGAACTCATTCTTCAGTTCTATGCCACGTTGCACATCACTGGCAATGTTGAAGACATGAACTCATGGGTGTTGGACTGGATGACTGAAAATACTCACTACAAAGCACCGGCCACTGAATTGCTTCATGCCGTCCCAGTCAGTCCTCCCACTGAAGGTGCAAGGTGCATCTATGATGAACCAGAACTGTTAAATCATCTGATGCAAGTGCTGATGAAGCCTTTGAAGCCAGGCCAATCTCCTAGAACCAAATTCCTCGTCAAGGAACTGCTCTATGTGCCAAGGACAATATACAGTATATTCACCAAAACCCTCAGTCCAATCAAGGACCAAAACTCTGATGATGAAGAAGTTAATGGCATCATGAAGAATCTACTTTTCAACATCATACATGGTATTCCTATCAACTCCCACGATTTCTTCATGAGGACCATGGCCAATGTCGCTCTATCACCATTTGAATTGAAGCCTTACGCTCCCTGGATGATGAGATTCACCAGATCAAGGTCTTCAATTCATTAGAAGGCTGATTTACAAAATCACGTCAGCTATTTGCCCCCAATTGAAGTCCTCAAACGGACTATTTCCTCAGCTGATGAGAAGGGCAAGGTTGATGTAACTGATGAAGGCACTCGTCCATTGGATGGACAGTTTCACAAAGCTGCATCCTACTCCACCAATGATGACTCTGCCACACATGACACTGCCGCAAATGCTTCAAGGCAATTTTCTCAAGCCACTGCTCCAAGGGTGATGACTGGTCGTGAGCTTCTCCTCAATCTTCATCAGAAGGTCGAGCGCAACCACTAGTGGGTCAAGCGTCAGTTTGGTGCTATTCTTTAGAACATAACAGTCACTCAAAATACTGTGAAGAAGAATCACTACTATCTGCATGAAGTCTTTGAATGCACCTAGGCTGTCTAACCTCTAAAGTGCTGAAGATCTCAAGGAGATGGAATTTCAACAAAACTTTGACTGAGCACAGCCACCTTCGAAGAAATTCAAGAAGGTCAAAGTTCCTCAGCTAGTTGCCAGCTCATATTCTTCATCGCGTGAGACTGATTAGCATGAAGACTTGGACGACATTGTGGCAGGCCCTACATCAACAGATGACCCCAACAACGCTGGCGCTCCTCCATCGACTTCAATATGATATTCTTCAGGGACGCTAGTCCTCATTTTTTGTCCCTTTTGGTCATTCGATGACAAAGGGGGAGAAATTTGAGTTTATTCTTCAAGCGGGTCTATATATGGGCGTTTTTTTGCTAAGTTACAACTCTCGTTCTTCTGAAGTTTTTGTTGGATCGAGTTGTAAACTTAAGTCCTATGGTGGACTGATACTCTTTCTATGTTTCTGCATGTTATTTCCTCATATATGTTAATGCACGCATGCTGAATTACATTAGTCGCCACATTTCATCATGCATTTCAAATTCTTCATATCATATGTTAAATGCGTGTATGAATTACAAGATATAGGGGGAGATCTCCCTGATTCCACTCTACAATGTGCATTTTCTCTTCAAGGCAAATTCCTCACATATGCACATCTTCAGGGGGAGTTCTTCTATATCTTGCAATCAAATTCCTCATATTAGTATTTACATTTCATATGTTTATCCCCGTTGAAAACTTAACTTATATTGTCATCAATCACCAAAAAGGGGGAGATTGTAAGTTTATCTAGTGCCCCTTAGTGATTTTGGAGTATTGAAGACTTATAGGTTAAGGGACTAATGCATTTGTGAGTGTACACAGGTCTATAAGTCTATGAGGAGTTTCATATTTACAGTGAAAGTCGACCCCTAAAAATGAATGTCTTCAACTGAAGACTTTGGCTTTCTGAAGACTTTGAAAGTGAAAAAATTGGTGTGATCCTAAAGACTTGATATTCATGCGAGGAATATGAAGCTTGAGGACTTCATAGGAAACACTGTACTGTTAAAGGGGGTCGAGGTAAAACTAAGGAAAAGTTTCCAAGTGATGCTCATCTCAAAATCCTACACCTAGCAATCCTTTCAAGTGAAGCCATTGGAAATCTCATATAGTTCATTCAATTTCTTCAGTGACAGAGACGAAGATCTTCTGGTATTTGAGGAATTTGTTCTAACTGAGGAGTTTGGAATTTGCCACTGCGGATTGCCTACAAGTGAGGAACATGATAGCCCTCAGGAATTTGATACTCAAATATCCGACCGTTGCTGTGCTACGCGCCAGCTGTCACAAAATATCTACCCACCTAACGGTCGTATCATTGAAGGGCATTTATGTCTTATCATGTCGGGCTGCTCCCTAGGCTATAAATAGCCACCCCCTACAACCACTAGCTGGTTGGCTGCTCCGTGAGAAACTGACACTTGTCATTGAGAGCATCCCATCCTCCGAGGACTTTGAGCGAAAATCATCAAGTGAGGAAAACCCAAACCCAACACCTACAAACCCAAAGTGATTGAGCGTCAGTGAAGAGATTGTTCCTGTGTGGAACCGACGCTTGTTACCTTTGAGGACTGTGCATCCTCCAGACGGTTAGGCGTCATGGTCTAGAGAATTGTGGATCGCCGAGTGACCGAGTCTGTGAAGGTTTGGAAGTCACCTGAAGACTTATCACGAGTGATTGGGCGACGTCTGTGTGACCTTGGCTCAAGGAGAATATGGTGAGGTCTGTGTGTCCGAGACTGTGTGTCCTCAGGTTTAAATACCTAGCCGCTCCAACCAGACGTACGACTGTCACAGTAGTTGGAACTGGTCTACCAAATCATCGTCTTCACCAAGCTACTGTTTCTATTTCCTCAACTCTTTCATTTCCGCATCTTTGTGTAGAAGTACTTGATCATTACTATTTGAAGACTTTGACTGAAGACTTTCTCCATTTCCTCAATCCTATTTCTTCATTCAGTTTGTCTTCAGCCTGCTTATCATGTGTTTACGCTTCTTGTACTATGTGCTCCTTTTCATTTCATCATGATGACTGTGCTACTACTCTGTTATACTTGCATCTGAGTACTTATTCCAATGCTAAGTAGTTCTTTGCTTACAAATTTCCTCACCCTGAAATTCTTTAGTGACGACTTTGTAAAAATCGCCTATTAACCCCCCTCTAGTCGATATAACGCACTTTCACCCACTACTAAACGTACCTGACGTGCGAAGGTGCAACATGTGGAATGGCAATTTGCTTGATATTAACGAGGGATCTTTCTACCATTTTAACATGCATAGAAACAAGAGGCATAACGATCACAAATAAACATATATTGTGTAATAATATGGCTCCATGGGCGTCCTTCTAGTCCGGCTCCAACTCCGATAACCAGGCTGGCACTCCATCTTGTTCGTCACGCCAGGACACCAAAGCTTTGAACTTGATCTCTCTCCTTCAAGTACTACAAATAGTAATGAATTTTACAGAGAATAACAAGTCGAGACGCAAGTCATTATACATTATAATAATAGCACTTTGGCTCCTATCGACTGACAAATCATGATGCGCGGGCCATGTATAGTTTACACACATGCATCACATACACATGAGTCATACTATTCACATCAAACCTGCAAAACAAAGTTATGCATAGAATTGCATTCTGCCGTTTTGAGTGATCGTGTACGAAATACAAGGCGCTACGCGTACGGCGTTTTCAAAAATCACAGACCGAATCTGCACTCCGATCACACTGAATTATTTGATCTGGCCAATCTCAACGAGCATCCCGAATATGATTCGTATTTACGTTTCACTATTAATCCCGATGGTAGAAACTGGCCGGTACGGGTAGATTGTGTCACGACCTCATCGATTCCAATTGGCAGAAAACATAGCCTCAATGGTACCCATGTGCAATTGATCTCATCAACCGTGCACATAGTCGATCTCATAAATGACAACATATCTCATCTCCTGCCTCCACATACTAAATATACATCCGATCTGAATCCAAATCCTATGGTAGAGGCTTTGATACCACAATTGGGTTCTGTGCTAGGTGCATCGGCTGCAAAATATTTTTTCCCTATGCACAGAACAACCAGGAACATGCTATGGGAATGGATCATGGATTGGTAACACTAGACGCACAGGGCCGTGCAGCGGAAGTAGAGTTGGGGCAGCGTGTCCAGAGTCGTCTCCTCCTTGTCCGATCTCCCTTGAACAGTGCTACTTGTGAGATGCGTTGGAATTTCCTTGAAGAGGAAAGGATGAAGCAGTACAATAGAGATAAGTATTTCCCTCAGCTTATCAATCTAGTAGGAGAACCACACAGATTAGTAGCACCTGCACACACAAAAGAAAATACTAGCACCCAATGGAAACAAGTTTGTTGTCAATCCCCTCGGCGGTTATTGGCAAGGATCAAATCTCGTGGTGGTAGGCAAATAGATAAATTGCAAATAAAATAAAATAAATAAAAAATGCAGCAAGGTATTTTGGATTTTATATATGATAAAAGTAGACCCAGGGGCCATAGTTTTCACTAGATGCTTCTCTCTCGAGGACATAACGGACGGTAGGTGAAAAAATTACTGTTGGGCAATTGACAGAAAAGCTCATAGTTATGATGATATTCAAGGCAATGATCATGTATATAGGCATCACGTCCAAGAAAAGTAGACCGACTCCTGCCTGCATCTACTACTATTACTCCATGCATCGACCGCTATCCAGCAAGCATCTAGGGTATTAAGTTAATAAAAACAGAGTAGCACCTTAAGCAAGATGTAGACAAAGTAAACCCAAGCAATATGAATAAACCCCATCTTTTTATCCTTAATGGAAACAATACAAGTATGTGCCCTGTCCCTTTCTCTCACTGGGATTGAGCACTGCAAGATTGAACCCATCACAAAGCACCTCTCCCATTGCAAGATAAATCTATCTAGTTGGCCAAACTAAATAGGTAGCTCGGAGAGAAATACAATGCTATAAAAATAATGCATAAAAGAATTTAGAAAAGACTCAATTAATACTCATGAGTAATCTGATCATAGACCCACAATTCACCGGATCCCAACAAACACACCACAAAAGAAGATTACATCGAACGGAACTCCAAGAACATCAAGGAGAACAATGTATTGAAGATCGAAGAGAGAGAAGAAAGCCATCTAGCTACTAGCTATGGACCCGTAGGTCTGTGGTAAACTATCCATGCATCATTCAAAGGGCAACAAGGATGATGTAGAAGCCCTCTGTGATCGGTTCCCCCCCCATAAGAGTGCCGGAAAAGGCCTCCAGATGGGATCGCGGAAGAACAAAAACTTGCAGCGGTGGAAAAAGTGTTTCAGGTGGCTCTCTGATGTATTGGGAATATTTGGGAATTTAAAGAGGTGGAATTAGGTCAAGAGGTCCCACGAGGCGCCCACAAGCCTAGGGGCGCGCCACCTTGAGCTTGTCGCTCCCTCATGACTCTTCTGGTCTTCTGCCAAACCTTCATGGGTCCCTTCTGGTCCAGAAAAAGTTAATCCAAAGTTTTTTCTCCATTTGCACTCTATTTGATATTGATTTTCTAAAAAGCCAAAACAAGCAAAAAAAAATAGCAACTGAAACTAGGCACTAGGTTAATAGGTTAGTCCCATAAAATTGCATCTAAAACATCCAAGATTGATACTATAATAGCATGGAACTATAAAAAACTATAGATATGTTGGAGATGTGCTACTTGTAATCTGCGTTGGTATTTCCCCGAAGAGGAGGGGATGATGCAACACATTAGAGGTAAGTATTTCCCTCAGTTATGAAACCAAGGTTATCAATCCAGTAGGAGAACCAAGCAACACTATGTAAACAACACCTGCACCTGCACACAAACAAAAAATACTTGCAACCCAACAAGTAACGGGGTTCTCAACCCCTCAATGCTATTGAGATAGATTAAATTGTATGATATTTGATAAATAGATCTAACTAAAACACAAAATAAAATAAATAAAATAAAATTGCAGCATAGTATTTTTGGTTTTAATATATGATAGGAAATAAACCCGGGGCCATAGTTTTCACTAGAGGTTTCTCTCGAGAAAATAGCATACGGTGGGCAAACAATTTACTATTGGGCAATTGATAGAAAAGCAAATAATTATGACGATATCCAAGGTAATGATCATGTATATAGGCATCACGTCCAAATTAGTAGACCGAAATGATTCTTCGTCTACTACTATTACCCCACACGTTGACCGTTATCCAGCATGCATCTAGTGTATTAAGTTCATGAAAAAGCGGAGTAATGCATTAGGAAGATGACATGATGTAGACAAGATAAACTCACATATGAATAAACACCATCTTGTTCCCCTTAATAGCAATGTTACATGCGTGTCATGTCTGTTTCTGTCACTGAGATTGAGCATCGCAAGATCGAACTCATCACAAAGCACCTCTTCCCATGGCAAGATAAATCAATCTAGTTGGCCAAACCAAACCAATAAATCGGATAAGAAATATGAGGCTATAACAATCATGCATAAAAAAGTTCAGAGAAGGCTCAAATAATATTCATGGATAGATTTGATCATAAACTCACGAATAATCGGACCCCAACAAATACACTGCAAAAGGAGTTACATCAAATATATCTCCAAGAACATCGAGGAGAACATTGTATTGAAGATCAAAAAGAGAGAAGACACCATCTAGCTACTAACTACAGACCCGTAGGTCTATGGTAAACTACTCACACATCATCGGAGGGACATCAAGGATGATGAAGAACCCTACGTGATATAAAGTTGCTAGAAAATGTATATAAAACATCCAAGATTGATAGTTTAATAGCATGGAACAATAAAAAATTACAGATAATTGGAGATGTATCAAGCACCGCCAAGCTTAATTCATGCTTGTCCTCGAGTATGTAAATGATAAAAACAAAAAATAATATGTGGAATGCTACCTATCATGTTCATCAAATATTCTTTTCTTTTGTAGCATTGACATTTGGACTTTAAGTGATTCCAAGCAATAGTCTATAATTTGACATGAAGACATCAATACTCAAACATATCAACAAGCAACCATGTATTTCAAAATATGAATGCTAAAGAAAGCTATCCCTAGCCCATTATGCTCCATCATTGATCCATTCATGACACACACTCAAATATTAGCTACATCCAATGCACAAGTATGACAATAGTGTTCCCTAGTTGGCGCTTTATAAGAGAAGATGGAGACTCAATAAAAATAAAATTTTCATAAAAGTAAATAGTAGGCCCTTCGCAGAGGGAAGCAGAGATTTGTAGAGGTGCTAGAGCTCATACCTTAAATTGAGAGATAAATTTTTTTTGAGATGCATGATTTTCCTGTCAACGAAAATGACTGAGAATTCCCAATATCTTCCATGCTAGATAAATCATAGGCGGTTCCCAAACATAAAATAAAGTTTATTTCCTTTTCACCAGTCTTTCACAATCCATGGCTAGCCGTATCAACGGGGTGCCTCCATACCAACACTTTCCAAGGAATTTACTATTGACAACATATATAATTTATTTTCATCTAGGCACTAGGAATTGAAATCACAAGTGCTCCCTGGGTGATTTTGGTAATTAATGTCAACATATCTCTTGTTAGACTAATATTTTATCTAGTGTATTTCAGATAAGTTCAACAATGGCGTGGCATGGACAAGAGGATGTGGAACCCCTTCAAAATGCTAAGGATGCATATTGGCAAAAGCTCAAGACACTTCATTTCTATTTTAGTGATCCAAGATCACATTGAGTCTACAGGAAAGCCAATGCTATTAAAAGGGGATGAGGTGTTGCTTAATGGTCTACTTGCTCAAAATGCTTAGTGATATTGCTCCAAAGCCATCAACCACTTTCTCATTTCCAAATGTGTCCAAAACCCAAAGTCAAACTCGGCTCAACCGAAAGATTCTATCCGGCGGCACCGAGTTCATTTGACCTAACCACTACCAGACACACTAACACCTCGGTCACACCGATACGGATCTCGGTCTCACCGAGATGGACTTGAAAGCTCTCTGTTGCCTATTCAATTATTACGTCTCACCGAAATGTGCAATTGGTCCCACCGAGTTTGCTTGACCAACTGTCTATTTGCTCTTTCCTGAAATCGGTCTCACCGAGTTCAAACAATCGGCTTCACCGAGATGCGGTTTTGCACGTCCTAGCACATCAGCCCCACTGAGTTGTTCCAGTTGGTCCCACCAAGATTCCTCACATTCACATTTTGAACTGAATCGGTCTCATCGAGTTCTTCTATTCGTTCTGACCGAGTTGGGTCAAATGTGTGTAACGGTTGGATTTTATGTGGAGGCTATATATACCCCTCCACCCCATTCTCCATTTGTGAGAGAGCCATCAGAGCGCCCCTACACTTCCAGCCTACATTTTCTGAGATCATCAACACAACATCTATTACCTTTTGGAGAGTGGTGTCTAATAGATTTGTTAGCTGTCGCTTTGGAGCCTTCGACGAGATTGTGGAGTTGAACCAAGAAGTTTGTAAGGGCAAGGAGATCGCCTACTTCGTGAAATCTACCCGAGTGAGGCAAGACCTTCATGGGTGATGGCCATGGTGGGATAGACAAGGTTGCTTCTTTGTGGACCCTTCATGGGTGGAGCCCTCCATGGACTCGTGCAACCGTTACCCTTCGTGGGTTGAAGTCTCCATCAACGTGGATGTACGATAGCACCACCTATCGGAACCACGCCAAAAATCTCTGTGTCTTCATTGCGTTTGCACACTCAAATCCCATCCCTTTACTTTCTTGCAATTAGCATGCTTTAGTCTTTCTACTGCTCATACTCTTGTCATGCTTTCTTGAAATGTATTGTGAATGCTTAAACTTGTGCTAAAACTTAACCTCAACTTTAAGAACTTAAAAATTGCCACTTTTACTTGTTGAGGGTCTAGTCACCACCCCTCTAGACCCCTCTTCTTGATCCTTTCAATTGGTATTAGAGCATTGGTCTCCATTGCTTTGATTTAATAACCATTGGATGTAGATGGATGATTCTACGATTGGGAGTATTAGACGTAGAGTGCCAGTGCTTGACGGAGAGTTCTATAGTTCTTGGAAGGATGAGATGGTTTAGATGTTCAATGAATATAATTTGAACAAGTATATTACTAGCCCTTACGCGCCCCCATTGATCCTCTCCATTCTACCACACATGAGTATCCTGACATGACCCACAATCTTAGAACTATTGATCTTATCATGAGAGGATTGCCTAGGAATTTGCTTGTATGCTTTCCTACATTTGAATGTGCTTATACTCTATGAAAATATCTTGAGGAGCGCTTTCCAAACTATTCCTTGAAAAATCTAGATGAGATTCTTCAAAAGCCCATTGCTTTTCAAAATATGGATACCCGTGATCCTAAATTTGATGATTGTCTATTTGAGCTTCGTGATCTTATGCGTGTCAAAGGAGATGTTGGAATCATTAGTAGCATCACCTCACAAGTTATTAGAATTCGTAAGTATTTACATTGTCATGGTCATACATCTAATGAATCACTCTCTATAGATGATGATCATTCACATGATGATGTTGAGCATGGATATTTTGATGAGGATGATGATGGTGACTTTGATCTTGATGAGTCAATGAGACACTTTGCTATTATGGCTAACCTTCGTGACTACATGGACAGAGGAAAGGAATGGGTTCTTGATAGTGGATGTACGGATCATATGACCGGAGATAAGGACATGTTTCGTGATCTTGTTAAAAATGACGATCCTTGGAAGTATGTCACTTTTGGTGATAACTCAAAGGGAAAGGTAGTTGGCCTTGGTAAGGTGGCTATCTCCCATGATATCTCTATCCAGAACGTCATGCTTGTTGAACCTATCGGTTATAATCTACTTTCTGTATCTAGACTAGCTGACTTCAGTTTCAATGTTCTATTTACGGAAATAGATTGCCAGGTGTTTCGAAGAGATAATCGTAATATGGTCTTTACTGGTATTTGTAGAGGTGATCTATACATTGTTGATTTCACTAAGAGAGCTCAACCTCGTACATGCTTAATTGCTAAATCCTCTAAAGATTGGTTGTGGCAGAGAAGATTAGGTCACGTGGGTATGTGAAATCTTGATAAGCTTATTAAAGGTGATCATATCCTTGGTGTTAAAGATGTCATATTTGACAAGGATAGAGTTTGTAGTGCTTGTCAAGCAGGAAAACAAGTTGGAGGAAGTCATCCCGTGAATAACATCATGATCATGAGAAGACCGCTTGAACTACTTCATATGGATCTTTTCGGTCCCAACTCCTACAAGAGTCTCGGTGGTAACTCATTCGATTTGGTCATTGTTGACAACTTTTCAAGATTTACGTGGATGTTCTTTCTTGATGATTGCAGGTCCAAAAGATCTTCAAGAACTTTGCTAGGAAGGCTCAAAACCAATTTGAAGTGAAGATCAAGAAGGTTCAAAGTGACAACAAAACGGAGTTCGAGAATGCAAATGTGGATACCTTTCTTGACAAAGAAGGGATCTCACATGAGATCTCGGCTACATACACAGCTCAACAAAGTGGAGTTGTTGATACGAAGAGTGGCGAGGACGATGCTTGATGAATACAAGACGCCAAGACACTTTTGGGCGGAAGCGGTTGAGACAACTTGTCATGCTACGAATCGACTATATCTTCACAAGCTTCTCAGCAAGATGGCATATGAGATTCTCACCGGTAACAAACCCCAGTTGGATACTTTCGAGTATTTGGCTCAAAGTGTTACATTCTTGATAAGCATGGTCGCTCGAAATTTTCTCCTAAATCTCATGAAGGTTTCCTACTCAGTTATGGCTCAAACTCTCACACTTACCATGTCTACAACAATTTCACCTGAAAGGTTGAAGAGACGGTAGATGTGAAGTTTGATGAATCTAACGACTCGCAAGTAGAGCAATTGCCAATTGATGTAGGAGACAAAGATCCTTCGGAAGCAATTCAAGAATTTCTTATTGACAAGATTCGGCCAAAGGAGGTGAAGGAGAGTACCTCGTCCATTCCAGTGGAAGCCTCAACTTCACATCAAGGTGAACCACTAGTTGATTTGGAGGCATCCACAAGTGGAACATGTCAAGACGGAGGAAATGAGGAAGTACAACAAGATGTACCACATTAACCTCCCTCTCCACCTCCACAAGAGAACAAAAATGCCAACAACAATGATGAAGGACAATAAGAAGAAGAAGAAGAAGAAGAAGAAGAAGAAGAAGAAGAAGAAGAAGAAGAAGAAGAAGAAGAAGAAGAAGAAGAAGAAGAAGAAGAAGAAGAACAAGAAGAAGAAGACAATGAAGAGGATGTTCCACCCCAGCCTAAACAAAACTTCTCACGAGTTAGAGCAAGATTCACAAGAGACCATCATGTCGAACAAATTTTTGATGATATTCAAATAGGGAGAATTACTCGCTCTAAAACTTGTTTAGCTAACTTTTGAACACTACTCATTCATTTCTAATATTGAACCTATGAAGGTTGAAGAAGCTCTTGAGAATCCGGATTGTGTAAACGCTATGCATGAAGAGCTATACAACTTCGAGAGGAATCAAGTGTTGACATTGGTTGAAAAGCCGGACGACAACCACAATGTCATTAGAACCAAATGGGTGTTTGAGAATAAGCAAGATGAGGATGGACAAGTTGTACGCAACAAGGCCCGCCTCGTTGCCTAAGGCTACACTCAAGTCAATGGTATGGACTATGGTGAGAAATATGCCCCCATTCCTAGACTTGAGTCCATACGCATCTTACTTGCTTATGCCAATCACCATGATATCACTTTACACCAAATGGACATTAAAAGTGCTTTTCTAAATGGTGAAATTGAGGAGGAAGTTTATGTTAAACAATCTCCCTGATTTGTCAATCCCAAGAAACCTAATCATGTCTAGAAACTTCACAAAGCTCATTATGGTCTTAAACAAGCTCCTAGCGCATGGTATAAATGCTTGACCAAGCTCCTTATTGAAAAAGGCTTTGAAATTGGGAAGATTGATTCTACACTTTTTAGTAAAAGGGTTAATGGTGAATTATTTGTGTGCCAAATTTATGTGGATGATATCATATTTGGTTCTACTAACCCTCATTTTAGTGAAAAGTTCGGAATGCTAATGTCGGAGAAGTTCGAGATGTCCATGATGAGTGAACTCGAATTTTTCCTTGGTTTGCGAATCAGGCAAACTAAGGAAGGTACCTTTGTTTCTCAAACAAACTATACCAAGGATCTTTTCAAGAAGTTCAACATGCAAGAAAGCAAAGGTATGAAAACACCCATGCCTACTAGTAGACATCTTGACTTGACTAAGGATGGCAATCCGGTTGACCAAAAGGTTTACCGCTCTATGATTGGCTCATTGATATATCTATGTGCCTCCCGTCCCGATATTATGTTAAGTGTGTGCATGTGTGCAAGATATCAAGCGGCCCTAAAGAATGTCATCTTAAGGCTGTGAAAAGGATAGTGAGATACTTAACTCATACACCAAACTTTGGCATTTGCTATCCTAAAAGGTCATATTTTGATCTTGTTGGCTACTCCGATTCTGACTATGCCAATGATAAGGTTGATTGAAAGTCCACTTCGGGTACTTGGCAATTTCTTGGTAGATCCCTTGTGTCTTGGTCCTCCAAGAAACTAAACTCGGTATCCTTATCCACCGCCGAAGCGGAATACATTGCCGCCGGATCATGTTGTGCTCAATTACATTAGATGACCCAAACTCTTAAGGATTATGGGATACATGTGAAACATGTTCCATTACTTTGTGGCAATGAAAGTGGCATTAAGATTGCTCACAATCCCGTGCAACATTCTCGAACTAAGCATATTGAAGTTCGTCATCATTTCATTCGAGATCATGTTGCTAAAGGAGACATCAATCTTAAGCATATTCCTACCGATAAGCAATTGGCGGATATATTCACCAAACCACTTGATGAGAAAGTTTTTGCCGTTTGAGAGGTGAATTGAACATCATTGATTCCTCAAACTTGGAGTAGAAACTCCATTTGGATACATGCAAGGCATGAGCCTTTTATGACTAATACTTGATGTCTCTCCTATGACGATGATCATATGTCTTGGATCTATACTTGTACCCTTGCATGTTATCTACCCTTGTAGGTACTTTGATGAGCCCAAATCTATGAGATTGCGAGTCACTCACATTTTGAGCAATCTCTACATCTCCAAGTTCCTACTATAAGGTTGTTGAATACAAGGAAGCACGAACCCACTCAACACATCCTTTAACAATTTAAATATATCAAATTTCATTTGGTATCAACTTTAATGATTGTCATTTTGGATACACAAGTGCTCTTCCTTGCAAGACTAACTCAGGTAGGAAGGTGAACTCAAACTTCTAGAGGTGCTCCCAACTCTTGATGGACAACATTAACCTTGAGCATCCAACACAAGTTCGACTACATGATCAAGATCAACACAACAACCCAAGGTATGTCATTCCATCTTAGAGAAGCTTTGCTCCAAATCATGAGCCAAAGTAACTCAACGAGATATGAATACATCAAAATGCTTAAACAAAAATGGTAAACCCATTTTGAGCTTGAACGATGAGTATGACCTCCGATCAAGTGTTATCACTTGACTCCTCAGTCAATATACTCTAACATAGGTGACTCGTCGCCGACCCCTTCTAGATGAAGTTCTCTAGTGTTCCTTTGCTCATTTACTTTGTGTTCTTGCATATGTTTCTTGCTATTTTGTCTCCCTCTTTATAAAAATAGCATCTAGATCTTTTATCTTATTTCTGTTTTTCTCTGTAACTTCTGTGTTTTAAGTCATTGCAAAGCTTTCTATTAATTCCTTGCAAATCATTGTGAGATTTCATTTGCCAAGTGAGCTGAGATTGACAAAATATTTACTCCAAGTTGAACTCGGTCCCTCCGATCCAAACCCATCGACTTGACCGAAGCACAATGTCTTCTTTTGAACAGTTCATCGGTCCAACCGACATGGACTGATTCGATCTCACCGATCTGGACTTTCTGTGACTGTCATTTCGGCGTCACCGAAGAAAAACAATTGGCATCACCGATTTCAACTCTGAGAAAATATTTTTTTCATTTCTTATTGTCTATTTTCTTCAGCTCCACTCAATGATTATATCCTCTATCAGCATCTCAGACTACCTACTGCTTTGTAGTGAGTCTCAAGGACCACACCTATTTGACTCATGCTCCAGAAGTGCCCTTTCTTGGAAATTAATGTAAAAGGGAGAGAGAGAGACCATCAAAGCTTATCATGAGCTCATCTAAGCTCTTCTACCGATGCTCGTTGACAAAAGAGGAGAAAAGTCACATGTCTTTAAGAGGGGAAAGACATGTCAATATGTTTGATCGTAACTATTGCTAATATTCTTGTTGCTCTGATTTTGGCTGATATTACCACCTCTTGCTCTAATTTTCTCTCACCCTATCTTCTCCCATTATCCAATATCAGATTTAGGGGGAGAAAGAGTTTATGTCTAGCGAAGGAAAATCTCTGGAATTCATTGCAAAGATTTAGATATTTGGGGACATGTCAATATCCAAATGAAGTACTTACTACTCACTCATTACATGTCATCCCAGTCTTGGTACTCTTGTGGTTTCCTGAAATTGCTTTAATTAGAGTGTTCTTGTGTTATCTAACCCTGTTTTCTCAAGTCCACTCCTTCCAAAGCCAGCTGAAGACCACAAGGTACGTACATGCATCACTCTCATGTGCATTATGATCTCTTGCTGATGTACATATTGTTTGCAAGAGGGATTCATAAACATGAAGGTGCACTTCTTGTCCACATCATTTGCTCTGATGCATATAGCCAAGATACATGTAAGTCATTGCTTGCTCTGTCGTGCTTATGCATTCACATGTTCTTATATTCTAACTTCACATGATTGCATACATGTTGGGGGAGCTTATGCATGTTACATGTCCTTCCCAAGCTTTACCTATTACTCTGCATATCTTTTATCTAAAGCTTTGATGTATGTTGTAATCAATTGCCAAAAGGGGGGAGATTGAAAGCACAAGTTCTCCCTGGGTGATTTTGGTAATTAATGTCAACATATCTCTTCTTGGACTAATATTTTATCTAGTGTATTTCACACAAGTTCAACAATGGCGTGGTATGGACAAGAGGATGTCGAACCCCTTCAAAATGCTAAGGATACATATTGGCAAAAGCTCAAGAATCTTCATTTCTATTTTACTGATCCAAGATCACATTGAGCCCATAGGAAAGCTGAGGGAGTCCTGGATTAGGGGGTGTTCGCGTAGCCAGACTATACCTTCAGCCGGACTCCAGGACTATGAAGATACAAGATTGAAGACTTCGTCCCGTGTCCGGATGGGACTTTCCTTGGCGTGGAAGGCAAGCTTGGCGATGCGGATATTCAAGATCTCCTACCATTGTAACCGACTTTGTGTAACCCTAACCCTCTCCGGTGTCTATATAAACCGGAGGCTTTTAGTCCGTAGGACAACTTCATCATACAACAATCATACCATAGGCTAGCTTCTAGGGTTTAGCCTCCTTGATCTCGTGGTAGATCAACTCTTGTACTACCCGTATCATCAATATTAATCAAGCAGGACGTAGGGTTTTACCTCCATCAAGAGGGCTCGAACCTGGGTAAAACATCATGTTCCCTGCCTCCTGTTACCATCCGGCCTAGACGCACAGTTCGGGACCCCCTACTCGAGATCCGCCGATTTTGACACCGACATTGGTGCTTTCATTGAGAGTTCCTCTGTGTCGTCGCTTTTAGGCCCGATGGCTCCTTCGATCATCAACAACGATGCAGTCCAGGGGGAGACTTTTCTCCCCGGACAGATCTTCGTCTTCGGCGACTTCGCACTGCGGGCCAATTCGCTTGGCCACCTTGAGCAGATCGAAAGCTGCGCCCCTGGCCATCAGGTCAGGTTTGGAAGCCTAAACTACACGGCTGACATCCACGGGGACTTGATCTTTGACGGATTCAAGCCACAGCCAAGTGTGCCGCACAGTCTCGATGGGCATGATATAGCTCTGCCGCCGAACAACGCCTTGGAGGCCGCACACGCATCGGTTCCGACCATTGATTCGGAGCCTACTGCGTCGATCGAGGATCAGCTGTTGGACACTGCCTCAGGGGCTGCGATCTCAGAGGCGATCGAGCCGAACTCCAGCCCCGCACTCCGCATGGCCCGTGACTCCGAGGAGCCGGATTCCTCTCCGAACTCTGAGCCCCCCGCGCCCCCACCGGTCGAATCCGATTGGGCGCCGATAATGGAGTTCACCACCGCGGACATCTTTCAGCACTCGCCCTTCGGCGACATCCTGAATTCTCTAAAGTCTCTCTCTTTATCAGGAGAGCCCTGGCCGGACTACGGTCAGCAAGGTTGGGATACGGACGATGAAGAAATTCAAAACCCACCCACCACCCACTTCGTAGCCACTGTCGACGACTTAACCGACATGCTTGACTTTGACTCCGAAGACATCGACGGCATGGACGACGATGCAGGAGACGAACAAGAACCAGCACCTGTAGGGCGCAGGAAGTCCACCTCGTCATATGACATATATATGGTGGACACTCCAAAGGATGGAGATGGCGATGGAACAGCGGGGGACAATACCTCTAAGAAATAGCCCAAGTGCCAGCGTCAGCGGCGCCGCTCTAAATCCCGCCAAAGCAAAAACGGTGATTCCGGCACAGGAGATAATATTACTCCGGATAGCGCCGAAGAACACCCCCTCCAGCAAGATTCAGCACAGGAGGACAGAGAAGCCAGCCCTCACGAGAGGGCGGTGGACCAAGAGGTTGAGGACGATAATCATACGCCTCCCTCCGAAGACGAGGCAAGCCTCGACGACGACGAGTTCGTCGTGCCAAAGGATCTCGCCGAACAAGAGCGTTTTAAACGCAGGCTTATGGCCACGGCAAGCAGCCTCAAGAAAAAGCAGCAACAGCTTAGAGCTGATCAGGATTTGCTAGCTGACAGATGGACTGAAGTCCTTGCGGCCGAAGAGTATGAACTCGAACGCCCCTCCAAGAGTTACCCAACGCGCAGGCTGCTACCCCGACTAGAGGAGGAAGCACCTACATCACCAGCGCATGACATGGCCGACCGGCCACCTCGTGGCCGCGACAGAGAGGCCTCTTGGCCCTCCACTCAAGCCATGCCCCGACGCCGCGTCAAGCATACTAAGGCACGGGAAAATGCGTCCGACCTGCGCGACAAGGCAAGGCAAGGCAAACAAGACCGATCTACGGATCGCGCAGGCGCCCCACGGCATGTGATGGTGATCATCACTCCGGATGCAATAAATCTGGCCGGGCCGAACTCAAAAGACAAAGCTCTTTCGAGTTGCGTCGTGATATAGCCCAATACAGAGGCACCGCACACCCACTATGCTTCACACATGAGGTAATGGATCATAAAATCCCTGAGGGCTTCAAACCCGTAAACATCGAATCATACGATGGCATAATAGATCCTGCGGTATGGATCGAGGATTATCTCCTTCATATCCACATGGCCCGCGGTGACGATCTATACGCCATCAAATACCTCCCACTCAAACTTAAGGAACCGGCCCGACATTGGCTTAACAGCTTGCCAGCAGACTCAATCGGTTCTTGGGAAGACATGGAAGCCACATTCCTTGACAACTTCCAGGGCACTTATGTGCGACCACCGGACGCTGATGACCTAAGCCACATAATTCAGCAGCCAGAGGAATCGGCCAGGCAATTCTGGACACGGTTCCTAACGAAGAAAAACCAGATAGTCGACTGTCCGGATGCAGAGGCCTTAGCGGCCTTCAAGCATAATATTCGTGACGAGTGGCTTGCCCGGCACCTGGGACAGGATAAGCCGAAGTCTATGGCAGCCCTCACGACACTCATGACCCGCTTTTGCGCGGGAGAAGACAGCTGGCTAGCTCGCGGCAACAATTTAACCAAGAACCCTGGTAATTCGAATACCAAGGACAAAAGTGACAGGTCGCGTCAGAACGAACAAAAGCGCCGCGTTAACAGCGACAGCAACGAGAATACGGCAGTTAATGCCGGATTTCGAGGCTATAAATCCGGTCAACGGAAAAAGCCATTCAAAAGAAATACTCAGGGCCCGTCCAGTTTGGACCGAATACTCGACCGCTTGTGCCAGATATATGGCACCCCCGAAAAGCCAGTCAATCACACCAATAGGGATTGTTGGGTGTTCAAGCAGGCAGGCAAGTTAAGATCCGAAAACAAAGACAAGGGGCTGTATAGCGACAACGAGGAGGAGCCCAGGCCGCCAAACAATAGTGGACAGAAGGGATTTCCCCCGCAAGTGCAGACGGTGAACATGATATACGCAACACACATCCCCAAGAGGGAGCGGAAGCGTGCGTTACGGGACGTATATGCGATGGAGCCAGTCGCCCCAAAGTTCAACCCATGGTCCTCCTGCCCGATCACCTTTGATCGAAGGGACCACCCCACTAGCATCCGTCACGGCAGCTTCACCGCATTGGTTCTAGACCCAATCATTGACAGATTTTATCTCACAAGAGTCCTCATGGACAGCGGTAGCAGCCTGAACCTGCTTTACCAGGATACAGTGCGAAAAATGGGCATAGATCCCTCGAGGATCAAGCCCACCAAAACGACCTTTAAAGGCATCATACCAGGTGTAGAAGCCAACTGTATAGGCTCAGTTACACTGGAAGTGGTCTTCGGATCTCTGGATAACTTCTGAAGCGAGGAGTTAATCTTCGACATAGTCCCGTTCCGTAGAGGCTATCACGCACTGCTCGGGCGAACCGCATTCGCAAAATTCAACGCGGTACCACACTATGCATACCTCAAGCTCAAGATGCTAGGCCCTAGAGGAGTAATCACGGTCAATGGGAACACTGAACGCTCCCTCCGAACGGAGGAGCACACGGCAGCGCTCGCAGCAGAAGTACAAAGCAGCCTCTCTAGGTTGTTCTCCAGTTCGGCCTTCAAAAAGCCGGACACTGTCAAGCGTGCCCGGAGTACCCTACAACAAGACCGCCTGGCACATTCTGAGCTAGCATAGCAATGTGGCCCCAACCCTAGCCCTCGCGATATAGCGAAACTAGTGCTTCGCGTACATCACTACGCTCTTGAAATACCATGGGCACAGGCGAAGGGGCACTATCACGGCACGCCCGAAATACGGCTTAAACCGCACCAGGGGCTGCTGGATTCCTTTTTTTCTCTTACTATCAGGACTCCATACTTCAGACGACCCGTTCGGCAATTCAACTGCCGCACAAACGATGCAAGATCAAGGAAAGCAGACAAGCCACGCCGCATTATGGAACTCCCAGGTGGTCTCTATTGCGAGCAGTATACCTGTTTTTTAATACAATTCCGCGGCCTGCCCCTGGCCAGGACATGTTAAATAGTCCAATTTCTTTTGCTTATCGCACTATTGTATCGTTCCGCCTTCATAGCAGCCTTTCTATAAACAATGCATGGCTTTTTGTCTATTTTTTGCATTACCCTCTTTTTATATATATGTTTGTCAATAACATGTTGCATCCGTACACTGTGGTACGGCAAAAATACGCCAGGGGCTTCAGTACCCATCAATATGGCGTGAGAAGTCCGTACACTTTCACAAGTGCGGCACCCCGAACTTATAGCACTATATGCATCGGCTCCGAATCATGATTTGGGTCAATAGTTGGGTTTGCCCGGCTCCTATGTTTTGGTGCCTTACGTTCCGCTATATCGGCTAAGGTAGCACTAGGAGAACTACTGCGATTGTGCCGCAGTTGAGCTAGGCTGAGCACCTCAGTAGAGAAAGCTAAAACTGGCTGTCATGATGAGGCGAGAGACCGGTCGCTGTTCGAGAGGTTTTTCGAGTCCTTAAAGACTTATGCCGCTTCGAGCGAGGAACCGGCTTTGTCCGGCCAAGGCGTGGATAGCGCCCCGAACTCGGTCTTCCGAATACTAGGGGCTTCGCCGAAATTTAAAATTATAGAGTTCTATGGCTAAGTGAGAGTGTTCAAGCATTATAGTCCGATTGCCTTGTTCGTTGTGCTGAGCGCCTCCCTTGACGGACCCAATCATGGGAAAAAGAGCGCTCCGGTTTATCCCGAACACCCCAGCACTAGTGGCATGGGGGCAGAAGTCGATGACTGGCCATCTCTCAATTTTTTGATAAACGGCCGCACAGAAAGTAATATTTTAAATTCAAGCATTGCTTAGCGCATAGGAACAAGTTTTCGGCGCACAGGATAACACGAGCGAGTTCATTCAAAAATTACATCCTTGGTGCATTCATCCGCCATAAGGCGGGCACCGGCCAGAACATCCTTGTAATAGTTCTCGGGCTTGCGATGCTCCTTCCCCGGCGGCGGCCCGTCCCTCACAAGCTTCTCACCGTCCATCTTACCCCAGTGCACCTTTGCACGGGCAACGGCCCTACGGGCACCTTCGATGCAGACGGAGCACTTGATGACCTCGAGCCTTGGACAAGCCTCCACCAGCCGCCGCACCAGTCCGAAGTAGCTCCCAGGCAGGGCCTCTCCAGGCCACAGCTGAACTATGAAGCCCTTCAGGGCCTGTTCGGCCGCCTTGTGGAGCTCGACCAGCTACTTCAGCTGGTCGCTCAAGGGCACAGGGTGTCCAGCCTCAGCGTACTGAGACCAGAACACCTTCTCCGTTGAGCTGCCTTCCTCGGCTCGGTAGAATGAGGCGGCATCGGATACGCTGCGGGGAAGATCTGCGAATGCCCCTGCAGAGCTCCGGATTCAGGTAAGTAACAAGTAATTTACTTTTATATGTCTGCATTGCATAGAGAATGCCTTACCCGCCGCTATCTTTTTCACCGCATCCAATTCCTGGAGGGCCTTCTGGGCTTTGGCCTTGGCAGATTTGGCAGTTTTAAGGGCCGCAGCAAGCTCGGACGCTCGCGTCTTCGAGTCGAGCTCCAAACTCTCATGTTTTTTCATGAGAGCCTGAAGCTCTTGCTGCACGTCGCCGACCTGCGCCTCATATTTCTCCCGCTCGGTACGCTCCATGGCCGCTTTCTTCTCGGCCTCGGACAGCGCCTACTTGAGGGTCGCCACCTCAGTTGTGGCCCCTACAATAAGTAGTATACTCCTGTCATTTTTTGCAATTGCGTCTTCTTATAGGCATTTTTTCTATAAGGTATCTCTTACCTTCTTTCTCCTCGAGCTGCCATTTGGCAAGGCCGAGCTCTTGCTCGGTCCGCTCGAGGCCCTGCTTCTGGGCACCCACCTCCGCAGGCAGTGCGGCGGTGGCCAGCAGCGAAGCCTGCATACATATATTGACTCCTTTTTAGTTAGACTCCTGCGATATTTAATAGATCCTCTATTCGGCTTTTCTTTCCGAACGCCAAACAGAGCATCAGGGGCTACTGTCTATGCGGTAATATTTTTACATATTTTTTACTTAGCTCGAAGTCTGTTAGAAGGCTAGCACAAGCTTCAGTCAGTCCGCTTTTGGCGGACCGAACCTTCTGGACCACCGTACTCATGATGGTACGGTGCTCCTCGTCGATGGAGGCGCCCTCAAGCACCTCCAGCAGATTGTTCGGCGCCTCCGGTTGGACAGAGTACGCCGGCTCAATAGGCTTGCTCCTCTTGGTAGGAGTTCGCCTGCCGCGGTTCGGAACCGTTGATGATTCCGGCGCGGTGTCCGGCTTAAAGCCGGACTTGGAGCCCTGGGGGGTCTTGTCCCCTTTACTCATGGAGTCCGGGAGGTCGCCTCGCGGCTCCTCCTGGACCGGCTCCTCTTGCCCCGGAGCTTGTCGCGACGCCACTTCGGCGTCATCCGCAGCACAGGGGGAGGCAGCGGGCGGAACTGAATTCACGTCCGATGAATCCAGGGAGCCGCTCGACGACTCGTCGAGCCCGTCCTTGGGCGGGCTGCATGATTACATTCGACATTAGGGAAAGCTGCGCAACAAAAGGAACATCATGAGTTACACTGGTATCCGAACACTTACGATTTCACCGGACGCTTGGCTCTATCCGGCCACTCCTCTTCGTCCTCGTCGGCGTCGGGGGCATAGTCCGGCGGAGGGGTTTTCCTCTTCTTGGACCCTTCGGCCTCCCCTAATGGGGGGGCCTTCCTCTTCTTTCCTCCCCCCGCTGGAGGGGGAGAGGTTTCTTCTTCCTCCTCCTCGTCTTCACGGGAGGAGTGCGTCTCAGACTCGTCGGACGACAAGTCCGACACCACCATATGCCGGGAACTCTTTCGAGTCCCCGTGGCCTTCTTCTTCTTGGCCTTCTTCTCCGGCACCACATAAGGTGCCGGAACCAGCAGCTTCACTAGGAGAGCAGGGGCTGGGTCTTCAGGCAAGGGAGCCGGACAGTTAATCAGTCCGGACTTCGCCTGCCAAGCCTGTCAAAGGTGAGGGAGTTTAGATCCCGCATAGAGTCAAACTATGAAAAAACTTAACATCCTGTAAAAGATGAAAATATCTTACCTCGCCAGAAGGATGTTGCGAGCTGAATCTGCGGTCTTCGGAGGCGGATGTGGGAGCCTCGGCGCCTTTGGTTAGCCCCTTCCAGGCATCTTCGTACGTCGTGTCGAAGAGCCTGCTCAGAGTTCGGTGCTACGCCGGGCTGAACTCCCACAAATTGAAGTCCCGTTCTTGACATGGAAGGATCCGGCGGACGAGCATGACCTGGACTACGTTGACAAGCTTGAGCTGCTTGTTCACCAGGGACTGGATGCATTTCTGCAGTTCGGTCACCTCTTCTTCGTCGCCCCATGACAAGCCCGTCTCCTTCCAGAACGTGAGCCGCGTAGGGGGTCCGGATCGGAATTCAGGGGCTGCGATCCACTTCGGATTGCATGGCTCGGTGATGTAAAACCACCCTGATTGCCACCCCTTCAAGGTCTCCACAAAGGAGCCCTCGAGCCATAGGACGTTGGCTATTTTGCCCGCCATGCCACCTTCGCACTCCGCCTGGTTGCCGCGCACCACCTTTGGCTTGACATTGAAGGTCTTGATCCAGAGGCCGAAATGGGGGCAGATGTAGAGGAAAGCCTCGCACACAATGATAAACGCTGAGATATTGAGGATGAAGTTCGGGGCCAGATCGTGGAAATCTAGGCCATAGTAGAACATGAGCCCGCAGACAAATGGGTGGAGAGGAAAACCCAGTCCGCGGAGGAAGTGGGGAAGAAATACTACCCTCTCATGGGGCCTTGGGGTGGGGAGAAGCTGCCCCTCATCAGGAAGCCGGTGCGTGATGTCTTTGGACAAGTTTACGGCCTTCCTTAGCCTTTTGACATGGCCCTCCGTGACGGAGGAGACCATCCACTTGCCTCCCGCTCCGGACATTATTGGAGAAGGTTGAGGTAGGAAGTGCGGGCTTGGGCGCTGGAGCTCGGATGCGCAGAAGATGGATAGGCAAAGGAGGAAGAAGGCATAGGTAAAAAGGTGGGTCCTTATCCCCTTATATGGGCAGATGCGACCATGCATCCCCGCCAGCCTAGTAAAACTCGCTTGCCTCCCAAGCGCCGTGATAAATGGCGCGGTTGGGTTACCCACGTCCGTATTGATGGGAATCCCGTAAATGGGGGACACGATCTCTGCTTTGACAAGACGTGCCAAGGAAACCGCCTCGCAAAACACGCTGAGGTGGAAAAGTGAAAACGATTCGAATAAAGGCTTGGCCGTAGTGTGATGTCACGCTGCGGAATACGTCAGCAGATTAGATTTGTGTTAATATTATTCTCTCTGTGGCAATACATGGAAACTTATTGTGTAGAGCCGGACATTACTCTTGGTGTTTACAAACTTTTATGAAGAATTTGGAGGAGGAACCCGCCTTGCAATGCCGAAGACAATCTACGCGCCGGACTCGTCGTCATTGAAGCCTGGTTCAGGGGCTACTGAGGGAGTCCTGGATTAGGGGGTGTTCGGGTAGCCGGACTATACCTTCAGCCGGACTCCAGGACTATGAAGATACAAGATTGAAGACTTCGTCCCGTGTCCGGATGGGACTTTCCTTGGCGTGGAAGGCAAGCTTGGCGATGCGGATATTCAAGATCTCCTACCATTGTAACCGACTTTGTGTAACCCTAACCCTCTCCGGTGTCTATATAAACCGGAGGGTTTTAGTCCGTAGGACAACTTCATCATACAACAATCATACCATAGGCTAGCTTCTAGGGTTTAGCCTCCTTGATCTCGTGGTAGATCTACTCTTGTACTACCCATATCATCAATATTAATCAAGCAGGACGTAGGGTTTTACCTCCATCAAGAGGGCCCGAACCTGGGTAAAACATCGTGGTCCCTGCCTCATGTTACCATCCGGCCTAGACGCACAGTTCGGGACCCCCTACCCGAGATCCACCGGTTTTGACACCGACAAAAGCCAATACTATTAAAAGGGGATGAGTTGTTGCTTAATGGTCTACTTGCTCAAAATGCTTAGTGATATTGCTCCAAAGCCCTCAACCACTTTCTCATTTCCAAATTTGTCCAAAACCCAAAGTCAAACACGGCCCCACTGAAACATTCTATCCGGCGCCACCGAGTTCATTTGACCTAGCCATTGCCAGAAACCTTAACACCTCATTCACACCGATATGGATCTTGGTCTCACCGAGACGGCCTTGCAAACTATCTGTTGCTAGTTGCAATTATTTCAGTCTCACTAAAATGTGCAATCGGTCCCACCAAGTTTGCTTGACCAACTCTCTGTTTGCTCTTTGCTGAAATCTGTCTCACCAAGTTCAAGCAATCGGCTTCACCGGGATGAGGTTTTTCCCTAGCCCTAGCACATCGGTCCCACTGAGATTCCTAACATTCACATTTTGAACTGAATCGGTCTCACCAAGTTCTTCTATTCGGTCTGACCGAGTTGGATCAAATGTGTGTAACGGTTAGATTTTGTGTGGAGGCTATATATAACCCTCCACCCCCTTCTCCATTTATGAGAGAGCCATCAGAACGTGCCTACACTTCCAGCCTACATTTTCTGAGAGAGAACTACCTACTCATGTGTTGAGATCAAGATATTCCAATCCAACCACAAGAATCTTGATTTCTAGCCTTCCCCAAGTTGCATTCCACTCAAAACTTCTTTCCGCCATAACCAAATCTGTGAAAAAGAGTTGAGTGTTGGGGAGACTATCATTTGAAGCACAAGAGCAAGCAGTTCATCATCAAGACAACATCTATTACCTTTCGGAGAGTGGTGTCTAATAGATTGGTTAGCTGTCGCTTTGGAGCCTTCGATGAGATTGTGGAGTTGAACCAAGAAGTTTGTAAGGGCAAGGAGATCGCCTACTTCGTGAAGATCTACCCGAGTGAGGCAAGTCCTTCATGGGTGATGGCCATGGTGGGATAGACAAGGTTGCTTCTTCGTGGACCCTTCGTGGGTGGAACCCTTTGTGGACTCGCGCAACCGTTACCCTTCGTGGGTTGAAGTGTCCATCAACGTGGATATACGATAGCACCACCTATCGGAACCACGCCAAAAATCTCCATGTCTTCATTTCGTTTGCACACTCCAATCCCATCCTTTACTTTCTTGCAATTAGCATGCTTTACTCTTTACGCTGCTCATACTCTTTTCATGGTTGCTTAAAATGTATTGTGAATGCTTAAACTTGTGCTAAAACTTCACCTCAACTTGAAGAACTTAAAAATTGCCACTTTTACTTGTTGAGGGTCTAATCACCCCCCCCAGACCCCTTCTCCATCCTTTCAGGAATCCCTATTACCTGCCACACTCTCATGCAATGACAAGTGAATAAACACTCATCTTGAGAATACCATACAAACTAAAGTTGGCACATACAAATTTACTTGGAACAACATGGAAATACCGCATATAGGTAGGTATGGTGGACTCATTTGGCACAACTTGGTTTAGGACTTGGATGCACAAGTAGTATTCCCGCTTAGTACAAGGGAAGGCTATCAAATAGATTGAGAAGCAACCAACCAAAAAACAAAAACGATCAAAAACAAGCATTAAACATAACTAACACCAAATAATGCAGCACCGAATAATGCACCACAAGTAGGATGTAACACCGAATAATGCACCATAAGTAGTCAAGGAAACTTCACAAGATTGATAGCAACTACACATATGGATGTCTAGAGGCTATATCAAGCATTCAAACTACTTGGAACTCAAAGAATTCAATATGCAAGATCATTTTGAACAGCACCAAGAGTAGCTAATTAATCAAAACATAAACCACTAAAGCAAAAACTAACTGGAGCAATGGAGGAGTCACATACCAAGTAGCAATCCCCCAAAACAATTTCGGAAACGGGGCTCCGAGCAAAGAGATTAAAATTCAAGAACAGGAGACAGAGAGAGAGAGAGAGAGAGAGAGAGAGAGAGAGAGCTACATGGATTTTTTCTAGAGGTAGGTGATGAAGTGAGGTAACGGAGAGAGTGAGAAGTTACTTCTGGGGCCCACTATCCACCAGGGCGTGCCAGGTGGGTGTGGCACACCCTGGTGCCTAGTGGGCACTTTTTATTGTACGGATAATTCAGAAAACAAGATATTCATGGCATTTTATTGTATTTAACTAAAAATAACAGAAAATATAAAGTGGGTACAAAAGGTTGTGCCTACTAAATTCATCGACCACATGCCTCTCGAAAATAATCCATTAATAAGGTTGATCAAGTCTTATTAACAACCGCTTTCAATTAGAATGAACCGAAAGAATCTTTGTAAAACACTAAGTTACCTCAACGGGGATATGCATATCCCCAACAATAAGTGTTTCATATTTCATTTTGGTAGTAGGTAGAGGGAGTTGAAAACTCCCAATAGTAATTGTCGGAGTTTTTTCAATAATGTTAATACCATTCACTTGAAATTGTTTCTTTGGAAAATGCACTGTATGCTCGTTACCATTGATAAGAAAAGTGACCTTGCTTTTGTTGCAATCAATAACAGCCCCTGTAGTCTTCACAAAGAGTCTACCAAGGATAATAGACATGTTGTCGTCCTCGAACAAGTATAACAAAGTCCGTTAAGATAGTGACATTTGCAACCACAACAGGCACATCCTCACAAACACCGATAGGTATGGCAGTTGATTTATCAACCATTTGCAAAGATATTTCAGTGGGTGTGAGTTTATTCAGATCGAGTCTTTTGTATAAACAGAAAGTCATAAAACTAACACCAAATCCTAAATCACATAGAGCAGTTTTAACATAACTTCTTTTGATGGAACATAGTATAGTTGGTATTCCTGGATCTCCTAGTTTCTTAGGTACTCCATACTTAAAAGAATAATTATCAAGTATGGTGGAGATTTTAGCTTCAGGTATTTTTCTTTTATTAGTGACAATATCTCTCATATATTTATCATAAGGGGCCATCTTTAAAATATCAGTCAAACGTGTACGCAAAAAGACTGGCCTAAGCATTTCAGCAAAGCATTCAAATTCTTCCTCATCTTTTTTCTTAGAAGGTTTAGGTGGAAAGGGCATGGGTTTCTGAACAAATGGTTCTCTTTCTTTACCATGTTTTCTATCAACAAAGTCTCTCTTATCATATCATTTATTTTTAGAAGGTGGGTTATCAATAGCAACAGTAGGTTCTATTTCAACATCATTATCTAGTTCTTTATCATTGTCTGGTTGAGCATCTACATAAACACCATCATTGTCACTAGGTGAATGTTCAGTACCAAATTGAGTTTCAGCATCAGAAATAGAAACATCATTATCATCATCAGAAGGTTTTTCTACCTCAAGGTCACTAGAAGTATTCAAAGTCCTATCATTTTTCTTTATCTTTTTAGATGGACTAGGTGCATTAACATTAATTCTTTGAGAGTCTTGTTCAATTCTTTTAGGGTGTCCCAAGTGGCTCCTGAGTCCTTTTACCTCCTCTAGTCATTGCTCTAACATCATGATCATTCATATTATTATTCATTTCATTGAGTAACTCAGTTTGAGATTTAGCAACTTGTTCTAACTGAGTCTGAACCATAGAAGCATGTTTCCCTACTCCTAACATCATTAGTGATTCAAAATAACAACTCACTCAAGTGAGCAATCATATCAGCATTTTGCTTTAATTGTTTCATAACATAGGCATTGAAATGATCTTGCTTCATAATGTAATTATCGAATTTATACAAGCATTGACTAGGATGTTTATTGTAAGGGACATCACCTTCATCAAACTTTAAAATGGAATTTACCTATACCACCTATGGTGGTGTGTCAAGACAATGTATTTCTTCAATAGGTGGTAAATTCTTAACATCTTCAGCTTTAATACCTTTTTCCTTCATACATTTCTTTGCCTCTTGCATATCTTCAGGATCGAGAAATAAAATACCCCTCTTCTTCGGAGTGGGTTTAGGTGGTGGTTCAGGAAGTGTCCAATCATCATGATTCTTCAATATATTATTTAATAATTCCTCAGCTTGTTCAATAGTTTGTTCCCTGAAAACACAATCAGCACAACCATCTAGGTGGTCCCTAGAAGCTTAGTTAGTCCATTATAGAAGATATCAAGTATTTCATTTTTCTTAAGCGGATGATCAGGCAAAGCATTGAAGAATGGGAGAAGCCTCCCCCAAGCTTGTGGGAGACTCCCTTCTTCAATTTGCACAAAGTTAAATATTTCTTGTAAGGCAACTTGTTTCTTACGAGCAGGAATATTTTGTTTAGATAAGTACTAAATCATATCCCGGGCACTACGCACACAACAAGGAGCAAGAGTATTGTACCATAACTTAGCATCAACCTTTAATGATAAAGGAAATAAAAAAGAATATAGTAATGGTGATTTTTTTTCCTCATGAGCAAATAAGGTGGCTATATCATTTAATTTAGTAATATGTGCCACAACAGTTTTAGTTTCATAGCCATGGAAAGGATCAAATACAACCAAAGTAATTAACTCTAGGTTGATAGAGAATTCATAATCCTTATTGGTAATAAAGATAGGTGAAGTAGCAGACTTAGGATCATATTGTATTCTAGCATTCAAAAATTTTTCTTTCAACTTGCATAGCAATTTCTTAAGATCATCTCTATCCTTACAAGCAAGAAAGTCCCTGCCTACCTCACCATCCACAATGTAACCCTCAGGTATCTCGGGCAATTCATATCTTGGAGATCTAGGTCTAATAGGTGTTTCATAATTCTTAGTTTCAATAACTTCATCAGTTTCAACATTCTCACTAGTTTTAGCACTCTCAATTTCTTTAGCTCTAGCAAGTTGTTCATCAAGAAATTCACCTAGTGGCACGGTCTTATCAAGCATAGTACTAGCATCATCGCAAGCATCATTCATAGCAGAAGTATCATCATCAATTACTTGTGACATATCATGATTAATACATCTTGTGGTGTTGCAAGCTTACTCAAAACAGAAGGTGAATCAAGTGTAGAGCTAGATAATAGTTCCTTACCTCCCCTCGTCTTAGAGGGAACAATCTTGGTTCTTTCATCCTTAAGGTTCTTCATAGTGATAAACAGATATAAATCCAAGTGACTCAACAAATATAGTTATGCTCCCTGGCAGCAGCGCCAGAGAAGCGTCTTGATAACCCACAAGTGTAGGGGGTTGATGTCGCTTGAAGCTATGTCGGTTTTTCCCCAAAGAGGAGGGGATGATGTAGCACAGCGGCGGTAGGTATTTCCCTCAGATATGAAACCAAGGTTATCGAACCAGTAGGAGAACCAAGCAACACAACGTAAACAGCCCCTGCACACAAATAACAACCACTCGCAACTCAACGTGTTAAAGGGGTTGTCAATCCCTTTCAGGTAACAGTGCCAGAAACGGCATGTGCACAGGAGAGAGTTGTAAATATTGATAGATCGAACGCCAAATAAAATAAATTGCAGCAAGGTTGTAACGACCCGAGACCGACACTCCAGATACCTCCCATGTTTTGCGTGTCACCATGTGTTTTGTTTGTTTGTTGCATTCATCATGGCATCATTCGCATTGCATCGGCAGTTCGTTGCCGTCATTTTTTTCAAAACTTTCATACGTTCGAAGTTGCCGTTTCTCTCCGTTGCCTCCGTTGTCATTCTCTCAGACCAACCAGACCGTTCTCTTCTCTCTTGTCTCCTCCGTGGCCTTTTGTCAGACCGAATTGTCTTCGATCTTCCCTCTCTTCTAAATGTCCAACCTCTCTGTACAGTGCATCGACCCCTCGCGCACGTCCAAAAAACTTCCCCAAACCCGAACCGCACCTTCATGACCGATGGGTCCAGATCATCCCAAACATCCCTAAAATATCTTCAGTTTTTCCTTTGGCTCCCCTAACCTATTTTTTCCCAGATGTTTGATTACGATCGAAGGTCCGACTAACCCCTACCCATAAATCCACATGCTATAAATAACCGATCAGCCTAGCCTATCCTCCTGTCCCATCCATCCTTTCCCATCGCGTCGCCGCTAGCCCACCTGGTCTCCTCCTCATCTCCCCCACCGAGCCAACCACCATCCATCCATCTCAGATCCACCTCCCTCCGACCGCCTCCCGTGATTTCCGCGGCACTGAAATCCCTAGCAAATCGCAGCCTCCTCCTTCCCGCTTCACCCGCAATCAACCATATCCTCCCGAGAAAGGGCTTCTGCCTCCTCTCGTCCCAAAGAAGAGGACCTTCTCTTGCAGTCCCTCCCGTGCTCTCCTCCTGCAGCTCGCCTCGCTGGAGTTCGCCGCCACCGGAGTGCCACCACTAGGCTGTGTCCCCTCTCCCGTTCCCTTCTTCTCCTTCTCTTTAAATTTCTCTATTTTCTCTCATGTTCGACTCTCTCCGTGTCTCTTTCTTCGCAGCGCCCGAGGTCATGGCCGCTGCCCTTGTGCAGTCGCTGCCGTCGCCATGACCACCGCTGGGAGATGCCTCCCCTGCCGTGCTCGTGCCTGGATCCAGCCACTGCTACCCCGCGCCAGCCGCCGCACGCTTCGCTCGCCAAGGTCGCCCGCCTCCTCTCTTTCTACTTCGAGCAGGAGTTCGACACCCCTGCCGCGCGTGCCTGCATCCTCTGCATCGCGGCCCTACGCCTCTGCTCGCCCGCGTTGCGCCAGGCCACCTCGTCGCCGGGAATGGATTCCCAAGCCCAGATCTGATGCCTCCCGTCGTCCCCGTCGCCGGAGCCTTCAACAACGCCCCAAGTCCCGCCATGAACGCCCGACCTCGAGCTTCCGCTGGAGAGCCGCTCCACCACCTGATCAGGACGGGGACAGCCAGGTCCACTCCGTCCGGCGACCCCGCACCTCGTTGCCATGGATGGTTGTGCCCCGCGCCCGATCTGCGTTGGTCGTCGCCCAAGTCGTCCTCGACCTCCCGAGCCCTGGCGTCACCGCCCTCCGTTGTTGCCTCGCTGTTGTCCATCCGTGTCGTCGTGCCCCTACTTCCCCTGCATCGAAGACGAGCGCCCCGCCTCGTTGACCTACTCCAGTCCGCCGCCCGCTGCCCTCTTCCCGGCGAACCATGCCGACTCGCCGCTTCCCGTGCCTGCCGGCGCCCGCCTACGACCTCCTTTGCTTCAAGCCCCTGTCCCGCGACGACTGCACGCTGCCCTCGAGCGTTGACCGCGCCCCGAGCGGCTTCGCAGGACCAACCAAGTCAGCCGTTTGTTGCCTCCTCACCAACCGGGTCGAAGCCCATGGGTGAGCAGCCCCGTCCAGACCCCCTATGCATTTTGGCCCAGCCAGATTCGGCCCGCATGTCTTTTTTTTGTTCTGCGATTTGTCCATTTATCCCGAGAATTACCATTTTACAGAAAAGTCCCTCTAGATCATGCATTTAATAACTCACAAACCGTGCATCGGACTAAAATGCTTTAAACATGTAAAATACTTAGAATTTTATCTAGTTTCATAATTTGCAACTTTCATCCATGTTTAAATGTTTAAATGGCCGTTTGCACTAATTTGCATAATTAACATGAAAAATGGTTTATTTCATAACTAAATAACCGTAGCTTCATTTTAAATAAACTTTATCAGTAAGTGGGGTAGAAAAATGCATAGATTAACATGGTGGCATTACTTGGCATGTTTAACAAATCTAAAATATGGTTTAGGGAAGAACGGTACCAAATTCATAATATACATATGGGGATTTTCCGGAATTGTTGTTTGTTATTTCCTGCCTCATTCAAACTTGCCTAAATAGTTAGTTTACTTATGCCTCGCCTCTTTCCATGTTAACCAACTTTTAATTTTGTTGAGTACCTAAACGGGAGTGAACTAAATAATCGAATGTGGTGTTTCATCAATATGCAACTTGTTACATATTGAGCTCCACTTAACTTGTAGTGATGTTTGTGCACTTTGCCATGCCTTGCCTCATTAAACCGGACATGCATCATACTTGGTTGTGCATCATGCCACGCTTATGCTTGTTGGTTTACCATGTTGTTTGCTTTTTTCTAGTTGTGCTACTTCTCGATAGTTCTCGGTATCGTTGCGATTGTGAGGATCCGTTCGACCATGTTGGTTCGTCTACTTCATGGTGTCAGTCTTCTTCCTAACGGGATTGCAGGCAAGATGATCATTACCCTCGATATCACTTTTATCTATGCTTGCTAGTTGTTCGTTCTATCGCTATGTCGCGCTACCTACCACTTGTTTGTCATGCCTCCCATATTGCCATGTCAAGCCTCTAACCCACCTTCCTACCAAATCGTTGTTTGGCTAAGTTACCGCTTTTGCTCAGCCTCTCTTATAGCGTTGCCAGTTGCAGGTGCCTTGCAGGTTGTTCCATGTTGGAACATGGATATGTTGGGATATCACAATATCTCTTATTTTAATTAATGCATCTATATACTTGGCAAAGGGTGGAAGGCTTAACCTTTTGCTCGGTGTTTTGTTCCACTCTTGCCGCCCTAGTTTCCGTCATACCGGTGTTATGTTCCTTGATTTTGCGTTCCTTACGCGGTTGGGGTTATGGGACCCCCTTGACAGTTTGCTTTGGAATAAAACTCCTCCGGCAAGGCCCAACCTTGGTTTTAACATTTGCATAACAACCTAAACTTTTCCCTAGGGAGTTATAAACCTGAGGGTCATCTTTATTCAACCCCCCCCCCCAGGCCAGTGCTCCTCTGAGTGTTGTCCGAACCGGGCAGCCTGCGGGGCCACCTCGAGAAAACTCGAGGGTTGGTTTTACTCATAGTTTGTCCCATCCGGTGTGCCTTGAGAATGAGATATGTGCAGCTCCTATCGGGATTTGTCGGTGCATCGGGCGGTCTTGCGGGTCTTGTTTTACCATTGTAGGAATGTCTTGTAACTGGGATTCAAAGACTGATCGGGTCTTTCCGGGAGAAGGAATATCCTTCGTTGATTGTGAGAGCTTGTGATGGGCTAAGTTGGGACACCCCTGCAGGGTATAAACTTTCGAGAGCCGTGCCCGTGGTTATGTGGCAGATGGGAATTTGTTAATATCCGGTTGTAGAGAACTTGACACTTGACTTAATTAAAATGCATCAACCGCATGTGTAGCCGTGATGGTCTCTTTTCGGCGGAGTCCAGGAAGTGAACACGGTTTGGGTTATGTGTGAACGTAAGTAGTTCAGGATCACTTCTTGATCGCTTCTAGCTTCACGACCGTTGCGTAGTTTCTCATCTTACTCTTTGTATTTGTATGTTAGCCACCATATTTTCTTAGCGCTTGCTGCAACTCCACTTCACTACATTATCCTACCCATAAGCTTAAATAGTCTTGATCTCGCGGGTCTTGAGATTGCTGAGTCCTCGTGACTCACGGATACTTTCAAAACAGTTGCAGGTGCCGATGATACCAGTGCAGGTGATGCTACCGAATTCAAGTGGGAGTTCGACGAGGACCTTGGTCGTTACTATGTTTCGTTTCCTGATGATCAGTCATGGAGCCCAGTTGGGACGATCGGGGATCTAGCATTTGGGGTTATCTTCATTTCATTTGGATTTCTCCATAGTCGGACTATGTGTGTACTCTGAATGATGTATGAATTATTTGATCATTGTGTGATGTGGCGACTATAAGCAAACTGTATTTATCCCTTTCTTGTTCATTACAAGGGACTGTGTGAAGATGACCCTTCTTGCGATAAAACCACAATGCGGTTATGCCTCTAAGTCATGCCTCGACACGTGGGAGATATAGCCGCATCGTGGGTGTTACAAGTTGGTAATCAGAGCCATCCCCGACTTAAGAGCCCTGCTTGATCGAATCGCTGACGTTGTTGAGTCTAGAACAAAAAGTTTTGAGTGTTAGGATTATATATATCGGAGAGTAGGATTCTTTTTACTCCCCAGTCCCTTCGTCGCTCTAGTGAGGCCTCCTGACGTAGATGTTTTGACTTTCCTCAAATTTCACGAAAAAAATTTAGGATCACACGGGTATCTTGGAATCGTTCCGATATTCTTGTGACGAGAACATTGTTCTTGGTGCCTCCTGACATTTAGGGGTTATGGCAGTGTCCCGGGGAGTTGAGCACCGAGGTGTTGTCGTCACAGTTTTATCGTTGCCGTTCTGGAATACCTAAGCTCGTCGGCATCAAAAATCTCTTTTATGCAGTTGTTGGTGAGATAACCTCGACACCACCCAGTACTGGGAGGGAGTTCGGGAGTATTGCCATAGCTCGTATAACGGATGCTTTTCGAAGGTTGAGGTACATGATTTTCGGAGTTTTTCTTGGTTATGTGTTGACGGATGGATACAGTTGGAGCGTAGGGCTTGTTAGTTGTGTGATATATATTGTGCCTCCCTGTATCCCCAACACTTGATTGCATAACCAGAAAGTTTCTGCAGTTCTTAGGTGGGAATTCAAGTATCACGTAGGATATCTTTCCAACAGACACATGATACGATATGGGATCTATCATATGTTTGTTTCCGGCTTATTCTGCAAGCCAAATCCTTTGTTTTGTTTTGAGTTGTGGTATTCAAGTTGCTTCTATCTCAAGTGTTGATTCCATACCTTCCCTAAGTGGTGTTCGCGTACTTCTATATGAATACCAATCCTTCTTGACCATCGAGACTGTCTTGAAAATTCTTTTCCGTCTGATGTGCTTCTCTTGACATTAATCCTATCATTTCAATATTTGCTAGATCAATTCTCAGTTCTTTGCAACGGTGTTCTTTCATCCGTCCCGAGCTGCCTTTGTTTTCCCGCCCTCCCACCCTTTTTTTCTTCAAGGACTCAGATTCCTTAATCGAGTATCCATTTTATTGATGTGAAGTTTCTTCATTATTTCCTTCAATGTTCTTAGACGGTGATTTCTCGTGAAGATGGTCAGGAGTTTCAAGTTCATCATTCTTTGTTATCATTTTCTTCTCCAGTGGATTCAATTCAAGTTTATTGATCATATCCTTTTCCTCGTTTCAAATGCTTCCCCATGCCGATGCACCTCTTAATCATTCACCTTTGTCTATTCGTATCTGAAGTGCTGAAGACATCTCAGAAGATTCGCATTTCCATTCTTAATCCTTTCAAGCTATTTCGAGGTTCTTATCTTATTCAAGCCATTTAAATTTTACCGGTGCATTATCTCTTCCTAAGAAATCATTTCCAACGGTGTTTTGTTTGAGTGGGCCCTAACCCACATGTCTTTTCCCAGGATCTTACCTGACTCTTCTAATTATTTTCCGGAGTTATTCTCAAATTCGTTTCAACTTTTGACATAAGAATGAATTTTCATCAGTCAAATGCCTTCTCCAAGATCACTTACCAAACATTTTCATCGTTGGTTCAACAATTCTATTCTCCATTCCGGAGTGTCTCAACAATTTTAGTGGTGGTTCTCGTCATCACCGAAGAAGAGTTTCTCTTAAATCTTGTCCATTCTCTTGAAGATTCATGGTTCTAGCTTCATGCCATCCTCTCAAATTGTTCCGATCATCAGGAATTCTTTTCATACCCATCTGGAGCATTTCAGGAGTTGTTTTCGTTTCTTGATCATCCAAAGGCCATCATTTCAGAAGATTTATTCGCTCTCAACATTCAGCTCTCATTCCCCAATTCTACCGGCCGGCGCATCATTTAAATATCCTCTAATCAATTCATGATCTCTTCGTTCTCATGTATCTAAATTCCCTCAAGTATCTTCATTCGTTTTCAAATTCTTCACGGTGAATTGTGCCTTTGCTACTTTCATTTTCAATCCTTACGGTGGTTCGTTCCAGATTCCTCTTCCTTTGCTATCATATCAATTCATTTTTTCTCTCATAATCCTACCGGGGGTTCATTGAAGACCTTCCCAAGCTTGGCTATATATCTTCAATCTTTTCAAGAAGAATAAGTAGTATGCCAAATCCGTTGCTTGTCATCAATTTAAATTGGTGAAGGATGCGCATAACATAATTCTTATTCTTGCTTCATCCAAGTGATTAATTCCTTCTTCCGGAGTTCGCCATGATATCAATTTGTCGGTGCTATGTTGTTCATCTTTTGTTTCCGAAGTTCCAAGCTCTCAATTATCTCATCGTGAAGTTCCATCTAAATCATTGCAAGGCTTTATCTTAATTATTTTCAAGCTTCATGTCTTTCTGACCATCTTGTTATCTATCTGGAGTCCTTCGAGAGTTTCATCATGGTGGTTCATCAGATTTAATTCATCTTCAAGATTATTCTTGGAGGAGCTCAAGTATTATTCTTCTTGCATTCCAAAGTGCAATGCTTTCTACCTTATCTTTAGGGTGGTGTTATGTCACTCTTGACAATTTCCTTCATGTTTCATGATTCACAAGTGTCAAGAATGAGGTATTTTAAATCCATCAATCTCTTCGTTGGAGTTATCTTGGTAAAGATTCCACCTAAAGCCTTCCCTAAGGAATGTTGCTAATTGTGGTGCCTATAGATAATCCAAGTTTCCTCCTATTCTCTCGGTAAAAGGAGTTTTCATCTCCTTGTTGATATAAATTCAATCAACTGTTTCCGTTAGTGGCCGGTTGTCACCTCACAATTTTGAGATGTTTTCCATAAGCCCACAACAAGCTTGTGCTTTTCGTTGTTGATTTCCCAACAACTCCGTTCAATCCTTCTTTGCAAGGATGCTTTCCAAGTTCATTTGTGGCAGGAGTTGGCATTTGCTTCTCCCTTCTTTTCTTTCCAATAATCTAGCTTCTACTCTTTGTTTCGGAGGCGCTGTGTTGTTGCTCTCTTCGACACATCATCTCGTTTTCTCAAGATCGTATTATTTTCATTGCTTAACAATGTTAACCGGAGTGTCGTGTCCTCTTTTCAAGTTCTTCTCATCTTATCAAGTTTTGATTCGCTTTTCTACCGGAGTGATGGCAAAATTCTTTCCTTCTCATTCGTTGTCTATCACGTTTAAACCTGACTGGTTTCAAAGCCTATCTTATCCCTTCAGCCTCTTTGTTCTCGTCGTATTCCTTATTCTTCTTGTCTAATGGAGTATTTCCTATTTCGTTCATCTCTGTTGTGTCATTTCTTCAAGCTTTGCAACCTCTCAAGGTTCCTTGGTTTCACTCTTTTGTCAAGAAGCAACTTATTTTTACCTCTTCCTTCTTCTGTTTCTCTCCGGTGCCATCCCTAGATCTCGGGGCGAGATCGCTTGTAAGTGGAGTTGAGTTGTAACGACCCGAGACCGACGCTCCAGATGCCTTCCATGTTTTGTGTGTCGCCGTGTGTTTTATTTGTTTGTTGCATTCATCATGGCATCATTCGCATTGCATCGGCACTTCGTTGCCCTCATTTTTTTCAAAACTTGCATATGTTCGTAGTTGTCGTTTCTCTCCGTTGCCTCCGTTGTCATTCTCTCAGACCAACTGGACCATTCTCTTCTCTCTTGTCTCCTCCGTGCCCTTTTGTCAGACCCCGTTGTCTTTGATATTCCCTCTCTTCTAAATGTCCAACCTCTCTGCACAGTGCATTGACCCCTCGCACGCATCCGGAAAACATTCCCGAACCTGAACCGCACGGTCATGACCGATGGGTCCGGATCATCCCCAAACATCCCTAAAATATCTTCGGTTTTTTCCTTTGGCTCCCCTAACCTATGTTTTCTTGGTTGTTCGATAATGATTGGAGGTACGACTAACCCCTTCTCATAAACCCACATGCTATAAATAACCGATCAACCCTAGCCTATTCTCCTGTCCCATCCATTATTTCCATCATGCCGCCGCCAGCCCACCTAGTCTCCTCCTCGTCTTCCCCACCAAGCCAACCACCATCCGTCCGTCTCAGATCCACCTCCCTCCGACCGCCTCCCGTGATTTCCGTGCCACCGAAATCCCCAGCTAATCACAGACTCCTCCTTCCCGCATCACCCGCAGTCAACTAGCTCCTCCCGAGCAAGGGCTTCTGCCTCCTCTCATCCCAGAGAAGAGGACCTTCTCTTGCAGTCCCTCCCGTGCTCTCCTCCTGCAGCTCGCCTCGCCAGAGTTTGCCGCCACCGGAGCGCGACCACCAGGCCATTTCCCCTGCCACGTTCCCTTCTTCTCCTTCCCTTTCAATCTCTCTATTTTCTCTCATGTTCGACTCTCTCTGTGTCTCTTTCTTCGCGGCGCCCGAGGTCATGGCTGCTGCCCTTGTGCAGTTGCTGACGTCACCATGACCACCGATGGGAGATGCCTCCTCTGTCGTGCTCGCGCTCGGATCCAGCCGGTTCTACCCTGCGCCAGCCGCCGCACGCTTCGCTCGCCAAGTTCGCTCACCTCCTCTGTTTCTACTTCGAGCAGGAGGTCGACACCCCTGCCTCGAGCCACAACCACGTGTGCCTGCATCCTCTGCATTGTGGTGATGTGCCTCTGCTCGTCCGCGTTGCGCTAGGCCACCTCGTCACCTGGAATGGATTCCCAAGCCCAGATCTGACGCCTCCCGTCGTCCCCGTCGCTGGAGCCTTCAACAATGCCCCAAGTCATGGATGGTTGTGCCCCGCGCCCGAGCTCCGTTGGTCATCACCCCAGTCGTCCTTGACCTCCCGAGCCCTGGCGCCGCCGCCCTCCGCTGCTGCCTCGCCGTTGTCCATCCGTGCCGCTAACGGTGTCCTGGACTAGGGGTACTCACCACGCCGTCTCCCAATCAGTTGGATTGGGCTGAGGACCCCCATGGTCGTATGCTCATGGGCTAGTTCGAACAGCCGATGTATACACAAGGAAGATTCCACAAGACTTGGTGATCAAGATAAGGACTCCTCTGCAACGGCGTATTCAACTAGGACTCTTGTTATCCTAGGCCTATGGTACATTATATAAGCCAAGTCCAGGCTAGTCGATAGATCATTATGACATTACTCATCATACATGTAGGGTCTAGACCACAACATACGATCTCGAGGTAGATCAACTCTTATAACCCCTATACTCATCAAAATCAATCAAGCAGGAAGTAGGGTATTACCTCCATCAAGAGGGCCCGAACCTGGGTAACATCGTGTCCCCTGTTTCCTGTTACCATCAATCCTTAGACGTACAGTTCGGGACATCTGCCGGTTTTGAAACCGACAATGGTGCTTTCGTTGAGAGTTCTGCTATGTGATCGGCGAAGGATCAATGGCTCGCCCGCAGATCAACTGCGATGCCAGCATCTTCGTCGCCGGCTCGACTGGTCACCTCGGCTCGACCAAGGACCGCGTTACGTCTCCGATCGTCATGTTCATATGGGGGCCTTCATCAACATAAACTCCGATCTCTATCAAAATCATGGAGGAATCATCCATGGAGCTCGGGGGCTCAACGTCAACATTGCCCTCGGGTGACCTTGCTGTTTTTCCGAACAGCGAACTTGTATCCGTTGCCACCACCTCCTCGAGCATCTCTTTGATGATTCCTTTGGTGGAATTGTGGGAAATTGAGTCTACAACAATCATGCAAAATTTCGTCGAGTTCCGATGGAGGAATGTCCGGCAATTTACGATATCCCGGAGCCCTGTCAAATCTGGACGAGAATCTGGACGAATTTTGGGCGTGGTCTCCAGCACCTAGCTCGGACATCCTTTTGAAGATCCAACCGTTGATCGGCTGCGGAATTCCTATATCTACCACTCCTCAAAATATCAGCTCCATCCGACTGTCCAAACTCCAGGAACCTTCCGATTAGTGCATCACTTTTCAGATATGTTTTCTGCGCGAATACGGATCCGACCAGAATTCATATTTCTTTATGAACGTGATATTGGACAACCTTTTTAAAGAATTTTCTTCTATGGTATTGTGTGTTATTTTTAACACATGCCCATAAATTTTTAAGCCTTCTTTGATGCACTCTTCACCATCGTGCTGGTGTCACATCAGTCCGGTAACATTGCTCCACGTCTGCCGGCCTGTGCCAGATAGATCGTCGCTTCATCGAGCCGAGCCTAACCTTATCGGGTCATCAGCTCGGCAAGCCGAACAAGATTTCGGCATCGTGAAGGATAAATCATCACCAACACCATCGCCCCACGGATTGCACGGGTCAGGCGCGCCGACATTGCCGCTCGGTCACTTCATCAATCCGACATTGACCGCGTCACAAACCGGGGACTTTGTTATTTCTTCATCAACATACTCCGGTGACTTCGGCGTCACCAGCCGACCAGCTTCGTCATGTTAGCTAGACCGGGGGCTTTGCCTCGGCGAGCCCGCCTTTGCCAGCATCGCCATGCCGTCGCTTTATCGCCCATCAGGCAATGGGTGTGCGGATCGAGTCCCAATTTTAGGAGTAACCTTTCTTCATATTGCTACAACAGATAAACCAGGTGCTATTAATCCCAGTATTTTTTTCTTGCTTGGGTTTATTTTTCCTAAAGAATTATTACTCTGTTTTCTTTCATCATTTGTACATGGGTCTATCAAATGGTGGCCGCATTAACAACGGTCGCGTGGTGGTTCGGTCAGTTTGCGTATATAGTTCGGCGAATGCCGCATCCGGAACTCAGACCAGCCTGTGAATTCAGGCTTGGCCACGCCTTCACCACGTCACCCAACGCCCTGCATCGGCATGACTTTGGCGCCAGGCCACATCTCTTTCAATAAATTATTTTTGCGAAAAGCAATTATCCTTTTTGGACCGCACTATTTTATGTGTGTAGGTGATCGACTTCGACTGCGTCACACGGTCACTTTGGCAAGCCGACGTCATTGTCCCAATCGGCTCGCGGTGATCACCTTGTTGGTCGAATTGCCATACCGACATGTTCGGTCGCCTTGGGGACTTCAGCATCGCTGAGAGAGCTCTACCTCATCAATGTTCGGCACATGGGCCATATTTCTTTTATTACTCACTTTGCATAAATTATTAATTATGCAACAATTTTTATTATTATTATTACTATTATCCCCGGTTTGCACTATTTTCTATGCACAAGTAAATGGTCTGGGTCGGGCAGTGTTGTCACATCGGAGTACAGACATACCACGTCACCTCTGCTGGACTGGGGGCTTCGTCCTCACTTCATTAACCCATGCTGGGTACTTCGGCGTCACACTGCCGGCCTGCATCGGCCATGCTATGTCGCCACTTCGGAGCGTCGAGCTCTTTGCTTTGCCACCTAGAGACCGGCTTGGGGGCTGGGAGCTCATCCCACTGTAAGCTCGGACCGCGTCATCAATACTGAGCACATTAACCAGCTAAGTCGCTTTCATGCTAAAAAACTTTCAGTTTTAAATTTTGTTCGGTTCGACCAAGCATTATACTTTTTGGCAAAAAGTTGTTTGTGACAAAATTCCTTGTCAAAACTTTGTTTGTGACACACAAATTCAAATACCGCGTTTATCTAGGGGCTTCCTTTATGAAGCCTTTCCTCTTGCATATGATTATACTTGTATGGCTTCGTTCCTTGTTCGTGTATTACGCCATAATATGCATCATGTTAACTTAAGTGTTTCGCAAGCTGGGTTGCCTCGCTCCTCTGCTTACCCCTACATTCCCGATTGTTCGGCTAGGCGGTAAAGGGAGCACCTCTGTGATTGTTACTACCGGGTCATCCGACTTAGTACCTCAGACTGGGTGAAGTTGAAAGGTAACACTCTTATTGTTTTCAATCATGGTCGGCACACAACGGAACTCATGAGTACAAAAAATCTATTGCACAAGTCTCATAGTAACAATGAGCAACTGAAGAAAGGTATCGGTGGAGGTACTATTTTCTTCGAAGATGATTCTTACACTTCGTCAGTAATATAGCATAAGTTCCCTGAGCGCGCTTTGTCTATTACAGCCTTATGGCCTGATTGCCTGGTTATCGGAAACACCATTGATACTTTCGACAGGTGGAGTACAGGACACTTTTCGGTCCTTAACCGAAGAGGGAGAAGCCGACGGTTGGCTAAGACGCGTTTAAAGTTCGGGTGAACACAGATATGATATAAGTACATCGGTACATTCAATCATTATACATAAAATTCTTTTACCCAAGTCACTTGGGGGCTCTTAAAATTTATATGTGTTGTTTTATAGTAAATGTGTTTTCTCCTTGGTCGTTGCAAAGTATTTTTCTACCACTCCTTTTTCGACTCGAGTGTATGGTCAATAGTCGGATAGCCTGTCTTCTCTCTAAAAATCTGCTCGAGTTCAGTTCGCTAAACGGGCCTTGAAGAAGTACTCCGCCTTTGGGATAAGGAGCTCGAAGCCGTAGGCTAGCCCGCTTGAAGTGTTGAGATCGGGTGTGTCATGTTAAAGCACGGCAGAAGCACAACTTTTTCTTTTTCCAATTTTCGGATTGGCAACGAACACTTGATCTTGTTTGGACGTCAAGTTTTTACTGATGTTTTTTGGTTTTCCAAGCTTATAGCACTTTTAAATTATTTGTGTGTTTTCAGCACAAGTCTCACAGTGCAACGCCGGACACCTTTAGAGATTCGGCAAAAACATTCTCGGATATTGCTAAATATGCATCGGTTTCGAATTGTGTCTTTGGTCAATAGTTGGGTTGCCCGGCTCCTGTGCTTGCCTCCTACGTTCCGCTTTGTTCGGCTATGTGTGCAAAGGGAGAACCACTGCGATTGTGCTTCCAGCTCGCATGGTTAAGCACCTCAGTGGAGAAAGCCGAAAACTGACTGTCACAATAAGCGTAAACTGGTCAGCGATCCGATGACTATGTTAAATGACGGGCCGCTCATAACATTGGCCGAAGTGTTTACGGATTGACCTCGGATGTCGCCGAACACTAACCGGGGGCTCATAGCTAGCTTCCCCAGTTTAAACCTCCTATGACTAAGTGAAAGTTATAAAGCCCGCATATCTGATTGCCTCGTTTCCGCTAACACAACCACCTTCGGGCACCGAGACGTCGGTAAGGGTTGTCTTGTTATTGCGGAGACACCCGGCGTAGTATCTACAAAGGGGTAGAAACCGATGATGGGCCACTTTCAACTGATAAACGGTCGCAACGGAGTCAAAATAAACATAGCATCGTCATTTGTATTTAATATACAAGGGCTACCTTCCGTAATCATCATTATAAAGCCATAAATATGCATCAATTTGACTTAAGATTTTTGCCAAGTGGGTTGCCTGGTTCCTGTGCTTACCCCTACGTTCCCGATTGTTCGGCTAGGCGGCAAAGGGAGCACCTCTGTGATTGTTACTACCGGGTCATCTGAGTTAGTACCTCAGACTGGGTGAAGCCGAAAGCTAGCGATCTTAAAGGATCACATTGGTCGGCAACGACGGAAGAAAAAAATCATCAATACCACATAGTTCGGGAACTTTCCCCGAACTAAATCCTCAATATTTTCCTCCCACATTGATCGGAGGTGAAGTTTCATGATCATGATAAGCATGATGACCGAAAGAGAGGAACCGATAGCGGGACTATTTTCCTTGGAAGATGCTTCTGACATTGAGTAATATAACATATCTCTCCGCATACCTTTGTTTATAAAACCGTATGGCCGGATTGCCTTGTTTTCCATAAATCTTTGCCCTTATAACGGCTTTATAAAGTAGGACAAACACTCCCCGGCTTCTGGCCGAGGAGGTTGCAGCCGATGGTCAGTCAACAAAGTATTGTACAATGCGGATCCGAGCATTAATGATGTAAAGTACTTGGATACATAGAATTTACACATAATTTGTGGTTTTACTCTGGATATCGATCCTTAATTCGGCCACCCGTACCCACATTAAGGCTCGGGGGCTACTGGGCTTCGGGCTAATCATTCACTAATATTGAAAGGGACGTATCGATCCCCACATCTAGTGTTGCCACCCGACCAGTGTCTCGGGGGCTACTGCATTGACAATCCAATGCAGAAAATTTAAAGTGTAATATAGCTTTCGAGGAGATTATGTTCCTCATGTTGGTCGGCGCACCCAACCCGAGTCTTGAGGAATTTGCACACCGCTTTTTGTGTCCCGAAGTATTCTGGCGAGCTAGGAGTTGATCCTCAGGCTGATTTTGTGAATCAACTTGAGTCTCAGGGGCTACTGGCATCAGCGGTCTTACGTCATCCTTCAGGTGCATGTCGGGTTTTAGACCGATACACACCTTGAGGGCTACTGGCTATATATCTCGGCAGAGAATAAATTGCACCAATCAAAAATATTGACAAAAAAGCGGCCCGCGGTCGGGGTGGTGCACCACCTCAGAAGCATTCCAGCATAAAGCTCGGGCGCAAGTGGCTGGCTCCATAGAGGGCATTTCCGGCATTAAGCTCGGCTAAACTCCTTCAACTTTTTTGAACCAAGGTGATTTATGACACCTCGGATATAGTCCGGCGTTGGAGCTCGGATACAGTTCGGCATTGGATCTTGGACATAGTCCGGCGTTGGAGCTCGGATACATTCCGGCGTTGGAGCTCGGAAGTGGTCCGGCATTGGTGCCCGGCTGCAAAAGATACCTCAAATGCAGTTCGACGTTGGAGCTCGGACGTAAGAGGACGCTGCCGCCCGGGAACAACTTCAAACCCGAGGTGTGGCATAAAAATAACAAGGCATTGATAAAGGCCGAGAACTTAACGGGGCTCCTCGGATACCCGACGTGTAAACTCTTTGGATTTACTTTGGCGATCCTCAAGATCGAAGATGGGAAGATTTGTTGAACCAGTTTTCAAGATCGACGACTGAAGATGAAGAACAGTTCGGAAGAATCAAGGAGCGTCCCCAACTTGAAGACCAGTTCAGGGGGCTAGTGACGGTGTCCTGGACTAGGGGGTACTCACCACGTCGTCTCTCGATCAGTTGGATTGGGCCGAGGACCCCCATGGCCGTATGCTCATGGGCCAGTTCGGACAGCCGATGTAAACACGAGGAAGATTCCACAAGACTTGGTGGTCAAGACAAGGACTCCTCTCCACCGGCATATTCAACTAGGACTCTTGTTATCCTAGGCCTCTGGTACATAATATAAGCCGAGGCCAGGCTAGTCGATAGATCATTATGACATTACTCATCATACCTATAGGGTTTAGACCACAACATAGGATCTCGAGGTAGATCAACTCTTGTAACCCCTATACTCATCAAAATCAATCAAGCAGAAAGTAGGGTATTACCTCCATCAAGAGGGCCCAAACCTGGGTAAACATAATTAACATGTTAAAATGGTTTATTTAATGACTAAATAACCGTAGCTCCATTTTAAAAAAAACTTTATATGTAAATGGGGTAGAAAAATGCATAGATTAACATTGTGGCATTAAAATGGATATGTTGGGATATTACAATATCTCTTATTTTAATTAATGCATATATATACTTGGCAAACGATGGAAGGCTTGGCCTTTTGCTCGGTGTTTTGTTCCACTCTTGCCACCCTAGTTTCCGTCATACCGGTGTTATGTTCCTTGATTTTGTGTTCCTTACGCGGTTGGGGTTATGGGACCCCCTTGACAGTTCGCTTTGGAATAAAACTCCTCCAGCAAGGCTCAACCTTGGTTTTAACATTTGCCTAACAACCTAATCTTTTCCCTAGGGAGTTATAAACCTGAGGGTCATCTTTATTCAACCCCCCAGGGGTAGTGCTCCTCTGAGTGTTGGTCCGAACCGGGCAGCCTGTCGGGCCACCTCGGGGAAACTTGAGGGTTGGTTTTACTCATAGCTTGTCCCATCCGGTGTGTCCTGAGAACGATATATGTGCAGCTCCTATCAGGATTTGTCTGCGCATCGGGCGGTCTTGCTAGAATTGTTTTACCATTGTCGGAATGTCTTGTAACCGGGACTCCGAGACTGGTCGGGTCTTTCCGAGAGAAGGAATATCCTTCCTTGATCGTGAGAGCTTGTGATGGGCTAAGTTGGGACACCCGTGCAGGGTATAAACTTTCGAGAGCCGTGCCCGTGGTTATCTGGCAGATGGGAATTTGTTAATATTCGGTTGTAGAGAACTTGACACTTGACTTAATTAAAATGCATCAACCGCGTGTGTAGTCATGATGTTCTCTTTTCGGCGGAGCCCGGGAAGTGAACATGGTTTGGGTTGTGTCTGAATGTAAGTAGTTCAGGATCACTTCTTGATCGCTTCTAGCTTCACGACAGCTGCGTAGTTTCTCATCTTACTCTTGTATTCGTATGTTATCCACCATATTTGCTTAGCGCTTGTTGCAACTCCACTTCATTACCTTATCCAACCCATAAGCTTAAGTAGTCTTGATCTCGCGGGTCTTGAGATTGTTGAGTCCTCGTGACTCATGGATACTTCCAAAATAGTTGCAGGTGCCGATGATACCAGTGCAGATGATGCTACCGAACTCAAGTGGGAGTTTGATGAGGACCTTGGTCGTTACTAAGTTTCGTTTCTTGATGATCAGTAGTGGAGCCCAGTTGGGACGATCGGGGATCTAGCATTTGGGGTTATCTTCTTTTCATTTGGATTTGTCCGTAGTCGGACTATGTGTGTACTCTGAATGATGTATGAATTATTTGATCATTGTCTGGCATGGCGATTGTAAGCCAACTGTATTTATCCCTTTCTTGTTCATTACATGGGATTGTGTGAAGATGACTCTTCTTGTGACAAAAGTACAGTACGGTTATGCCTCTAAGTCGTGCCTCGACACATGGGAGATATAGCCAAATCATGGGCGTTACAAAGGCATTTTGGGTTTTTGGTTTAATAGATCTGAAAATAAGAGCAAATAAAAATAGATCGCGAAGGCAAAAAATATGAGAAAGAGACCCGGGGGCCGTAGGTTTCACTAGTGGCTTCTCTCGAGAAAAATAGCAAAACAGTGGGTGAACAAATTACTGTTGGGCAATTGATAGAACCTCAAATAATTATGATGATATTCAGGCAATGATCATTACATAGGCATCACGTCCAAGATTAGTAGACCGACTCCTCCCTGCATCTACTACTATTACTCCACACATCGACCGCTATCTAGCATGCATCTAGTGTACTAAGTTCATGGAAAAACGGAGTAGTGCAATAAGAATGATGACATGATGTAGACGAGATCCGTTTATCTATGGTAGTAGATATAGATCCCATCTTTTTATCCTTAGTAGCAACGATACATATGTGTCGGTTCCCTTTCTGTCACTGGGATCAAGCACCGTAAGATCGAACCCACTACCGGGCACCTCTTCCCATTGCAAGATAAAAAGATCAAGTTGGCCAGACAAAACCCAAATATCGGAGAAGAAATACGAGGCTATAAGAGATCATGCATAAAAGAGATCAAAGAAACTCAAATACTTTCATGGATATAAAAAGATAGATCTGATCATAAACTCAAAGTTCATTGATCCCAACAAACACATCGCAAAAGAGTTACATCATATGGATCTCCAAGAGACCATTGTATTCAGAATCAAGAGAGAGAGAGAGAGAGATGAAGCCATCTAGCTACTAACTACGGACCCGAAGGTCTACAAAGAACTACTCACGCATCATCGGAGAGCCACCAATGGAAGTGGTGAACCCCTCCGTGATGGTGTCTAGATTGGATCTGGTGGTTCTGGACTCTATGGCGGCTGGATGAATATTTTGTCGACTCCCCTAGGGTCTCTGGAATATTGGGGCATTTATATATCAAATAGGCGGTCCGCGGGGGCACCCGAGGTGGGCACAACCCACCAAGGTGCGCCTGGACCTCCTGGCGCGCCCTAGTGGGTTGTCCCCTCCTCAGGACTCCCCCAGGTGCAACCAAGGCCCAATATCTTCCATCTAGTCCATAAAAAATCTCTGTAAAGTTTCGTGGCATTTGGACTCCGTTTGATATTGATATTATGTGTTGTAAAAAACATGGAAAAAACAACAACTGGCACTTGGCACTATGTCAATAGGTAAGTACCAAAAAATGTTATAAAATGACTATAAAATGATTATAAAACATCCAGGATTGATAATAAAACAGCATGGAACAATCAAAAATTATAGATACGTTGGAGATGTATCAATATCCCTAAGCTTAACTCCTACTCGTCCTCGAGTAGGTAAGTGATAAAAACAAAAAATTTGATGTGGAGTGTTGTTCATCATGTCATATCATATTCTTTTCTTTATAGCATGGACATTTGGACTTTTATGTGATTCAAAGCAATAGTCTAGTTTTGACATAATAATTTAGATACTCAAGAATATCAACAAGCAACCATGTCTTTCAAAATATCAACGCTAAAATAAGTTATCCCTAGCCCATCGTGCTCAAACATTGATCCATTCATGAAACACACTCGAATATTAGCTACACCCAATACTTAAGCATGATCATATTGCCTCCTAGTTGGTGCTTTTATAAGAGAATATGGAGACTGAAAATAAAAATTGCATAAAGTAAAGAAAGGCCCTTCGCAAAGGGAAGTAGGGATTTGTAGAGGTGCCAGAGCTCAAAGCGAAGATTTTAGATATAAAAACATTTTGAGAGGTGTATCCATCCCACCAACAAAAATGACTTAGAGTTCCCAATACTTTCCAAGCATAGATATATCATAGGCGGTTCACAAATAGAAAATAAAGTTTATTCCTTTTTCCACCATAACTTTCACTTTCCATGGCTTACTATATCCACGGGTGCCCTACATACCAACACTTTCCAAGGAATTTATTATTTGACAACATAAAGTAAATTCATTTTTTTTTGCATTTTGGGACTGGCCACCCCTAATACCTTTGCCTTACTCTCATGCAATGACAAGTAAATAAACACTCATCTTGAGAATAACACATCTAGCATGGAAAATATTAGCCACCCCTCACCGCTCCGCGAGCGAAACAAACACACAAAAGAGAAGTTTATTTTAAAAATTAGAGATGCCACATGAAAATTTGCTTAGAACAGCAAAAGAATACCGCATATAGGTAGATATAGTAGACTCCTATGGCAAAACTGGTTTAAAGGATTTTGGATGCACAATTAGTGATCATACTTAGTGCAAAATGAAGGCTAGCAAAAGATTGGGAAGCGACCAACCAAGAAACGTATAATCTCATAAGCAAGCATTAAGCATAATTAACACCGAATAATGCACCATAAGTAGGATATAATTTTAATGCATGATTATTGACTTTCGTGCATGCATAGGGAATCACAAATCTTAACACCAATATTCTTACTAAAGCATAATTACTCATCAAGATGACTCACATATCACATCATCATATCTCAAAACTATTACTAAGAATCAAGTTTATTTTGTCCATTGATCTTCATGACATATTTTTTCTTTATCCTTCTTGGATATCTACCACTTTGGGACTAATTTTCATGTGTTGCTTTTCCTAAGCTCAAACAAATATAAGTGAAGATCATGAGCATAAAAAAATTATTTCTCTCAAAATAATTTAAGTGAAGCAAGAGAGAATTTTTTTCAAAATTTTACTAATTCTCAAATAAATCTAAGTGAAGCAAGAGAGAATTTCTTCAAAAATACTAAGCACACCGTGCTCAAAAATATATAAGTGAAGCACTAGAGCAAGTCCTAGCTCATAAAGATTTAAGTGAAGCATAGAGTCGTGACATAATTTTGGCTCTCTCAAATAGGTGTGTCCAGCAAGGATTAATGACTTAAAACACAAAATAAAACATGCAAAGACACATATCATACAAGACGCTCCAAGTAAAACACATATCATGTGACGAATAAAATATAGTCTCGAGTAAAATACCGATAGTTGTTGGAAGAAAGAGGGGATGCCACTCGGGGGCATCCCCAAGCTTACTTGGTTGCTCATTCTTGGATAATAGCTGGGGATTCCGGGGCATCCCCAAGCTTATGCTCTTACATCCTTCCTTCATCCATCATAAGATAACCCAAAACTTGAAACTTCAATCACACAAAACTCAACAAAGCCTTCGTGAGATCCGTTAGTATAAGAATAATAAACTACTACTATAAGTGATGTATCAAACCAATTCATATTTTGTTTTTGTATTATATCTACTGTATTCCAACTTTTCTATGGCAAAAACTCATCAAAGAAAACCATAGAGCCATCAAAATAAGCACACAACACAAAGAAAACAGAATCTGTCAAAACAGAACAGCCTGTAGCAATCTGACTATTTCGAATACTTTTGTAACTCCAAAAACTCTGAAAAATTAGGACGACCTGAGAAATTTGTGTATTGATCTACTGCAAGTGGAATAGGTATATTATCGCTCTCTGGTAAAAAATGAAAATTAATTTTGTGAGCATAAAAGTTTCTGTCTTTTCAGCAAGATCAAACAACTATCACCCAAGAAGATTCTAAAGGCTTTACATGGCACAAACACTAATTAAAACATAAAAAACACAATCATAACAGTAGCATAATTGTGCTAATACTCAAAAACAGGAAGCAACAATCAAAAATAAATTTTATCCATTGGGTTGCCTCCCAACAAGCGATATAGTTTTACGCCCTTAGCTAGGCATAAAGCAAGGATCTAAGTTTTGTCGTTCTTGTTCCTTGGAAAGAAAAGGGGAAATTTTCTATCAATGTCATTTAATTTTCTATATTGTGGAAGCACATGGCCATTGATAGCGGAAGAAAGATTAAGCATGTTGCGAAAATTCGTCTCTAAACTAGCCTTCATATCTTTAATTATTTCATTTTGATAAAAGCACATAAGAGTAGTTGATTCAACATTTTCTCCTTTAGGGTGCCCGAATATGTCTTTCATCTTTTCATAAGTATCAACGGCATCCCCTTCAAGAAAACCATTTTCAAATATAGAATCTAAAAATTGCTTGAAGGAAGAAGGTAAACCATCATAGAAACTTTTCAAGTACATCTCTATCTAATATTGGCGCACATAGCTAGCTCGAATTCTCAACAACCTATCCCAAGCATCTTTCAAAGACTCATCAAGTAAATAACGGAAAATTCAGGGATCATCTCCATCACAATGGTTAAGATTTTCCTTAAAAACCCCAATAGATCCTTCCATAGCATCATTGTTTATGAGCTTAGAGAGGACAGAGGGGCTATCCAAAATATTAATACTAGGGAGAAAACCCTTAGCTCTTTTGAGATCGGTCATGGCGAGAAAACGGCGAACAAAAAAAGAGAGGCGAATAAAATGGCAACTTTTTGTGAAGTGGGCGAGAGGAAAACGAGAGGCAAATGGCAAATAATGTAAATTGAGAGGAGATGAGATTTATGATTAGGAACCTGGTTATGTTGAAGATCCTCCCCGGGAATGGCACCAGAAATTCCCTTTGGTGTCGCTTGAAGCTACGTCGGTTTTTTCCCCAAAGAGGAAGAGATGATGCATCACAGCGGCGGTAGGTATTTGCCTCAGATATGAAACCAAGGTTATCGAACCAGTAGGAGAACCAAGCAACACAACATAAATAGCCCATGCACACAAATAAAAACCACTCGGAACCCAACGTGTTAAAGGGGTTGTCAATCCCTTTCGGGTAACGGTGCCAGAAAGGCGTGTGGATGGGAGAGAGTTGTAAATATTGATAGATTGAACGCCAAATAAAATAAATTACAACAACATATTTTTGGGTTTTTGGTTTAATAGATCTGGAAATAAAGGCAAATAAAAATATATCACGAAGGCAAATAATATGAGAAAGAGACCCGGGGGCCGTAGGTTTCACTAGTGGCTTCTCTCGAGAAAAATAGCAAAGCGGTGGGTGAACAAATTACTGTTGGGAAATTGATAGAACCTCAAATAATTATGACGATATCTAGGCAATGATCATTACATAGGCATCACGTCCAAGATTAGTAGACCGACTCCTGCCTGCATATACTACTATTACTCCACACATCGACCGCTATCCAGCATGCATCTAGTGTATTAAGTTCATGGAAAAATAGAGTAATGCAATAAGAATGATGACATGATGTAGACGAGATCCGTTTATCTATGGCGGTAGATATAGATCCCATCTTTTTATCCTTAGTAGCAACGATACATACATGTCAGTTCCCTTTCTATCACTGGGATCAAGCACCGTAAGATCGAACCCACTACCGGGCACCTCTTCCCATTGCAAGATAAAAAGATCAAGTTGGCAAGACAAAACCCAAATATCGGAGAAGAAATACAAGGATATAAGAGATCATGCATAAAAGAGATCAAAGAAACTCAAATACTTTCATGGATATAAAAAGATAGATCTGATCATAAACTCAAAGTTCATCGATCCCAACAAACACACCGCAAAAGAGTTACATCATATGGATCTCCAAGAGACCATTGTATTGAGAATCAAGAGAGAGAGATGAAGCGATCTAGCTACTAACTACGGATTCGAAGGTCTACAAAGAACTACTCACGCATCATCGGAGAGGCACCAATGGAAGTGGTGAACCCCTCCGTGATGGTGTCTAGATTGGATCTGTTGGTTCTGGACTCTGCGGTGGCTCAATGAATATTTCGTGTACTCCCCTAGGGTTTCTGGAATATTGGGGTATTTATAGAGCAAAGAGGCGGTCCGAGGGGCACCCAAGGTGGGCACAACCCACCAGGGCGCGCCTGGGCCTCCTGGCGTGCCATGGTGGGTTGTCCCATCCTCGGGACTCCCCCCAGGTGCAACCAGGGCCCAATATCTTCCATCTGGTCCATAAAAAATCTCCGTAAAGTTTCTTGGCATTTGGACTCCATTTGATATTGATTTTCTGTGATGTAAAAAAACATGGAAAAAAACTGCAGTTGGCACTTGGCACTATGTCATAGGTTAGTACCAAAAAATGATATAAAATGACTATAAAATGATTATAAAAGATCCAAGATTGATAATAAAATAGCATGGAACAATCAAAAATTATAGATACGTTAGAGACGTATCAGGGGTCGCAACAGTTTTCGAGGGTAGAGTATTCAAACCAAATTTATTGATTCGACACAAGGGGAGCCAAAGAATATTTGTAAGTATTGGAAGGTCAGTTGTGAATTCCACCACAGCTGGAGACTAAATAACTACAACAAAGTGATTAGTAACACGGTAGTATGGTAATTTGATAGTGATAACAGTAATAGTAACAACAATAGTAATGGTAGCAGTGCTAGCAGTAATTTTGTAGTAGTTGTGACAGTAGCAATAGTAATAGTAACACATCGAAGATCAATATGTGAAAATGTCATAGGCATTGGATCGGTGATAATGTTTGATAATATTCGTCATATAAAGGTCATAACCCATGGCAACGCAGAACTAGCTCCAATTCATCAATATAATGTAGTCATGTATTCCGTAAATAGTCATGCGTGCTTATGGAAAAGAACTTGCATGACATCTTTTGTCCTATCCTCCCAAGGCATCAGGGTCCATAAGGAAACTAAGGGATATTAAGGCCTCCTTTTAGTAGAGAACCGGAACACAACATTAACACGTAGTGAATACATGAACTCCTCAAACTACGATCATCACTGGAAAGAGTCCCAATTATTGTCACCTTGGGATATGCGGATCATAACACGTAATCGGTGCATATAACTTGCAAGATCGGATAAAGAACACAAATATATTGGTGAAAACATAAACGATTCATATCTAAAATCATGGCACTCAGGCCTGACAAGCATTAAGCCTAGCAAAGTCATAGCAACATCAATCTTAGAACATAGTGGATACTAGGGATCAAGCCCTAACAAAACTAACTCGATTACATGATGAATTTCATCTAACCCATCACCGTCTAGCAAGCCTACGAAGAGATTGCTCACTCCCGGTGGTGAGCATCATGAAATTGGTGATGGATGATGGTTGATGATGATGATGACGTCGAATCCCCCTCTCCGGAGCCCCGAACGGACTCCAGATTTGGCCTCGTGACAAAGAACAGGATGTGGCGGCGGCTCCGTATTGTAAAACATGATAAAACTTCCTCTTCTATTTTTTCTCTGAAAATAGGAATTTATAGAGTTGGACTTAGGGTTAGCGGAGCCTCGTGGGCGCCACTACCCACCAGGGCGCACTAGAGGGGGGGTGGTGCGCCCTGGTGCCTAGTGGGCAGCTGCCCCCCTTCAATGGGTCTTGGTTCCAATATTTTTATTTTATTCCAAAATAATTCTCTATTTTTTGTCCAATTCCGAAAACTTTTATTTCTGTACAAAAACAACACCATGGTAGTTCTGCTGAGAACAACATCAGTTCGGGTTAGTTTCATTCAAATCATGCAAATTAGAGTCAAAAACAAGAGCAAAAGCATTAGGAAATGTACATACGATGGAGGTGTATCACCCACTACACACCTGGTGTCTAGTGGGCCCCACAAGCCTCCTCTCGTGTGCTCGAGAAGCTTCCAGGGTCTCTTATCACCAGAAAAAAATCTCAAAAAAGTTTCGTGCCATTTGGACTTCGTTTGGTATTGATATTCTGCAAAGTAAAAAAAACAAGCCAACAACAACAACTGGCACTGGGCACTAGGTTAATAGGTTACTCCCAAAAAATGATATATAGTTGCTAGTAAATGTATATAAAACATCCAAGATTGATGCTTTAATAGCATGGAACAATAAAAAATTGTGGATACGTTGGAGACGTATCAAGCATCCCCAAGCTTAATTCCTACTCTTCCTCAAGTAGGTAAATGATAAAAATAGAAATTTTGATGTGGGATGCTACTGAAAATGTCTATCATGTAATCTTTCTTTTATGGTATGAATATTTAGATCCGAATGATTCAAAGAGATAGTCTATAATTTGACATAAAGACATTAATATGTAGGCATACCAACAAACAATCATGCCTTTCAAAATATAAATGCTAAAGGACGCTATCCCTATAAAGTCAAATAGCCTTGTCATGCTCCATCTTCTTACCACAAAATCTAAATCATGCGCTACCCCTGTGTCAGCCAAGCAATTGGTTCATACTTTTAACGTGCTTCAACTTTTTTTAACCCCCACACAATACATGAGCACAAGCCATGTATATAACACTATGGGTGAAATAGAATACAGTGGTAGAGATTAATTTGGAGAGGACAAAAAAGGAGAAAGTCTCACATCGACACGGCTAATCAACAGGCTATGGAGATGCCCTTCAATTGATGTCAGTGCGGGGAGTAGGGATTGCCATGCAACGGATGTGTCGGATGTGGGGTTCCGGCTAACCCTTAAGGTTCGGACACTGGGGTGCGCGCGAAGTCTTTCCCTTCTACCAATCTACGCTCTAGCTCGCTAAGATCTTGCGGACAAACTCGACGAACTCGCAACACAGAAAGACACAGGGTTTATACTGGTTTGGGTCACCGCTGTGGTGTAATACCCTACTCTAGTGTGGTGGCGGTGGATTGCCTCTTGGGCTAATGATGAATAGTACAAGGGAAGAATTGCCTCCTGAAGTTGAGGTGTTCTTGTGCTTTTTGGACTTGTGTGTATCTCTGGGTCTGGTGACCTCTCTCCCTTCTACTATGGTGGCTAGTCCTCTTTATAGAGGCCCTGGTCCTCTTCCCAAATATCGAGTGGGAAGGGAGCCAACAACGGCGGGCAAATTTGAAGGGGGCAGCTAGTACAAGCTATGCTGACTAAAGTAGTCTTCGCCTGCACAAAGCTCTGGTGGTGACACTGTCTTGGGCTCCACAATGACCTCCGTCTTGTAGTCCTCCTGGTCTTGGTCTTGTTGCACCGGAATGGCAACCTTTGCCCGATGCCTCGGTACTCCGCGGCTGCACTTGCCTCCTTTGCACCAAAGAGGAAACAAGGACGCTGCGCGCGCTGGCGCCCGCCTGGTGTCGATCGTCATCGCTCACGTCACGAGAGCCTCGTGAGGTTCGCTCCGCCTTAATATCTTCGCTCCTCGCGAGCCTGCTTGACCAGGACGCTCTAGAGGAGGTCTTGCGTCGCCCGCCTCACGAGGCTTGGCCCCTCGCGAGGGTCTTGGATGCCTTGTTGATGAAGACGGGTCGTACGGCCTGCTGGCTTAGCCATGCCATGGGCCGCAGGCAGGTAGGTCTGGGGATCCCCGTTCCCAGAACACCGACAAGATGCACTAAGAGCTATAAGTATATGAAGGCTCAAACTAAAAAAATAAGTGGGTGTGCATCCAACTTGCTTGATCTAGAAGACCTCCGACATTTGAGGAAGCCCATCATCGAAATATACAAGCCAAGTTCTATAATGAAAAATTCCGACTAGTATATGAAAGTGACAACATAGGAGACTCTCTATATGAAAAACATGGTGCTAGTTTGAAGCACAAGTGTGGAAAAGGATAGTAACGTTGCCTCTTCTTTCTTTTTCTCTCATCTTCTTTGTTGGGCTCTTTTTTTTCTTTTTTATTTCCTCACTTGGACAATGCTCTCATAATGAATAATGATGATCAGCACACTTCTATTTACTTACAACTCGATGAAACTAAAATATATGACTCTATATGAATGCCTCTGGCAATGTACCAGGATGTGCAATGATACTAGCATAACATGTATGATAATGATGAACGGTGGATCAGCCATAAATACAATGCTAGTTATATGATCATGCAAAGCAATATGAGAATGATGTTGTGTGTCATATAAACGGAACGGTGGAAGTTGCATGGCAATATATCTCGGAATGGCTATGGAAAATCCATGATAGGTATGTATGGTGGCTATTTTGAGGAAGATATAATGAGGCTTATGTGTGATAGAGAGTATCATATCATGGGATTTGGATGCACGGACGAAGTTTGCACAAACTCTTGAGGTGAGAAAGGGCAATGCACGGTACCGAAGAGGCTAGCAAATTGCAGAAAGGTGAGAGTGTGTATAATCCATGGACTCACATTAGTCACAAAGAACTCACATACTTATTGCAAAAGTCTATTAGCCCTCAAAGCAAAGTACTACTATGCATGCCCCTATGGGGGAGGTTAGTAGGAGTTAACCATCGCGCGCCCCCGACCTTCACGCAAAGGAAGACACTCAATAATAAATCATGCTCCAACTTCTTAGCATAACGGGAGACTATACGTGCATGCTTCAGGAATCACAAACCTTAACACCAATATTCTTACTAAACCACAATTATGCACTAGTACAACCCACATATCACCTTCTCCATATCTCAAAACTATTGCAAGGAATCAAACTTATCATATTCAGTGATTGACATGAAAGTTTTTAAATATATCCCTCTTGAATAATGATCATATTAGGACCAATTTCATAACCCGTGCGTATTTCCATTACTATTTCTTAGACTCTAAAAATGATATAAGTGAAGCATGAGGGTGCAACTATTTCTTGAAAATATAACCACCGATGTGCTCTAAAGCATATAAGTGAAGCACTAGAGCAACTGCCTGGCTGAAAAGATATAAGTGAAACACATAGAGTATTCTAACAAATCACGAATGATTGCGTGTCTGTCTCAAAAGGTGTGTGCAGAAAAGATGATTATGGCAAACTAAAAGTCAAACAAAGGAAGACTCATATAATACACTATGCTCCAAGCAAAACTCATATCATGCGATGAATAAAAATATAGCTTCAAGTAATATACCGATGGATTGTAGATGAAAGAGGGGATGCCTTCCGAGGCATCCCCAAGCTTAGATGCTTGGTTGTCCTTGAATATTGACTTGGGGTGCCTTGGTCATCCCCAAGCTTAGGGTCTTTCCGCTCCTTGATCTCACCCAAAACATGAAAACTTCAGCACACAAAACTCAATAGAAACCTCATGAGATCCATTAGTATACCTAGCAAATCATAAAGTTTAGGTATTGTTGTAAACCTATTCATATTTTATTATTGCATAATACCAACTGTACTCTAACTTCTCCATGATTTATACCCCCCCCCCGATACAATCCATAGATTCATTAAAACAAGCAAACCATGCAACGAAAACAGAATCTAAAAAAGTAATAATCTGTAATTATCTAAACAAACGCAATACTTCTGTAACTCCAAAAATTCAAAAAAACTATGAAAATACGGGGAAATTGTATATAAGTAATTTGTAAAATATTCAGAATTTTATCATGTTCTAGTGAATTTAGACAATTCTTCTACTTGGCGCAAAAGTTTCGGTTTTTTTCACAGAATCAAATCAACTATCAACCAAATCATCCCAAAGGCTTTACTTGGCAAAAACACTAATTAAGACACAAAAACACAATCATAATAGTAGCACAATTGTGTGCACAAAAAAAGAAAATTGAAAAATAAAGATAACTATTGGGTTGCTTCCCAACAAGTGATATTGTTTTACGCCCCTAGCTAGGCGTAAGGCATAGTTTCAATTATTGTCATCTTTAGTTTTTGCATCTTAGGATGTGTTTTTATCGGGAGGCTTTTCAAAAACAATGGGGAACACATTATTTATTAAAATATTTGCATTCTCGAGGCTACTTTCTTTAGACCCTTGTTGGTTCCCTTTCACGATCCAAGAATATTATTGATTAATACCATTGAAAACTCGTTGGATGATATGTAAACGAGGAACTTCCTTTCTAGTATTTTTTGTCAAAAGTATGATTATCAGGAAACACATATCTCATCATAGAGAATTTCATCTATCACAATATATTCATGGCTCATATTATAAAAAACAAAGATCTCTCGAGCCTCCCGCACTATATAATCAAATTCATTCATAAGGATAAGGGTATCTATCTTTTTAGCCTTAGGGTTGTTGATACGTCTCCAACGTATCTATAATTTTTGATTGCTCCATGCTATATTATCTACTGTTTTAGAAATTATTGGGCTTTATTTTCCACTTTTATATTATTTTTGGGACTAACCTATTAACCGGAGGCCCAGCCCAGAATTGCTGTTTTTTGCATGTTTTAGGGTTTCAAAGAAAAGGAATATCAAACGGAGTCCAAACAGAATGAAACCTTCGGAAACGTGATTTTCTCATCAGATAAGATCCAGGAGACTTGGACCCTCCATCAAGAAAGCCACGAGGTGGTCACGAGGGTGGAGGGCGCCCCTCCTAGGGCGAGCCCCCTGCCTCGTGGGCCCCTCGAAGCTCCACCGACGTACTTCTTCCTCCTATATATATCCACGTACCCCCAAACGATCGGGGACGGAGCCAAAAACCTAATTCCACCACCGCAACTTTCTGTATCCACGAGATCCCATCTTGGGGCCTATTCCGGAGCTCCGCCGGAGGGGGCATCGATCTCGCAGGGCTTCTACATCATCATCCAAGCCCCTCCGATGAAGTGTGAGTAGTTTACTTCAGACCTACGGGTCCATAGCTAGTAGCTAGATGGCTTCTTCTCTCTTTTTGGATCTCAATACAATGTTCTCCCCCTCTCTCATGGAGATCTATTCGATGTAATCTTCTTTTTGCCGTGTCCTTTCCAAGATGGGGTTTTTATCATATTGCATGAAACTATCACTCTACATCATGTCATCTTGCTTAAGGCGTTACTCTGTTTTTAACTTAATACTCTAGATGCATGCTGGATAGCGGTCGATGAGTGGAGTAATAGTAGTAGATGCAGAATCGTTTTGGTCTACTTGTCTCGGACGTGATGCCTATATACATGATCATACCTAGATATTCTCATAACTATGCTCAATTCTATGAATTGCTCAACAGTAATTTGTTCACCCACCGTAGAATACTTATGCTCTTGAGAGAAGCCACTAGTGAAACCTATGGCCCCCGGGTCTCTTTCTCATCATATCAATCTCCATCACTTTATTATTGCTTTGTTTTTACTTTGCTTTTACTTTTTACTTTGCATCTCTATACCAAAAATTCCAAAAATATTATTTATCATCTTTATCAGATCTCACTTTAGTAAGTGACTGTGAAGGGATTGACAACCCCTAAGCACGTTGGTTGCGTTGAGCTATTGTTTTTGTGTAGGTACGAGGGACTCGAGAGTAGCCTCCTACTGGATTGATACCTTGGTTCTCAAAAACTGAGGGAAATACTTACGCTACTTTGCTGCATCATCCCTTCCTCTTCGGGGAAATCCAACGCAGTGCTCAAGAGGTAGCAAGAAGAATTTCTGGCGCCGTTGCCGAAGAGTCTGCGCAAAAGTCAACATACCAAGTACCCATCACAATCCCTATCTCCCGCATTACATTATTTGCCATTTGCCTCTCATTTTCTCTCCCCCACTTCACCCTTGCCGTTTTATTCGCCCTCTCTCTCTATCCTCCCCCTCTCTCTCTCTATTTGCCTCTTTTGCCCGTTTGCTTTTTGTTTGCTCGTGTGTTGGATTGCTTGTTTGTCACGATGGCTCAAGATAATACTAAATTGTGTGACTTCACCAATACCAACAACAATGATTTCCTTAGCACTCCGATTGCTCCTCTTACCGATGCTGGATCTTGTGAAATTAATACTGCTTTGTTGAATCTTGTCATGAAAGATCCGTTCTTCGGCCTTCCTAGTGAAGATGCCGCTACCCATCTTAATAGCTTCGTTGATTTGTGTGACATGCAAAAGAAAAAAGATGTCAATAATGATATTGTTAAATTGAAGCTATTTCCTTTTTCGCTTAGAGATCGTGCTAAAGTTTGGTTTTCATCTTTGCCTAAAAATAGTATTGATTCATGGAACAAGTGCAAAGATGCTTTTATCTCTAAGTATTTTCCTCCCACTAAGATCATCTCTCTTAGAAACGATATTATTAATTTTAAACAACTTGATCATGAACATGTTGCACAAGCTTGGGAGAGAATGAAAGTAATGATACGTAATTGCCCTACTCATGGTTTAAAATTGTGGATGATTATACAAAAATTTTATGCCGGATTGAATTTTGCTTCTAGAAATCTTTTAGATTCGGCCGCGGGAGGCACTTTTATGGAAATCACTTTAGGAGAAGCTACTAAACTCCTAGATAATATTATGGTTAACTATTCTCAATGGCATACTAAAAGATCTACTAAAAAGGTGCATGCGATAGAAGAAATTAATGTTTTGAGTGGAAAGATGGATGAACTTATGAAATTATTTGCTAATAAGAGTGTTTCTTCTGATCCTAATGATGTGCCCTTGTCTACTTTGATTGAGAATAATAATGAATCAATGGATGTGAATTTTGTTGGTAGGAACAATTTTGGTAACAACGCGTATAGAGGAAATTTCAATCCTAGGCCTTATCCTAGTAATCCCTCTAATAATTATGGTAATTCCTACAACAATTCTTATGGAAATTATAATAAGATGCCCTCTAGTTTTGAATCTAATATTAAAGAATTTATTTCTTCGCAAAAGAATTTTAATGCTATGATTGAAGAAAAATTGCTTAAGATTGATGATTTGGCTAGGAACGTTGATAGAATTGCTCTTGATGTTGATTCTTTGAAACTTAGATCTATTCCACCTAAGCATGATATCAATGAGTCTCTCAAAGCCATGAGAATTTCCATTGATGAGTGCAAAGAAAGAACCGCAAAGATGCGTGCTAAGAAAGATGCCTTTATAAAAGCGTGTTCTTCTAGTTCCTATGAAAATAATGATGAAGATCTAAAAGTTATTAATGTGTCCCCTATTAAATCTTTGTTTTGCAATATGAATGTTGATAATTATGGGACTGAATATGATCCACCTTTACCTAGAAGGCGTTCCAAGAATTCGGAATTTGTTGATCTTGATGCTAAATTTGATAAAAGTGGGATTGAAGAAATTAAAACCCTAGATGTTGCTAAACCCACTATTACGGATTTCAAGGAATTTAACTATGAAAATTGCTCCTTGATTGATTGTATTTCCTTGTTGCAATCCATGCTAAAGTCTCCTCACGCTTATAGTCAAAATAAAGCATTGACTAAACATATCATTGATGCCTTGATGCAATCTTATGAAGAAAAACTTGAATTGGAAGTTTCTATCCCTAGAAAACTTTATGATGAGTGGGAACCTACTATTAAAATTAAAATTAAAAATTATGAGTTTTATGCTTTGTGTGATTTGGGTGCTAGTGTATCTACTATTCCCAAAACTTTGTGTGGTTTGCTAGATTTCCGTGATTTTGATGATTGCTCTCTAAACTTGCATCTTGCAGATTCCACTATTAAGAAACCTATGGGAAGAATTAATGATGTTATTATTGTTGCTAATAGGAATTATGTGCCCGTAGATTTTATCGTTCTTGATATAGATTGCAATCCTTCTTGCCCTATTATTCTTGGTAGACCTTTCCTTAGAACGGTTGGTGCAACTATTGATATGAAGGAAGGGAATATTAGATTTGAATTTCCATTAAAAAAGGGCATGGAACACTTCCCTAGAAAGAAAATAAAATTACCATATGAATCTATCATGAGAGCCACTTATGGATTGCCTACCAAAGATGGCAATACCTAGATCTATTCTTGCTTGTTATGCCTAGCTAGGGGCGTTAAACGATAGCGCTTGTTGGGAGGCAACCCAATTTTATTTTTATTACTTGATTTTTGGTCCTGCTTAGTAATAAATAAAATATTTAGCCTCTGTTTTGGATGTGTTTTTTGTGTTTAATTAGTGTTTGTGCCAAGTAGAACCGTTGGGAAGACTTGGGCAAAGTCTTGTTGAACTTGCTGTAAAAAACAGAAACTTTAGCGCTCACGAGAACTGCTGTCATTTTTATTTGGAAAGTAATATTTAGTTAATTATTTTTGCAGATGATTAATAGATAAATTCCTCACGTCCAGAAATTTATTTTAGAATTTTTTGGGTTCAAGATCTTGCGCTAGCTACAGATTACTGCAGACTGTTCTGTTTTTGACAGATTCTGTTTTTCGTGTGTTGTTTGCTTATTTTGATGAATCTATGGCTAGTAAAATAGTTTATAATCCATAGAGAAGTTGGAATACAGTAGGTATAACACCAACATAAATAAATAATGAGTTCATTACAGTACCTTGAAGTGGTCTTTTTGTTTTCTTTCGCTAATGGAGCTCACGAGATTTTCTACTTTAAGTTTTGTGTTGTGAAGTTTTCAAGTTTTGGGTAAAGATTTGATGGATTATGGAACAAGAAGTGGAAAGAGCCTAAGCTTGGGGATGCCCATGGCACCCCCAAGATAATCTGAGGACACCTAAAAGCCAAAGCTTGGGGATGCCCCGGAAGGCATCCCCTCTTTCGTCTACTTCTATCGGTAACTTTATTTGGAGCTATATTTTTATTCACCACATGATATGTGTTTTGCTTGGAGCGTCTTTTATGATTTGAGTCTTTTCTTATTAGTTTACCACAATCATCCTTGCTGTACACACCTTTTAAGAGAGCCATACATGATTTGGAATTTGATAGAATACTCTATGTGCTTCACTTATATCTTTTGAGCTTTATAGTTTTGCTCTAGTACTTCACTTATATCTTTTAGAGCACGGTGGTGTATTTGTTTTATAGAAACTATTGATCTCCCATGCTTCACGAAGATTATTTTGAGAGTCTTAATAGCATGGTAATTTGCTTAAAATCCTAATATGCTTGGTATGCAAGATTAATAATAAAACTTTCATATGAGTGTGTTGAATACTAAGAAAATTTTGATGCTTGATGATTGTTTTGAGATATGGAGGTAATAATATCAAAGTCATGCTAGTTGAGTAGTTGTGAAATTGAGAAGTACTTGTGTTGAAGTTTGCAAGTCCCGTGGCATCCACGTATGGTAAACGTTATGCAACAAATTTGAAGCATGAGGTGTTATTTGATTGTCTTCCTTATGAGTGGCGGTCGGGGACGAGTGATGGTCTTTTCCTACCAATCTATCCCCCTAGGAGCATGCGCGTAGTGCCGAGGTTTTTGATGACTTGTAGATTTTTGCAATAAGTATGTGAGTTCTTTATGACTAATGTTGAGTCCATGGATTATACGCACTCTCACCCTTCCATCCTTGCTACCCTCTTCGGTATCGTGCATTGCCCTTTCTCACATTGAGAGTTGGCGCAAACTTCGCCGGTGCATCCAAACCCCGTGATATGATACGCTCTTTCACACATAAACCTCCTTATATCTTCCGCAAAACGTCCACCATACCTACCTATTATGGCATTTCCATAGCCATTCCGAGATATATTGCCATGCAACTTTCCATCATTCTGTTCACTATGACACATTCATCATTGTCATATTGCTTAGCATGATCATGTAGTTGACATAGTATTTGTGGCAAAGCCACCGTTCATAATTCTTTCATACATGTCACTCTTGGTTCATTGCATATCCCAGTACACCGCCGGAGGCATTCATATAGAGTCATCTTTGTTCTAGTATCGAATTGTAATCATTGAGTTGTAAATAAATAGAAGTGTGATGATCATCATTATTAGAGCATTGTCCCAAGTGAGGTATAATAATAGAAAGGCCATAAAAAGGAGAAGGCTCCCCAAAAAAGAAAGGCCATAAAAAAGAGAAGGCCCAAAAAATGAGAGAAAAAGAGAGAAGGGACAATGTTACTATCCTTTTACCACACTTGTGCTTCAAAGTAGCACCATGATCTTCATAGTAGAGAGTCTCTCATGTTATCACTTTCATATACTAGTGGGAATTTTTCATTATAGAACTTGGCTTGTATATTCCAACAATGGGCCTCCTCAAGTGCCCTAGGTCTTCGTGAGCAAGCAAGTTGGATGCACACCCACTAGTTTCTTTTGTTGAGCTTTCATACATTTATAGCTCTAGTGCATCCGTTGCATGGCTATCCCTACTCCTTGCATTAACATCAATCGGTGGGCATCTCCATAGCCCATTGATTAGCCTCGTTGATGTAAGACTTTCTCCCTTTTGTCTTCTCCACATAACCCCCTCATTATATTCTATTCCACCCATAGTGCTATGTCCATGGCTCGCGCTCATATATTGCGTGAAAGTTTATAGGTTTGAGATTACTGAAGTATGAAACAATTGCTTGGCTTGTCATCGGGGTTGTGCATGATGAGAGCATTCTTGTGTGACGAAAATTAAACATGACTAAACTACATGATTTTGTAGGGTTGAACTTTCTTTGGCCATGTTATTTTGAGAAGACATAATTGCTTAGTTAGTATGCTTGAAGTACTATCATTTTTATGTCAATATGAACTTTTGTCTTGAATCATTCGGATCTGAATATTCATACCACAATTAAGAAGAATTACATTAAAATTATGACAAGTAGCACTCCGCATCAAAAATTCTGTTTTTATCATTTACCTACTCAAGGACGAGCAAGAATTAAGCTTGGGGATGCTTGATACGTCTCCAACGTATCTATAATTTTTGATTGCTCCATGCTATATTATCTACGGTTTTAGACATTATTGGGCTTTATTTTCCACTTTTATGTTATTTTTGGGACTAACCTGTTAACCAGAGGCCCAGCCCAGAATTGTTGTTTTTTGCCTGTTTTAGGGTTTTGAAGAAAAGGAATATCAAACAGAGTCCAAACGGAATGAAACCTTCGGAAACGTGATTTTCTCATCAGATAAGATCCGGGAGACTTGGAACCTCCGTCAAGAAAGCCACGCGATGGTCACGAGGGTGGAGGGCGCCCCCCCTAGGGCGCGCCCCCTGCCTCGTGGGCCCCTCGAAGCTCCACCGACGTACTTCTTCCTCCTATATATATCCACATACCCTCAAACGATCGGGGACGGAGCCAAAAACATAATTCCACCGCCGCAACTTTCTGTATCCACGAGATCCCATCTTGGGGCCTGTTTCGGAGCTCCGCCGGAGGGGGCATCGATCATGAAGGGCTTCTACATCATCATCCAAGCCCCTCCGATGAAGTGTGAGTAGTTTACTTTAGACCTACGGGTCCATAGCTAGTAGCTAGATGGCTTCTTCTCTCTTTTTGGATCTCAATACAATGTTCTCCCCCTCTCTCATGGAGATCTATTCGATGTAATCTTCTTTTTGCGGTGTGTTTGTTGAGACCGATGAATTGTGGGTTTATGATCCAGTCCATCTATGAATAATATTCGAATCTTCTCTGAATTCTTTTATGTATGATTGGTTATCTTTGCAAGTCTCTTCGAATTATCAGTTTCGTTTGGCCTACTAGATTGGTTTTTCTTGCCATGGGAGAAGTGCTTAGCTTTGGGTTCAATCTTGCGGTGTCCTTTCCAAGTGACAGAAGGGGCAGCAAGGCACGTATTGTATTGTTGCCATCGAGGATAACAAGATGGTTTTTTATCATATTGCATGAAACTATCCCTCTACATCATGTCATCTTGCTTAAGGCGTTACTCTGTTTTTAACTTCATACTCTAGATGCATGCTGGATACCGGTCGATGAGTGGAGTAATAGTAGTAGATGCAGAATCGTTTCGGTCTGCTTGTCTCGAACGTGATGCCTATATACATGATCATACCTAGATATTCTCATAACTATGCTCAATTCTGTCAATTGCTCAACAGTAATTTGTTCACCCACCATAGAATACTTTTGCTCTTGAGAGAAGCCACTAGTGAAACCTATGGCCCCCGGGTCTCTTTCTCATCATATCAATCTCCATCACTTTATTATTGCTTTGCTTTTGCTTTGCTTTTACTTTTTACTTTGCATCTCTATACCAAAAATTCCAAAAATATTATTTATCATGTTTATCAGATCTCACTTTCGTAAGTGACCGTGAAGGGATTGACAACCCCTAAGCGTGTTGGTTGCATTGAGCTATTGTTTTTTGTAGGTACGAGGGACTCGAGCGTAGCCTCCTACTGGATTGATACCTTGGTTCTCAAAAACTAAGGGAAATACTTACGCTACTTTGCTGTGTCATCCCTTCCTCTTCGGGGAAATCCAACGCAGTGCTCAAGAGGTAGCAGTTGTTTATAATAGGTAACTCATAGAACAACCTTTGCAAAGTGGGATGAGTACGCATAAATATTGTTTTAATCTTAAGAACAAGTGCTGAAATAGCTTTGAAGGTTCTTTTAAGAATTGGAATATCATTGAAAACCAAAGTTCCCGTACAATTAAAGAATTCCTGAGTAATGTTTCCCTATGATGATCCCACTTCTCCTTACGAAAATTTTTGTATCTAAATTTGTGGGAACTTCTACTTTAGGGGCTTTACCATCCTCACTTTTCTCAATGACAAATTCAGACATGGTGGCAACATCAAACAAGCAAATGAGCAAAAAATATTTTTTTGATTTTTGTAAAAAAATTAGAAGTGAGGATGATAAAAATGAGAGGAAAAGCCAAATAAAAATAAGAGCAAGTAGGTGATGGTTTATGTGAAGGTACTTGATAGGTTTTGGTGATGTCTCCCCAGCAATGGCGCCAGATATTCTTCCTGCTACTTGTGAGTTGCGTTCGGATTTCCTCGAAGAGGAGATGATGAAGTGGTACAGTAGAGATAAGTATTTGCCTCAGTTAAGAACCAAGGTTATCAATCCAGTAGGAGAACCACATAGAACCTTCTTAGCAGCACTTGCACACACAAAAGCAAATACTTGCACCCAACGCAAACAAGGGGGTTGTCAATCCTCGAGACGGTTATTTGCAAGGATCAAATCTCGTAGTGGTTGGAAAATAGATAAATTGCAAAATAAAATAAAATAAAAAGTGCAGCAAGGTATTTTTGGATTTTATATATGATAAAAGTAGACCCGGGGTCCATAGTTTTCACTACAGGCTTCTCTCTCGAGCACATAATGTACGGTGGGCGAACAAATTATTGTTGGGCAATTGATAGAAAAGTGCATAGTTATGGTGATATTCAAGGAAATGATCATGTATATAGGCATCACGTCTGAGACAAGTAGACCAACTCCTGCCTGCATCTACTACTATTACTCCACCCATCGACCGCTATCCAGCATGCATTTAGGGTATTAAGTTTGTAAAAACAGAGTAACGCCTTAAGCAAGATGGCATGATGTAGACAAAGTAAACCCAAGCAACATGAATAAACCCCATGTTTTTATCCTTAATGGCAACAATACAAATACGTGTCATGCCCCTTTCTGTCACTGGAATTGAGCACCGCAAGATTGGACCCATCACAAAGCACCTCTCGCATTGCACAATAAATCAATCTTGTTGGCCAAAATAAACGGACAGGTCGAAGAGAAATATAATGCAATAATAATCATGCATAAAAGAATACAAAAAAGAATTAATTAATATTCATGAATAATCTAATCATAAACCCACAATTCATCGGATCCCAACAAACACACCACAAAAGGAGATTACATTGAATAGAACTCCAAGAACATCAAGGAGAACATTGTATTTAAGATCAAAGAGAGAGAAGAAGCCATCTAGCTACTAGCTATGGACCTGTAGGTCTGTGGTAAACTGCTCATGCATCATCGGAAGGGCAGCAAGGATGATGTGGAAATCCTCCGTGATCGGTTCCCCCTCCGACAGGGTGCCGGAAAAGGCCTCCAGATGGGATCGCGGAAGTACATAAACTTGCTGCAGTGGAAAAAGTGGTTTGGGTGGCTCTCTGATGTATTGGAAATATTTGGGAGTTTATAAAGGTGGAATTAGGTCAATAGGTGTCACAAGGGGCCCACAAGCCAGGGGCAAACCCCCTGAGCTTGTGTCTCCCTCGTGACTCTTTTAGTGTTCTCCCGAATCTTCGTGGGTCCCTTCTGGTCCGGAAAAAAGTAATCCAAAGTTTTTTCTCCGTTTGGACTCTGTTTGATATTTAGAAAAGCCAAAAACAAGCAAATATAGTAACTCGCACTGGGCACTAGGTTAATAGGTTAGTCCCAAAAATGATATAAAATTGCATATAAAACATCCAAGGTTGATACTATAATAGCATGGAACAGTAAAAAATTATAGATACATTAGAGACGTATCAAAATCATGTCGTCGGATCCCACGTATAGGTTCGCTGAAGCACCGCAAGTGCACCACCTCCAATGGTATCCACGCGTGCAGGAGGAAAATCATGTGATGGACTGCTAGGTTCGAACACATAGTCGGTGGCGAGTGGAGGTGGCTACAAAACCTAGTGACGGCGCCAAAGCGATCAACTGAATGAGTGTGCCCACCTCCACTATATATAGGCATTCATCATGGGCTCAACACTTGGGTCTCGCACATATCCTAAAGCCCATATTCTATTTGGCTTGGATCCAAGTCCGAGTAGGGTCACATCTGGCTCGTAGAGTCAGATCCGGCCTCACAGGTTCCTTCCCTTAAGAACGCGACCCCTTAGGTTCAAGTCGGCTTGGTCGCAGGTCGGATCACCTCTGAGCTGCCTGGCTGGTAGCGGCCTCTAGCAAGGCATTCCAACCACCAAGTGGACAGTGAAGCCGGTTGGCGAACCTGCACAACATATCACACGTCAGTTCCCTTTGCCACACGATATATGTTGTCAGGCTCAAGGTGAGTTTGTCATCCTTGTTCAATTGAAGCCGACCACTAACCGGATTATCTCATAATCCTTGTCGCATGGCCATGCTTATCCTTGTCGGATGACACGAGGGCCCTAGAGTATATCTCTCCTTATTGGAGGAGAAAATCCCATCTTGCTTGACCATGTCTCCCATCATTGGACTGGACAAGCCTGAAACCTACCTTTATAACTACCTAGTTAAGGAGTAGCATTTGGTCGGCCCAAAGCAGGTTCGTCACCATCCCGAGTACATGCGCCATCTTAGGTCTTAGGACATAGAATGTATGTTGTACTAGAGACTCACAGATAACCTATCGCTATGTCTCATAGTTGGGTCTGTCCTACTCGGACCTTATCTTGACTCGAATCCGACTATGTCGAATCCGACTAGATCCTTCCATGACCATATTATCCGGTTAGCATCCAATGTTCCATGGCCAGTGAGACCGAGCCATCCATTGTGTCATATGCTAGTCTAGTCCAAGGACTCTCTTTATTCATACACATAGTAAATATCATCATACATGTTTGCCTCTAGGGCATATCTCCAACAGAAACATCATTAGGATTCTCAGAAGGTTTATCTACCATAGGTTCACTAGAAGCATGCAAAGTTCTATCCTTATTATTTTTCTACTTCTTCTTATGTGGACTAGGTGCGTCATTATTAATTTTCTGAGAATCTTGGTCAATTATTTTAGGATGACCTTGAATATATAGAGGATCCTAAGTTATCTTACATCCTCTAGTCACAACTCTAACGACATGATCATTCATTTTATTGTTCATATCATTAAGCAAATCGTTTTGTGACTTAGAGACTTGTTCTAATTGACTGTGAACCATAGATGAGTGTTTACATAAGCCTTTAACATCATTAGCAATTCTAAACATCAAATCACTCAAGCGTTCAATCATGATAGCATTATGTTTCAATTGATCATTCACATATTCATTAAAGTTTTCTTGCTTTATAATAAAGTTATCAAATTCAACCATACACTGACTAGAAGTTATTATAGGTAATGTCATCCTCATCGAATCTATAAAGAGAATTTACCTCTACTACCTGTGTTGGGATGTCAAGTCCGTGTATTTCTTCAATAGGTGGTAGATTATTAACATCTTCAGATTTAATACCTTTTTCCTTCATAGATTTGTTTGCTTCTTGCATATCTTCTGGACTGAGGAATAGAATACCTCTCTTCTTTGGAGTTGGCTTAGGTGGTGGTTCAGGAAATGTCCAATCATCATCATTCCTCAATATATTATCCAACAGTTCGTTCACTGAAAACACAATCAACACAACTATCTAGGTAGTCCCTACAAGCATCGGTTAGTCCATTATAAAAGATATCAAGTGTTTCATTTTTCTTAAGAGGATTATTAGGCAAAGCATTAAGTAATTGTAGAAGCCTCCCCCAAGCTTGAGGGAGATGCTCTTCCTCAAATTGCACAAAGTTGTATATTTCCTGTAAGGCAACTTGTCTCTTATGAGCAGGAAAATATTTTCTAGTAAGGTAATATGTCATATCCAGGGGACTATGCACACAACCAGGGCCAACTATATTAAATCATTCTTTAGCATCGTCCTATAATGAGAAAGGAAACAACTTAAGTATATAGTAACAACGAATATTTTCCTCTTGAGCAAATAGGGTGGCAATGTCATTTTATTTAGTAAGATGTGCGTTAACAGTTTCAGATTCATAACCATGGAAGGGATCAGATTCTACCAAAATAATAAGTTCAGGATCAACAGAGAATTCATACTCCTTATCAGTAACAAAAAGAGGATAAGTAGCAAGCTTAGGAACATATTTCATTCTCTCTATCATATCAGTTTCTTTCAGCTTACTCAGTAATTTCTTAATATCCTCTATCATTACAAGCAAGAAATTCTCTAGCAATATCCCCATCCATAACTTAACCCTCAGGTACCTTAGGCACTTCAAACCTAGTAGGAGAGCTAGGCATATCAGGTGAATCATAATTTTCATCAGTTTCAACCTTCTCAAATTCTTAGATTTAGCAATTTCTTCATCAAGAAATTCACCTAGTGGCATAGTTTCAAAAAGCACAGTACTAGCATCACCATGAGTATCATTAATAATAGAAGTAGTATCATCAATAACTTGCGACATATCAGATTGAATAGCATGTGGCGGTGTCGCAAGGCTACTTAAAATAGAAGGTGAAATAAGTGCAGAGCTAGATGGCATTTCCTTACCTCTCCTCGTCTTAGAGGGTACGATATCAGTCTTAGAGTCCTTCAGATTCTTCATAGTAATAAACAGATATTCAACTCCCAAGTGAACTTAATAAATAGAGCTATGCTCCCTAGCAATAGAGCCGGAAAAAGGTCTTGATAACCCACAAGTATAGGGGATTGGGACAGTCTTTGAGGGTAGTACTTTGATGACCCACAAGTATAGGGGATCTATCATGGTCCTTTCGATAAGTAAGAGTGTCAAACCCAATGAGGAGCAGAAGGAAATGATAAGCGGTTTCCAACAAGGTATTCTTTGCAAGTACCGAAATAAGTGGTAACAGATAGTTTTGTGATAGGATAATTTGTAACGAGCAACAAGTAACAAAAGTAAATAAAGTGCAGCAAGGTGGCCCAATCATTTTTGTAGCAAAGGACAAGCCTGGACAAACTCTTATATAGAGAAAAGCGCTCCCGAGGACACATGGGAATATCGTCGAGCTAGTTTTCATCACGCTCATATGATTCGCGTTCGGTACTTTGATAGTTTGGTATGTGGGTGGACCGGTGCTTGGGTATTGCCCTTACTTGGACAAGCATCCCACTTATGATTAACCTCTAATGCAAGCGTCCGCAACTACAACCAAATTATTAAGGTAAACCTAACCATAGCATGAAACATATGGATCCAAATCAGCCCCTTACGAAGCAACGCATAAACTAGGGTTTAAGCTTCTGTCACTCTAGCAACCCATCATCTACTTATTACTCCCCAATGCCTTCCTCTAGGCCCAAAAAATGGTGAAGTGTCATGTAGTCGACGTTCACATAACACCACTAGAGGAGAGACAACATACATCTCATCAAAATATCGAACGAATACCAAATTCACATGACTACTAATAGCAAGACTTCTCCCATGTCCTCAGGAACAAAAGTAACTACTCACAAAGCATTAACATGTTCATAATCAGAGGGGTATTAATATGCATATAGGATCTGAACATATGATCTTCCATCAATTAAACCAACTAGCATCAACTACAAGGATAATTAACACTACTAGCAACCTACTAGCACCAATCACGGACTAGGAGACAAGAATTGGATACAAGAGATGAACTAGGGTTTTCAGAGGAGATGGTGCTGATGAAGATGTTGATGGAGATTGCCCTCTCTCGATGAGAGGAGCGTTGGTGATGGCGATGGCGATGATTTCCCCCTACGGGAGGGAAGTTTCCCCGGCAGAACAGCTCCGCCAGAGCCCTAGATTGGTTCCGCCAAGGTTTCGCCTCGTGGCGGCGGAGTTTCGTCCGAGAAGATGGCTTGTTATTTTTTTCATCGAAAGACTTCATATAGCAGAAGATGGCCACGGGAGGGCCACCAGGAGGGCCACGAGGTAGGGGCGCCCAGGCGGTAGGGTGCGCCCCCACCCTCGTGGACAGGGTGTGGCCCCCCTGGTGAATCTCTTCTGCTAAGTATTTTTTATATATTCGGAAAACGTCTTCCGTGAAGTTTCAAGACTTTTGGAGCTGTGCAGAATAGGTCTCTAATATTTGCTCCTTTTCCAGCCCAGAATCCCAGCTGCCAGTATTCTCCCTCTTCATGTAAACCTTGTAAAATAAGAGAGAATAGGCATAAGTATTGTGACATAATGTGTAATAACAGCCCATAATGCAATAAATATCGATATAAAAGCATGATACAAAATGGAGGTATCAACTCCCCCAAGCTTAGACCTCGCTTGTCCTCAAGCGAAAGCCGAAATTGAAAAATATGTCCACATGTTTAGAGATAGAGGTGTCGAGAAAAAAATACGGACATGAGGGCATCATGATCATTCTTAAAACAGCAACTTACATAATTCTTGTCATATAATTTCTTAAGCTAGAGTAATAATTCAATCACAATTTCAAGCATGAGTAGTAAACTTTATTGAAAACTAACAAACTATAATCTCAGTCATTGGAGCAATTGCAATTTATCATAACATAGGAAAGAGTCAATATATAAGAGCTTTTCAGCAAGTCCACATACTCAACTATCATATAGTCTTTCACAATTGCTGAAGCTCACGCAATACTTATGGGTATGGAGTTTTAATCGGACATAGCGAAAGATAGGGGCTTATAGTTTTGCCTCCCAACGTTTTACCTCAAGGGTAATGTCAACAATAATAGTTCATGAAAACTCACATCCAATTAGCCATATATACCAGGATCTTTCCAACATGTTGTGCTTGCCAAAGGATAAAATGTAAAAAGCAAGGGTGAAGATCACCATGACTCTTATGCAATGTAGGAGATAAAAGTAAAAGATAATCCCTTCGCAGAGGGAAGCAGAGGTTGTCATGCGCTTTTATGGTTGGATGCACAAAATCTTAATGCGAAATAACGTCACTTTATATTGCCACTTGTGATATGGACCTTTATTATGCAGTTTGTCGCTTTAGTTTCTTCCATATCACACGATCGTATAAAGTTTATTTTCTCCCATGCTAATAAGTCATACATATTTAGAGAACAATTTTTATTGCTTGCACCGATGACAACTTACTTAGAGGATCTTACTCAATCCATAGGTAGGTATGGTGGACTCTGATGGCAAAACTGGTTTAAGGGTATTTGGAAGCACAAGTAGTATCTCTACTTGGTGCGATGAATTTGGCTAGCACGAGGTGGAAAGGCAAGCTCAACCATGTTGGATGATCCATGACAATATAATTTATCTCAGATGTAAGAAAACATAACCCCTTATGTTGTCTTCATTGTCCAATGTCAACTCTTTTAGCATGTCATATTTTAATGAGTGTTCACAATCATAAAAGATGTACAAGATAGTATATCTGTATGTGAAGACCTCTCTTTCTTTATTACTTTCTATTAATTGCAACGATGACCAAAACTATGTTTGTCAACCCTCAACAACTTTTATTCATCATACTTTTTCTATGTGAGCTCATTACTCTCCATAAGACTCACATGATCTCTTTGTTTCTTTTTATTTCTTTCTCTTTTCTTTTATTCACTTAAGATCATGGCAAAATAATCAAGCCCTTGACTCAACACTAATCTTTATTATATAGCTCACAGACTCGATTACATAGAAGAATTATAAAGCAAAACTCACGACTAGATCATACTAAGAACTTTTATTCTACTAGATCAAGATATTACCAAAAGGATCGAACTAAGAAAAACGGTAAAGGTAAAAGTGATGGTGATACGATATCGGGGCACTCCCCCAAGCTTGACAGTTGCCAAGGGAAGTGCCCATACCAGATACTCAATTCTTCTTTGTTGGTGGAGACGGTGGTGATTTTGTTGATGGCGTAGGCTTGTCGTCCTTCTTCCAAGGCATAGGCTCCCCATCATAGAAGGATGACCGAGTCTCCTGGAACCTCAAATCTGCAGCCAAACTCATCCTCTTGAATCTATATTTGTACTCATAGTTTTGATTTTGCAGGTCATAGATCTGGGATTAGAGGTGCTCGTTTTTCTCATGAAGCTTGAAGATCGCCTCCCCAATGTCCTTGACGTCCAGCTTGTGGTTGTTGGTGAACTCCGTGATCATGATGTGATTGGAATCGAGTCCACGCCCCACCATCTCCTGACACTTGAAAACTTCTTGCTCCAATGCATCGAGCCTTGCCTCCGTGCTTCCAGTCTTCCTTGGTCCTTCAACATCGCGGATGTGCAACAACCCCTCACGCATCTCAATGGTTTGAGGGTGTTGCAGCACTTCTGTGAGCTAGGGGTTGATGACCTTCTCAAAGAACTGGTCCTTGGGGGCGCTTGAAGACGACATGACGACCTGGATCTGTCAGAAAAACAAGTTGAAACAAAAACAGGAGATTTTTGCGTGATACGGGAGTCAAAAACCCCGGGAGATTATATAATTAATGTTTACCGACCAAAATACATGTCGTGTACGAAAACGGACTCCGGAGAGCACACGAGGTGCCCACGAGGTAGGGGGCGCGCCCTCCACCCTCGTGGAGCCCTCGTGTCCTTCCCGGACTACTTCTTATATTTCTATTTTTCTAAATATTCCAAAACAGAGAAATATTGCCTTAAAAACTGTTTTGGAGTCGGTTTACTTACTGTGCCACATACCTATTCCTTTTCGGAGTCTGAAACGTTCCGGAAAGTGTCCCTTATGTATTCCTCCGGGGTTACGGTTTCAATAAAATTGGTTTCAACATTTATGGGATTACCTAAGATATAATGTTTGATTCTTTGACCGTTCACCACCTTCGGATTTGTGCATTCGAAGTTGTTGATTTTTATGGCACCGGAACGATAGACCTCCTCGATAACGTAAGGACCTTCCCATTTAGAGAGAAGTTTTCTTGCAAAAAGTCTTAAACGAGAGTTGTATAGCAATACATAATCACCTACATTAAACTCACGCTTTTGTATCCTTTTGTCATGCCATCTTTTAACTTTTTCTTTAAACAACTTGGCATTTTCATGGGCTTGGGTTCTCCATTCATCGAGTGAGCTAATATCAAATAACCACTTCTCCCCGGCAAGTTTAAAATCATAATTGAGCTCTTTAATAGCCCAATATGCCTTGTGTTCTTGTTCGAGAGGTAAGTGACATGCTTTTCCATAAACTATTTTATACGGAGACATACACATAGGATTTTTATATGCAGTTCTATAGGCCCATAATGCATCATCAAGTTTCTTGGACCAATTTTGTCTAGATCTATTAACAGTCTTTTGCAAAATTAATTTGAGCTCTCTATTACTCAATTCTACTTGACCACTAGACTGAGGATGATAAGGAGATGCAATTCTATTATTAACATCATATTTAGCAAGCATTTTACGGAAAGCACCATGAATAAAATGTGAACCACCATCAGTCATTAAATATCAAGGGACTCCAAATCTTGGAAAAATAACTTCTTTAAGCATTTTTAATAGAAGTGTTATGATCAGCACTACTAGTTGGAATAGCTTCTACCCACTTAGTAACGCAATCAACATCAACTAAAATATGTGTATATCCATTAGAGAAAGGAAAGGGTCCGATATAGTCAAAGCCCCAAACATCAAATAGTTCAATAACGAGTGAATAGTTCATAGGAATTTCTTGAAGTATACTAATATTACCAATTCTTTGACATTCATCACAAGATAAGACAAACTTACGGGCATCCTTGAAGAGAGTAGGCCAATAAAAACCAGATTGCAATACCTTATGTGCAGTTCTATCTCCAGCATGGTGTCCTCCATAAGCTTCGGAGTGACACTTGCGTAGGATCTGTTCCTGTTCATGCTCAGGTACACAACGTCTAATAACACTATCTACTCCTTCTTTATAAAGATGTGGGTCATCCCAAAAGTAATGCCTCAAATCATAGAATAACTTTTTTCTTTTGCTGGTATGTGAAACTAGGTGGTATAAACTTAGCAACAATGTAATTAGCATAATCAACATACCATGGAGCAGTATGAGAAGCATTTATGACATTTAATTGCTCATCAGGAAAGCTATCATCAATAGGAAGTGGGTCATCAAGCACATTTTCTAACCTAGACAAGTTGTCTGCAACAGGGTTCTCAGCTCCCTTTCTATCAACAATATGCAAATCAAATTCTTGTAGCAAGAGAACCCATCTAATAAGTCTAGGTTTAGCATCTTTCTTTTCCATAAGATATTTAATAGCAGCATGATCAATGTGAATAGTTACTTTAGAATCAACAATATAAGGTCTGAACTTATCACAAGCAAATACAACTGCTAAGAATTCTTTTTCAGTGGTAGCATAATTACTTTGAGCATTGTCTAGGGTTTTACTAGCATATTGAATAACATTTAATTTTTTATCAACTCGTTGCCCTAGAACAGCAGCTACAGCATAATCACTAGCATCACACATAATTTCAAAGGGTAAATTCCAATCAGGTGGCTGAACAATAGGTGCAGAGATTAATGCTTTCTTAAGTATTTCAAATGCTTCTACACAATCATCATCAAAAACAAATGGTATATCTTTTTGTAATAAATTAGTCAGAGGCCGAGAATTTTTTGAGAAGTCCTTAATGAACCTCCTATAAAATCCGGCGTGACCAAGGAAACTTCTTATACCTTTGATGTCCTTGGGACATGGCATCTTTTCAATAGCATCAACCTTGGCTTTATCAACCTCAATACCTCTTTCAGAAAATTTATGCCCTAGGACAATACCTTCATGAACCATAAAGTGGCACTTTTCCCAATTCAAGACAAGATTAGTTTCTTCACATCTCTGCAAAACTCGATCAAGATTGCTCAAGCAATCATCAAAAGAAGAACCATAGACGGAGAGATCGTCCATGAAAACCTCACAAATCTTTTCATAGAAGTCAGAGAATATAGCCATCATGCATCTTTGAAAGGTAGCAGGTGCATTACATAAACCAAAAGGCATACGTCTATAAGCAAAAGTACCAAAAGGGCATGTAAAAGTAGTCTTTTATTGATCTTTGGCTGACACAGGTATTTGAGAGAAACCAGAATAACCATCTAGAAAGCAAAAATGTGTATGTTTGGATAATCTTCCTAGCATTTGATCGATAAAAGGTAAGGGGTAATGATCCTTTTTAGTAGCCTTATTTAATTTGCGGAAATCAATTACCATCCTATAACCTATAATAATTCTTTGAGGAATCAATTCATCTTTATCATTAGGAACAACAGTAATACCTCCCTTCTTAGGGACACAATGAACATGACTTACCCATTGACTATCAGCAACGGGATAGATTATACCTGCCTCAAGGAGCTTTAGTATTTCCTTTCTTACCACTTCTTTCATTTTAGGATTCAGACGTCATTGATGATCACGAACTGGTTTAGCATCTTCTTCCAAATTAATTTTATGTTGACATAGAGTGGGACTAATGCCCTTAAGATCATCAAGAGTATACCCAATAGCAGCACGGTGCTTCTTCAGAGTTTTCAGTAATCTCTCTTCCTCATGCTCTGAAAGTTTAGCACTAATAATAACATGATATATCTTTTTCTCATCAAGATAAGCGTATTTAAGAGTATCATGTAACAGTTTAAGCTCAACACACGGGATCACCCTTGGGTGGAGGGGGATCCCTGATGTCTACTACACAACCTTCTTCTTGTAGACGTTGTTGGGCCTGCAAGTGCAGAGGTTTGTAGGACAGTAGCAAATTTCCCTCAAGTGGATGACCTAAGGTTTATTAATCCGTAGGAGGCGTAGGATGAAGATGGTCTCTCTCAAGCAACCCTGCAACCAAATAACAAAGAGTCTCTTGTGTCCCCAACACACCCAATACAATGGTAAATTGTATAGGTGCACTAGTTCGGCGAAGAGATGGTGATACACGTGCAAAATAGATAGTAGATATAGGTTTTTGTAAACTGAAAATATAAAAACAGCAAGGTAGCGAGTGGTAAAAGTGAACGTAAACGGTATTGCAATGATAGGAAACAAGGCCTAGGGTTCATACTTTCACTAGTGCAAGTTCTCTCAACAATAATAACATAGATAGATCATATAACGAGCCCTCAACATGCAACAAAGAGTCACTCCGAAGCCACTAATAGCGGAGAACAAACGTAGAGATTATGGTAGGGTACGAAACCACCTCAAAGTTATTCTTTCAAATCAATCCGTTGGGCTATTCCTATAAGTGTCACAAACAACCCTGGAGTTTTTACTAGAATAACACCTTAAGATACAAATCAACCAAAACCCTAATGTCACCTAGATACTCCATTGTCACCTCAAGTATCCGTGGGCATGATTATACGATATGCATCACACAATCTCAGATTTATCCAACCAACATAAAAGTACTTCAAATAGTGCCCCAAAGTTTCTACCAGAGAATCAAGAACGTGTGCCAACCCCTATGCATAGGTTCATGGGCGGAACCCGCAAGTTGGTCACCAAAACATACATCAAGTGGCACAAGATATCCCATTGTCACCACAAATAAGCACAGCAAGACATACATCAAGTGTTCATAAAAGACTCAATCCGATAAGATAACTTCAAAGGGGAAACTCAATTCATCACAAGAGAGTAGAGGGGGAGAAACATCATAAGATCCAACTACAATAGCAAAGCTCGGGATACATCAAGATCGTGCCATAGAGGAACACGAGAGAGAACACGAGAGAGAGAGAGAGATCAAACACATAGCTACTGGTACATACCCTCAGCCCCGAGGGTGGACTACTCCCTCCTCATCATGGAGAGCGCCGGGATGATGAAGATGGCCACCGGTGATGGATCCCACCTCCGGCAGGGTACCGGAAAGGGGTTCCGATTGGTTTTTCGTGGTTCTGGAGGCTTGCGGCGGCGGAACTCCCGATCTAGGTTCTTCTGGAAGTTTTAGGGTACGACGGTATATATGGGTGAAAGGAGTACGTCGGTGGAGCTACGGGGGCCCCACGAGGCAGGGGGCGGGGCCAGGGGGAGGGCGCGCCCTCCACCCTCGTGACCGCCTCGTGGCTCTTCTGACGTGGGGTCCAAGTCCATCAGGTGGGTTTCCTTCCAAAAATAACTTCTCCAGTTGATTTCGTTCCGTTTTGACTCCGTCTGATATTCCTTTTCCTCGAAATACTGAAATAGGCATAAAACAACAAATCTGGGTTGGGCCTCTGGTTAATAGGTTAGTCCCAAAAATAATATAAAAGTGGATAATAAAGCCCAATATTGCCTAAAACAGTAGATAAAGTAGCATGGAGCAATCAAAAATTATAGATACGTTGGAGACGTATCAAGCATCCCCAAGTTTAATTCCTGCTCGTCCTCGAGTAGGTAAATGATAAAAAAGATAATTTTTGACGCGGAGTGATACTTGGCCTAATTTCAATGTAATTCTTCTTACTTGTGATATGAAGATCCGAAAGATTCAAGACAAAAGTTCATATTGACATAAAAATAATAATACTTCAAGCATACTAATCAAAGTAATCATGTCTTCTCAAAATAGCATGGCAAAAGAAAGTTCATCCCTACAAAATCATATAGTTAGGCTATGCTTCATTTTCGTCACACAAAGATGTTCCCAACTTCTATACCCCCGATGACAAGCCAAGCAATTTTTTCATACTTAAATAATCTCAAACTTTTTCAACCTTCACGCAATACATGAGCGTGAGCCATGGATATAGCACTATGGGTGGAATAGAATATGATGATGGGGATTGTGTGGAGAAGACAAAAAAGGAGAAAGTCTCACATTGATGAGGCTAATCAATGAGCTATGGAGATGCCCATCAATTGATGTTAATGCAAGGAGTAGGGATTGCCATGCAACGGATGCACTAGAGCTAAGAATGCTCAATAAAAGAAAACTAGTGGGTGTGCATCCAACTTGCTTGCTCATGAAGACCTAGGGCATTTTCAGGAAGCCCATTGTTGGAATATACAAGCCAAGTTCTATAATGAAAAATTCCCACTAGTATGAAAAAGACAACTCACTATATGAAAAACATGGTGCTACTTTGAAGCACAATATACGAGACTCACTACATGAAGAACAAGGTGCTACTTTGAAGCACAAGTGTGGAAAAGGAGATAGTAGCATTGCCCTTTTTATTTTCTCCTTCTTTTTTTGGGCCTTTCTTTTTTCTTTTTGGCCTTTCTTTTTTTTTTGATTGGGCAATGCTCTAATAATGATGATCATCACACTTCTATTGATTACAACATAATGATTACAACTCGATACTAGAACAAGATATGACTCTATATGAATGCCTCTAGCGGTGTACCGGGATGGTGCAATGAATCAAGAGTGACATGTATGAAAAATAATGCATGGTGGCTTTCCCACAAATATGATGTCAAGTACAAGATCATGCAATGGCAATATGACAACAGTAAAGCATGTCATGATGATGATGATGATGGAAGTTGCATGGCAATATATCTCGGAATGGCTATGGAAATGCCATGATAGGTAGGTATGGTGGCTGTTTTGAGGAAGATATAGGGAGGTTTATGTGTGAAAGAGCGTATCATATCACGGGGTTTGGATGCACCGGTGAAGTTTGCACCAACTCTCAATGTGAGAAAGGGCAATGCACGGTAGGCTAGCAAATGGCGGAAAGGTAAAAGTGCGTATAATCCATGGACTCAACATTAGTCAAAAGAACTCATATACTTATTGCAAAAATTTAGAAGTCATCAAAAATCAAGTACTACGCGCATGCTCCTAGGGGGATAGATTGGTAGGAAAAGACCATCGCTCGTCCCTGCCCGCCACTCATAAGGATGCACAAGCCAGGTACACTTCATGCTTCAAATTTGTTACACAACTTTAACCATACGTGCATGCTACGGGACTTGCTAACTTCAACACAAGTATTTCTCAAATTCACAACTACTCAACTAGCACGACTATGATATTATCACCTCCATATCTCAAAACAATTATCAAGCATCAAACTTATCTTAGTATTCATCCCACTAAAAAGAAAGTTTCACATATCTTGAATACCAAGTATATTAACATTAAGAAAATTACCATGTTATTAACGACTCTCAAAATAATCTGAGAGAAGCATGAGAGATCAAGTTTCTTTAAAACAAACCACCACCGTGCTCTAAAAGATCTAAGTGAAGCACTAGAGCAAAAATTATCACGCTCAAAAAGATATAAGTGAAGCACATAGAGTATTCTAACAAATTTCAATTCATGCATGGCTCTCTCAAAAGGTGTGTACAGCAAGGATGATTGTGGTAGACTAACAAGCAAAGACACAAATAATACAAGACGCTCCAAGAAAAACACATATCATGTGGTGAATAAAAATATAGCTCCAAGTAAATTACCGATGGAAGTGGACGAAAGAGGGGATGCCTTCCGGGGCATCCCCAAGCTTTGACTTTTTGGTGTCCTTGGATTATCTTGGGGGTGCCATGGGCATCCCCAAGCTTAGGCTCTTGCCACTCCTTGTTCCATAATCCATCAAAAGAATTCACCCAAAACTTGAAAACTTCACAACACAAAAATCAATAGAAATCTCGTGAGCTCCGTTAGAGAAAGAAAACAAAAGACTACTTTAAGGTACTGTAGTGAACTTGTTCTTTATTTGTATTGGTGTTAAACCTACTGTATTCCAACTTCTCTATGGTTTATAAACAATTTTACTAGCCATAGATTCATCAAAATAAGCAAACAACACACGCAAAACAGAATCTGTCAAAAACAGAACAGTCTGTAGTAATCTGTTACTAACGCAAACTTCTGGAACCCAAAAAATTCTACCAAAATTAGACGACCTGGGAAATTTGTTTATTGATCAGCAGAAACTGGAATCACTATTTTATCACGTTCTGGTGATTTTTGACAATTCGGGCACTGAGCGCAAAGATTCTGGAAATTACAGCAAGATCAAATAACTATCTTCCAAGAAGATCTGATAGGTTTAACTTGGCACAAACACTAATTGAAAAATAAAACCACATCTAAACAGAAGCTAGATGGATTATTTATTACTAAATAGAACCAAAAAGTAAGAAACTAAAATAAAATTGGGTTGCCTCCCAACAAGCGCTATTGTTTAACGCCCCTAGCTAGGCATGATGATTTCAATGATGCTCACATAAAAGATAAGAACTGAAACATAAAGAGAGCATCATGAAGAATATGACTAGCACATTTAAGTCTAACCCACTTCCTATGCATAGGGATTTTGTGAACAAACTACTTATGGGAACAAGAATCATCTTGCATAGGAAGGTAAAACAAGCATAACTTCAAAACTTTAAGCACATAGAGAGGAAACTTGATATTATTGCAATTCCTACAAGCATATGTTCCTCCCTCATAAAAATTTTCAGTAGCATCATGAATGAATTCATCAATATAACCAGCATCTAAAGCATTCTTTTCACGATCTACTTGCATAGAAATTTTATTACTCTCCACATAAGCAAAATTCTTCTCATTCGGAATACTAGTGGGAGCAAACTCAACAAAATAACTATCATATGATTGAGAATTAAGATCAAGATGACAAGTTTCATGGTTATCATCATTCTTTAAAGCATACGTGTCATCACAATAATCATCATAGATAGGAGGCATGCTTTCATCATAGTAAATTTGCTCATCAAAGCTTGGGGGACAAAAAATATCATCTTCATCAAACATAGCTTCCCCAAGCTTGTGGCTTTGCATATCATTAGCATCATGGATATTCAAAGAATTCGTACTAACAACATTGCAATCATGCTCATCATTCACGTATTTTATGCCAAGAATTCTATGTAATTCTTCTTCTAGCACTTTGGCACAATTTTCTTTTCCATCATACTCACGAAAGATATTAAAAAGGTGAAGCGTATGAGACAAACTCAATTCCATTTTTTTGTAGTTTTCTTTTATAAACTAGACTAGTGCTAAAGCAAGAAACAAAAAGATTCAATTGCAAGATCTAAACATATACCTTCACTTACCTAACCTCCCCGGCAACGGCGCCAGAAAAGAGCTTGATGTCTACTACACAACCTTCTTCTTGTAGACGTTGTTGGGCCTGCAAGTGCACATGTTTGTAGGATAGTAGCAAATTTCCCTCAAGTGGATGACCTAAGGTTTATCAATACATAGGAGGCGTAGGATGAAGATGGTCTCTCTCAAGCAACCCTGCAACCAAATAACAAAGAGTCTCTTGTGTCCCCAACACACCCAATACAATGGTAAATTGTATAGGTGCACTAGTTCGGCGAAGAGATGGTGATACACGTGCAAAATAGATAGTAGATATAGGTTTTTGTAAACTGAAAATATAAAAACAGCAAGGTAGCGAGTGGTAAAAGTGAACGTAAACGTAAACGGTATTGCAATGATAGGAAACAAGGCCTAGGGTTCATACTTTCACTAGTGCAAGTTCTCTCAACAATAATAACATAGATAGATCATATAACGAGCCCTCAACATGCAACAAAGAGTCACTCCGAAGCCACTAATAGCAGAGAACAAACGTAGAGATTATGGTAGGGTACGAAACCACCTCAAAGTTATTCTTTCAAATCAATCCGTTGGGCTATTCCTATAAGTGTCACAAACAACCCTGGAGTTTTTACTAGAATAACACCTTAAGATACAAATCAACCAAAACCCTAATGTCACCTAGATACTCCATTGTCACCTCAAGTATCCGTGGGCATGATTATACGATATGCATCACACAATCTCAGATTTATCCAACCAACATAAAAGTACTTCAAATAGTGCCCCAAAGTTTCTACCGGAGAATCAAGAACGTGTGCCAACCCCTATGCATAGGTTCATGGGCGGAACCCGCAAGTTGGTCACCAAAACATACATCAAGTGGCACAAGATATCCCATTGTCACCACAGATAAGCACAGCAAAGACATACATCAAGTGTTCATAAAAGACTCAATCCGATAAGATAACTTCAAAGGGGAAACTCAATTCATCACAAGAGAGTAGAGGGGGAGAAACATCATAAGATCCAACTACAATAGCAAAGCTCGGGATACATCAAGATCGTGCCATAGAGGAACACGAGAGAGAACACGAGAGAGAGAGAGAGAGATCAAACACATAGCTACTGGTACATACCCTCAGCCCCGAGGGTGGACTACTCTCTCCTCGTCATGGAGAGCGCCGGGATGATGAAGATGGCCACCGATGATGGATCCCACCTCCGGCAGGGTACCGGAAAGGGGTTCCGATTGGTTTTTCGTGGTTCTGGAGGCTTGCGGCGGCGGAACTCTCGATCTAGGTTCTTCTGGAAGTTTTAGTGTACGATGGTATATATGGGTGAAAGGAGTACGTCGGTGGAGCTACGGGGGCCCCACGAGGCAGGGGGCGGGGACAGGGGGAGGGCGCGCCCTCCACCCTCGTGACTGCCTCATGGCTCTTCTGACGTGGGGTCCAAGTCCATCAGGTGGGTTTCCTTCCAAAAATAACTTCTCCAGTTGATTTCGTTCCGTTTTGACTCCGTCTGATATTCCTTTTCCTCGAAATACTGAAATAGGCATAAAACAGCAAATCTGGGCTGGGCCTCCGGTTAATAGGTTAGTCCCAAAAATAATATAAAAGTGGATAATAAATCCCAATATTACCTAAAACAGTAGATAAAGTAGCATGGAGCAATCAAAAATTATAGATACGTTGGAGACGTATCAATCCCCTAGGATTTCAACAGGCAAATTGTGTTTCGGAATAGGTTCCTTTTTAAAGAACACTTCATCTATTTCCCTTCTTTCATTCATAAACATATCATTTTCATGGTCTAGCAAATATTGTTCTAAAGGATCACTAGGAGGTACGGCAATAGAGGCAAGACCAATAATTTCATCCTTACTAGGTAATTCTTCTTCATAGTGTTGTCTACTAAATTTAGAAAAATTAAATTCATGAGTCATATCATCTAAACCAATAGTAACAACATCCCTTTTGCAATCTATGGTAGCATTAATAGTATTCAAGAAGGGTCTACCAAATATAATGGGACAAAAGCTATCTTGTGGGGAACCAAGAACAAGAAAATCAGCAGGATATTTAGTTTTCCCACACAAGACTTCAACATCTCTAACAATTCCCATTGGTGAAATAGTATCTCTATTGGCAAGTTTAATTGTGACATCAATATCTTCTAACTCGACAGGTGCAATATCATGCATAATTTCTCTATAAATGCTAATGGGTATTGCACTAGCACTAGCACCCATATCACATAAGCCATGATAACAATGATCTCCTATTTTAACAGAAATAACAGGCATGCCTACCACAGGTCTAGGTTTATCTTTAGCACAAGGTTTAGCAATTCTAGCAGTTTCATCATAGAAATAAATAACATGCCCATCAATATTATCAGACAAGAGATCTTTAACAATAGCAATATTAGGTTCAACTTTAACTTGCTCAGGAGGTGTATATGTTTTAATATTGGTTTTACGAACCACAGTTGAAGCTTTAGCATGATCCTTTATCCTAATAGGAAAAGGTGGTTTCTCAACATATGCAGTAGGAACAATAGGATCATTATAAGTGACAATTTTTTCTTCAACTTTAATAGGTGCAGATACTTTTACTTTTATGGGAGGATGATATTTAAACCACTTCTCCTTGGGGAGATCAACATAAGTAGTAAAAGATTCACAGAAAGAAGCTACTATCTCAGAGTCAAGACCATATTTAGTGCTAAATTTATGAAAAACATTGGTATCCATAAAAGATTTAACACAATCAAACTTAGGTGTCATACCTGACTCCTTACCTTCGTCGAGGTCCCAATTGTCAGAATTGCGTTTAATTCTTTCCAATAAATCCCATTTGAATTCAATAGTCTTCATCATAAAAGAGCCAGCACAAGAAGTATCGAGCATGGTGCGATTGTTATCAGAAAGCCGAGCATATAAATTTTGAATAATCATTTCTCTTGAGAGCTCATGATTGGGGCATGAATATAACATTGGTTTAAGCCTCCCCCAAGCTTGAGCGCTGCATTCTCCTTCGCGAAGCCAAAAATTATATATATAATTGCGATCACGATGAACAAGATGCATAGGATAAAACTTCTTATGAAATTCCAATTTCAATCGTTTGTAATTCCAAGACCCCATATCATCACATAGCCTATACCATGTCGATGCATCTCCCTTCAAAGATAAAGGGAAGACCTTCTGCTTAACAACATCTCCAGGTACACCTGCAAGCTTAAATAGTCCACAAACTTCATCCACATATATTAGATGCTCATCAGGATGTTTTGTTCCATCTCCTAAAAAGGGATTAGCTAGCAGTTTTTCTATCATACCCGAAGGAATTTCAAAGCAGACATTTTCATTTTCATTTTCATTTTTAGTAGGTTCAGTAGGTTCAGAAGCAACTCTTTGCTCTACTGGTCGGGGTGAAGATACCCCGAACAAGCCCCTCAGAGGATTACTTTCCATAGTAACAAGTGACAGTAAATTTCAGCACACTATATAAATTTTTCCTTACCAAATTCCACCTACCAAAGGCGCTTCACTCCCCGGCAACGGCGCCAGAAAAAAGTCTTGATGACCCACAAGTATAGGGGATCTATCATAGTCCTTTCGATAAGTAAGAGTGTCAAACCCAATGAGGAGCAGAAGGAAATGATAAGCGGTTTCAAACAAGGTATTCTCTGCAAGTACCGAAATAAGTGGTAACAGATAGTTTTGTGATAGGATAATTTGTAACAAGCAACAAGTAACAAAAGTAAATAAAGTGCAGCAAGGTGGTCCAATCCTTTTTGTAGCAAAGGACAAGCCTGGACAAACTCTTACATGGAGAAAAGCGCTCCCGAGGACACATGGGAATATCGACAAACTAGTTTTCATCACGCTCATATGATTCGCGTTCGGTACTTTGATAGTTTGGTATGTGAGTGGACCAGTGCTTGGGTACTGCCCTTACTTGGACAAGCATCCCACTTATGATTAACCTCTATTCCAAGCATCCGCAACTACAACAAAAGTATTAAGGTAAACCTAACCATAGCATGAAACATATGGATCCAAATCAGCCCCTTACGAAGCAACACATAAACTAGGGTTTAAGCTTCTGTCACTCTAGCAACCCATCATCTACTTATTACTCCCCAATGCCTTCCTCTAGGCCCAAACAATGGTGAAGTGTCATGTAGTCGACATTCACATAACACCACTAGAGGAGAGACAGCATACATCTCATCAAAATATCGAATGAATACCAAATTCACATGACTACTAATAGCAAGACTTCTCCCATGTCCTCAGGAACAAAAGTAACTACTCACAAAGCATAAACATGTTCATAATCAGAGGGGTATTAATATGCATATAGGATCTGAACATATGATCTTACACCAATTAAACCAACTAGCATCAACTACAAGGAGTAACTAACACTACTAGCAACCTACTAGCACCAATCCCGGACTAGCAGACAAGAATTGGATACAAGAGATGAACTAGGGTTTTGAGAGGAGATGGTGCTGATGAAGATGTTGATGGAGATTGCCCTCTCCCAATGAGAGGAGCGTTGGTGATGGCGATGGCGATGATTTCCCCCTCCAGGAGGGAAGTTTCCCCGGCAGAACAGCTCCGCCAGAGCCCTAGATTGGTTCCGCCAAGGTTCCACCTCGTGGCGGCGGAGTTTCGTCTGAGAAGATGGCTTGTTAATTTTTTTTCATCGAAAGACTTCATATAGCAGAAGATGGCCAGCGGAGGGCCACCAGGGGGCCCACGAGGTAGGGGCCGCGCCCAGGGGAGTAGGGCGCGCCCCCACCCTCGTGGGCAGGGTGTGGCCCCCCTGGTGAATCTCTTCCGCTGAGTATTTTTTATATATTCTGAAAACGTCTTCCATGAAGTTTCAAGACTTTTGGAGCTATGCAGAATAGGTCTCTAATATTTGCTCCTTTTCCAGCCCAGAATCCCAGCTGCCGGTATTCTCCCTCGTCATGTAAACCATGTAAAATAAGAGAGAATAGGCATAAGTATTGTGACATAATGTGTAATAACAGCCCATAATGCAATAAATATTGATATAAAAGCATGATGCAAAATGGATGTATCATATTTCACCTAATTTATTGATTTGACACAAGGGGAGCCAAAGAATATTTATAAGCCTTAACAGTTGAGTTGTCAATTCAACCACACATGGAAAGTTGTTTCTCTGTAGCAAAGTGTTTAGTAGCACAATACTTTGATAGTTTTGATAGTAACGGTTGCTACGTCTTGAGCTTGCGTTGGTTTCCCCCGAAGAGGAAGGGATGATACAGCAGAGTAGCGTAAGTATTTCCCTCGGTTTTTGAGAACCAAGGTATCAATCCAGTAGGAGGCCACGCTCAAGTCCCTCGTACCTGCACAAAAACGATAGCTACTCGCAACCAACACGATTAGGGGTTGTCAATCCCTTCACGGTCACTTATGAGAGTGAGATCTGATAGATATAATATTTTTGATATTTTTTGTATAAAGATGCAAAGTAAAAAGTAAAAGCAAAGCAAGATTAAAGTGATGGAGATTGATATGATGAGAATAGACCCGGGGGCCATAGGTTTCACTAGTGGCTTCTCTCAAGAGCACAAGTATTCTACAGTGGGTGAACAAATTACTGTTGAGCAATTGACAGAATTGAGCATAGTTATGAGAATATCTAGGCATGATCATGTATATAGGCATCACGTCCGTGACAAGTAGACCGAAATGATTCTGCATCTACTACTATTACTCCACTCATCAACCGCTATCCAACATGCATCTAGAGTATTAAGTTAAAAACAGAGTAACGCCTTAAGCAAGATGACATGATGTAGAGAGATAAATTCATGCAATATGAAATAAACCCCATCTTGTTATCCTCGATGGCAACGATGCAATACGTGCCTTGCTGCCCCATCTGTCACTGGGAAAGGACACCGCAAGATCGAACCCAAAGCTAAGCAGTTCTCCCATGGCAAGAACTACCAATCTAGTTGGCCAAACCAAACGGATAATTCGAAGAGACTTGCAAAGATAACCAATCATACATAAAAGAATTCAGAGAAAATTCAAATATTATTCATAGATAGACTTGATCATAAACCCACAATTCATCGGTCTCAACAAACACACCGCAAAAAGAAGATTACATCGAATAGATGTCCACAAGAGAGGGGAGAACTTTGTATTGAGATTCAAAGAGAGAGAAGAATCCATCTAGATACTAACTATGGACCCGAAGGTCTGAAGTAAACTACTCACACTTCATCGGAGGGGCTAGGATGATGTAGAAGCCCTCCGTGATGACGACCCTCTTCCGGCGCAGCTCCAGAACAGTCCCCAAGATGGGATCTCATGGATACAGAAAGGTGCGGCGGTGGAATTAGGTTTTTGGCTCCTATTCTGATCGTTTGGGGGTACGTAGGTATATATAGGAGGAAGGAGTACGTTGGTGGAGCACTGAGGGGCCCACGAGGCAGGGGGCGCCCTAGTGTGGGTGCGCCCCCCACCCTCGTGACCTCCTCTTTGACCCCCTGGAGTAGGGTCCAAGTCTCCTGGATCACGTTCGGTGAGAAAATCACATTCCCGAAGATTTTATTCCATTTGGACTCTGTTTGATATTCTGTTTCTCCGAAACACTGAAATAGGCAAAAAAACAGCAATTCTGGGCTGGGCCTCCAGTTAATAGGTTAGTCCCAAAAACAATATAAAAGTGGAAAATAAAGCCCAATATAGTCCAAAACAGTAGATAATATAGCATGGAGCAATCAAAAATTATAGATACGTTGGAGACGTATCAACGGTAACAGTGACAATAGTAACAAGAACAGTAACATTAGCAGTTTTGTAGTGATTGTAATAGCAACATCAACAGTAGTAACTTTGCAAAGACAATATGAGCAAAGCATAGGCATTGGATCAGCGATGGGTATTTCTGTGGATGACAATCATCATGTAACTGTCACAACCTAGAGTGATACACAATAGCTCCAATTCATCTATTCAAGGTAGGCATGTATTCTGTATATAGTACGTGCTTATAATAAGAACTTGCATGACATCTTTTGTCCTACCCTCCCATGGCAGCGGCGTGCATAAGGAAATCTAAGGGATATTAAGGCCTCCTTTTAGTAGAGAACCGGAACAGAGCATTAACATATTGTGAATACATGAACTCCTCGAATTACATTCATCCCCAGAGAGTATCCCAATTATTGTCACTTTGGGGCTTACGTATCAAAACAATAACAAGTGCATATAACTAGCATATAGGATCAAGAACTCAAATATATTGATGATAATATAAAGGGTTCAGGTCTGAAATCATGGCACTCGGGCCCTAATGACAAGCATTATGCATAGCAAAGTCATAGCAACAACAATCTTAGAACATAGTGGATACTTGGTATCAAACCCTAACAAATTAATTTGATTATGTGATAAATCTCATCCAACTCCATCACCATCCAACAAGACTACGAAGGAATTACTCACTCCCAGTGGTGAGCATCATGGAATTGTTGATGAAGAAGGGTTGATGATGACGACGGCGATGAATCCCCTTCTCTGGAGCCCCACACAGACTCCGGAGCAGTCCTCCCGGTGAAGACCAGGAGGTGGCAGCGGCTCCCTATCATCAAACGTGATGAAACTTCCTCTCTGATTTTTTTCTCCGTGATACGGTACTTATGGACTTGGAGGTAGGGAAAACAGAGTACCGAGGGGCCCATAAGCTCAGGTGGCACGGCCTAGGGGGGCGACACCCGAGCATGTGGCTCTGTGATAGCCCCCGTCTAGTAGATCTTTTCGCCACTATTTTTGTATATTCCAGAAAATTCTCTGTAAATTTTTAGATTAATCCAAGAACTTTTATTTTTGCACAAAAATAACACCAAGTAGTTCTGCTAAAAACATTGTCAATTCGGGTAGTTCTATTAAAATCATGCAAATTAGATTCCAAAACAAGAGCAAAACTGTTTGGAAAAGTAGATACGTTTGAGATGTATCAATGATTTATACCCCCGATGTAATCCATAGAATCATTAAAAGAAGCACACTATATAATAAAAAATAGAATCTGTCTAAAACAGAACAATCTGTAATGATCTGAACAAAAATGATACTTCTGCAACTCCAAAAATTCTGAAAACTTAGGACATCGTAGAACATTTGTATATTAATTATGAGGAAAAAAAATCCAAACCAAGATCACGTTCCAGTAAAAAAATGTAAATTCCTACACCGGGTGCAAAAGTATCTATTTTTGCACAGAATCAACTCAACTATCATGTAACTCATCACAAAGGCTTTACTTAGCACAATCACTAATTAAAAGATAAAAACACAATCATTACAATGGTAATAATCATGTCATCACACCAAAACAGAAATAAAAAGCAAAAATTTAAGATAACTATACGGTTGCCTCCCAACAAGCGTTATTGGTTTATACCCCTAGCTAGGCATAACGCATTGTTTCAAGTTGTATCTTCTTTGGATTCAAACTCGTCAATATCGTGGATTTCTAGAAGATTTAGCAAATATATTTTTAACAATGATACTCATGGGAACAATAATTGAGGAATTTTCTTTCAGTGATAAGTTCCGTTATCAATTTGATGAAGTTGGGGTGCACGCTAATTATTTTCAAATCGTCCTTCTCCTTACTACATGAGATACCCTTATTTTTAGGAACATACATAAAATTATAATTTTTATTTGTAGGAGTCCTTCCAATAGTTTTAATGGAATAAAAAGTTGAACCCAAATTATTAATGATTTCTTCCAATTTATCAATTCTAGCAGGACTTTGTTCTACTCTCTCGGTGATTATCGCTTCTTTTTCCTTCAATGTATTCAATGTGGTTCCTACTGTTGAGCCAAATTTATTCACTTGATTATGAACCTTCTTGCCAAGATTTTTCAATATGTTCAACAGTAGACATTTTATTTTCAATAACTTCTAACTTTCGCATAACATGTTCCAAAGTTAATGTCATTTCATTTAAAGTGATAGCTAGCGATCCCACTAAATTTACCGGAGCATTGAAAGAATCTATAGGGTGACTAATTAGAAAAGTTCCTCCACTAATAGTAGCAAGCACATATATATACGAAGTAGTAACACCCACATAAAAATTGCGTAGAAGAACAGTGGTGGATTGCTTACAAGTTGATCTATTTTGAGCATCGCAAATCCTATACCAAGCATCTTTTAAACTTTCTCCCCTCTTTGTTTGAAATTAAGCACTTCATTTTTAGGGGTACAAGTAACAAGTGAAGAACCATTCATCATAGCAAAAAAAGCAAGCAAGCAAAATAAAATATTTTTCGTTTTTGATTTTTGTTAGAGAAGTGGAGGGAGGTCAAAACGAGAAGGAAAATAAAAAGTAGAACAAGTAAATGATAATGTGTATGAAGGAACCTAGATTTGTTTGATGATTTCTCCCCGACAACGGCACTAGAAATTCTTTGTGCTACTTGTGTACTGCGTTGGGATTTTTCTCGAAGAGGAAGGGAGAAGCAATATAGTAGCAGATAGTATTTCCCTTAGTACCGAACCAAGGTTACCAAACCAATAGGAGAACCATGCAAACAACCGTCGATGGTACCTACACACACAAGAGCAAAAACTTGCACCCAACACGGGCAAGAGGGTTGTCAATCCCCTAGTACTCGTTAATTGCAAGGATCAAATCTGGTAATAGGTGATAGATAAATGGCAAATTAAAATAAAAGTAATAAATTTGCAGGAAGGTATTTTTTGTAATATGATTAAAATAGACCCGGGGGCCATAGTTTGCCCTAGCGCTATCTCTCTTATAAAAATAGCATACGGTGGGTAGACAAATTACTACTGGGCAATTGATAGAAAATTGCATAGTTATGACGTTATTCATGGCATGATCATGTACATAGGCATTACATCCATGACAAGTAGACCGGCTCATGTCTGCATCTACTACTATTTATGCACTTCGAGAGCTCTTCTATGCTTGTCTCTCTATGTATTAAGTTCATAACAAACTGAGTAATTCATCAAATATGATGATGTAATGTAGACAAAATAAAACCAAGCAATATGGTTAAACCCCATCATTTTCTCCTTAGTAGCAACAATATAAATATGTGTCTCGCTACGCCTACTATCATTAGGTGAGGATACCGCAAGATGGAACCTACCACAAAGCACCTCTCTCGCTGAAGATAAATCGATCTAGTTGGCCAAACCGAATGGATAGATCGAAGAAACACAAAGCTGTAACAATCACACATAACAAAGTTCAGAAAAAATTCAATTAGTTTCAATGAATTATCCGATTATAAACCCACAGTTCATCATATCCCAACAAACGCACCACAAAAGAAGATTACATCAAGTAGAATCCCAAGGAGAACATTGTATTGAAGATCAACGAGAGAGAGAGAGAGAGAGAGAGCCATCTAGCTAATCACTACAGACCCATAGGTCATGTGGCAACTACTCACACATCACCGGTAGTACAACAAGATTGATGTAGAAGCCCTCCATGATCATCGGAAGGCACCAAGGATGATGTAGAATCCCTCCGTGATAGATTCCCCCTCCGGCAGAGTACCGGAAAAGGTCTCCAAATAGGATTGTGGAAGAACAGAGACTTGCAGTGGCTAAAAAATTGTTTCGGTGGATGCTTTGGTTTTTTCCAATATTTGGGAAATTATAGCATTGGAATTAGGTCAAACAGAAACATGAGGGGCCAACAAAACGTTAGGGCATGCTGTGTTACCTTGCCATCTTCTCGTAGGTCTTATGGACCTCCCCCGAAGCTTCTATGTCCTATGTCGAGAAAAAGATTTTCAAAAAGTTTCCTTGTGTTTGCACTCTGTTTGGTATAGATTTTCTGTAAAACCAAAAACAAGCAAAGAAATAGCAACTCACACTAGGCATTAGTGATAACCCACAAGTATAGGGGATCACAACAGTTTTCGAGGGTAGAGTATTCAACCCAAATTTATAGGTTCAACACAAGGCAAGTATTAGTAATTAAGTTGTCAATTCAACCACACATGGAGATTAATTATCTGCAGCAAGCGATCAGTAGCACAATAATATGATAGTTTTGATAGTAGTAGCAACGGCAATAGTAACGGTAACAGTGATAGCAACGATTTTGTAGCAAGTGTAACAGTAACAGTAGTAGTACTAACTTAGCAAGATCAATATAGAGGAAATTCGTAGGCATTGGATCGGTGGATTTGTTGGATGATATTCATCATATAATAGTCATAACCTAGGGCGATACAGAACTAGCTCCACTTCATAAATAAAATGTAGGCATGTATTCTATAAATAGTCATGCGTGCTTATGGAAAGAACTTGCATGACAGCTTTTGTCCAACCCTCCCGTGGCAGCGGGGTCCATAAGGAAACTAAGGGATATTAATGCCTCCTTTTAATAGAGAACCGGAACAAAGCATTAACACATAGTGAATACATGAAGTCCCCAAACTATGTTCATCACCGGAAAGTATCCCAACTACCGTCACTCCAGGTATTACCGATCATAACACGTAGTAGGTGAATATGACTTGCAAAATCGTATCTAAAACATAGATATAATGATGATAACATAAATGGTTCAGATCTGAAATCATGGCACTCGGGCCCAAACTGATAAGCATTAAGCATAGCAAAGTCATAACAACATCAATCTCAGAACATAGTGGATACTAGGGATCAAGCCCTAACAAAACTAACTCGATTAAATGATGAATCTCATACAACTCCTCACCGACCAGCGAGCCTACGAAGGAATTACTCACTCTCGATGGGGAGCATCATGAATTGGCGATGGAGGAGGGTTGGTGATGACGAAGATCAAAGATCCCCCTCTCTAGGGCCCAAGATGGACACCAGATCTGGCCTCCCGATGAAGAACAGGAAGTGGCGGCGGCTCTGTATCGTGAAACGAGATAATTCTTCCTCCCTGATCTTTCTCTCCAAATATAGGTATTTATGGAGTTGGGGTCAGGTTCTGCGGGGCTACCAGGTGGGCACAACCCACCTGGGCGCTACTGGAAGGGGGGTGCCCTGGTGGGTTGTGCTCACCCAGGGGGGCCCTCCAGTGCTTCTTGGCTCCAGTACTTTTCTTTTATTCTAAAATAATTCTCCAAAACATTTTGTTCCAATCCGAGAACTTTTATTTTTGCACAAAAACAACACCATGGTCGTTCTGCTGAAAACAGCGTCAGTCCGGGTTAGTTTCATTCAAATCATGCAAATTAGAGTCCAAAACAAGAGGAAAAGCATTCTAAAAAGTAGATATGACGGAGACGTATCAACTCCCCCAAGCTTAAACCTTTGCTTGTCCTCAAATAATTCAGTTGATAACTGAAAGTGAAAATGAAAAACTTTTACGAACTCTTTTGCTCTTGTTTACATAAATAAGCTTAAGTAGCAGCTAGGTTTTCAGCAAAGATCATGATTAACCATGGCAACAATAACTCTTAGAAATTATATTAACTCATATCAATGGCATAATCAACTAGCAAGCAATAATAAGATATCTCAAATGCCAAGACTTTGTGAAGACAATCATGATACAATATGGCAACAGTGGTATCTCGCTAGCCCTTTATGAGACCGCAAAACATAAATGCAGAGCACCTCCAAAGTTTAAGCAGCGACTCAACATTGTAATTCATGGTAGAAAAGATCCAGTCATGATGCATCCAACATTAACTATTCACAATGAATGAGGATGACAATAGTGCTCTCAGATCTGGCGCTTATTTGAGAAGGTGATGACTCAACATAAAATTAAATAGATAGTCCCTTCGCAGAGGGAAGCATGGATTTGCAGCAGTGCCAGAGCTCAGATTTTTAAAACAGAGATAAATGTAATTTTGAGAAATGCACCCTTCCTGTTTACTTCACGACCGAAAGCTATCGGTATCTTCCATGCTAAACACATTAGTGGCGGTTCCCAAGTGATAAAAGTAAAGGTTTACTCCCCCTCCACCAACAAGCACACTCCACGGCTAGCCGAATCCATGGGTATCGTGCATACCAATATCAATCTTGGGGGAGTTTTGTTTAATTGTTTGCAACTTTTGAATTCGGGACTGGGCATCCCTATTACCGCCCCTCTCGTGCAAGGACGAGTGAATAAACACTCATAACGGGAATAACCCGCTTGGCATGGAAGATACCGACTACCCCTTGTCGCTCTATGAACAATCCAGGCACACAAAAACAGATGTTTATCTGAAGTTTTTAGAGGTGGCACATGAAATTTACTTAGAACGGCAGGGTAATACCGCATATAGGTAGATATGGTGGACTCATTTGGAATAACTTTTGTTTTAGGATTTTGATGAACAAGTTGTATTTCTGCTTAGTACAGGCGAAGGCTAACAAATAGGTTGAGAAGCAGGCAGCTAGAGAGCGAAAACGATCATGACCATGCATTATGAATAATGAACATTGGATACTAGCAAGAGTTCATCGGATAACTCGTCACTATTGCCTTTCACTTGCACGATCGAATGATATGAAAATAATAATAGTGCAAGAGTGTCGTGGACTAAGCTGGAATCTGCAAACATTTTATTAAAAAGGAGAAGACAAGGTAATGTGGTATCTTTATTTGATCAATAATAATAATGCATATGAGAGCCACTCAACATTTTCATCGTGGTCTTCTCCTTGGTATGACTCGATAAAAAGAAAAGAAGTTCAGAGAAACACACTGAAATATTTTTGGAGTTTTTAGTTTTTCTAGACGAAAGCAAATTAAAAGGAGGAAAACAAAAACGAGAAAAATATTTGCACGGGAGAGCTCCCAACAAGCAAGAAGAAGAATCGAGAAATATTTTTGGGCTTTCTTTTAATACTACAACTAATTAAAGTAGAAAGGAAAAGCGAAAAGAAGCAAGAAATATTTTTGGGTTTTCTCAAAGTTTTTCAAACACACAAGAAGAACGTGAGAAAAATAAATATAGCATGGATAACGCAATAAAAAAGTGTGAACACCGACAACTGGAATGAAATGTGTGAGCATGAATATAATGTCGGTGGAAACACGTACTCCCCCAAGCTTAGGCTTTTGGCCTAGCTTGGTAATCACCATCCGCGGCCTGCATAGTAGTCAAATTGGTAGCTCACGGAGGCTCTTGGTGCAACCACCTCGGCTCGCCAAGCAGCCATGACCTCCGCGTTGTGCACACAGGCCTCACTCCCAGAAACATAATATCCTCCTTTGTTGTGAAAATCAAGGAGAGCAGTTGCAGGCAAAAAGGTATGCACAATGTATTCTTTATTGAATCACAAGTTATAAATGTAATTATCGATTTTTCCCTTAAGGAACTTATGGCGCTTCATGGCCTCAAAGTCTAAGTACTTAGTAGGTAAGATAGGGTCATTAGGCCAAGGTGAAACACCCAGCTCCATCGCTAAACGTGAAGCATAAATCCCACCATAAAAATAACCACTACCAGCATTGTGTTGCAACCTGCATGCAAAAATCGCTCCAAGGTTATAACATTGGATACCGGTGAGGGCAGTGTGTATGAGGCTAAAGTCAGGAGCACACAGTGTACTACAGTCTTGTTTGCCTATGATACATCTGCCATTAAACAATGCAAAATGTTGAATTGATGGGAAGTGAATACTTTTTATTCTATGTTGTGTCACTCCTCTATCCTCTCCATAACAAAGGCTAGTCGGGAATGTCCCATACTCAGACCTTGGTGGTTCGTCTAGCGAACCCCAAAATGGAATTTTGCCGATATTAGAAAACGTCTCTAGAGGCAAGGTAAATGGGCGGTCATACGGTTTAAATGAGAATTTATACTCACGAGAATGAAATTAAAATTCTTTAGTAAACGATTCTGTGAGGCTGAGATGTTGGTTGCACTTATCTTCAATGTAAGGACCAAGCTCGGCGTTGTGAACATATTGCTCAAATTCTTTTTTAATAGTTGCACTCACCATAAAATCATTACATAGCCATAAGCAGGATTTGATAGTTGCTTCCCGTGTCGAACTTGCGCTTGGTTCAACATACGACCGACGCATCGAACCACTACTAGATGATGCCTCCGAAGACCTCCTCCTCGAAGAACTCCTAAAGAAACTCATCTTATTCTAATGAATAAAATTCTGAAAATTTTAGTCCACAAATTTTTTGTCAACAAAACTTCACAAGATTGATAGCAACTACTCATAGAGATGCATAGAGGCCATATCAAGCATTCAAACTACTTAGAACTCTAAGAATTCAACATGCAAGCTCATCTACAGCAGCACCAATAGTAACTAATTATTCAAAATATAATCCACTAAAACAAAAACTAATTGGAGCAATGGAGGAGTCACATACCAAGTATCAATCCCCCAAAACAGTTTTGGAAATGGATCTTCGAGCAAAGAGATCGAAATCTGTGGGTTTGAGAGAAAGAACACGAGAGAGAGAGAGAGAGAGCAATGATGATTTTTTTCTGGAGGTAAGAGATGACATGGGCTAAAGAGATAAATGAGGGGGACCACATGGGGCCCACAACCCACCAGGGCGCGCCCAGGTGGGTTGTGCCCACCTGATGCACCCCCTCCCCCCCGCCCCTCTGATGTTATTTGCACTAATAACTCAGAAAAAATCGTATAAAATTTTTAGTGCATTCTGAGCACTTTTATTTTTGGGTCATTTTTTATTGAATGGAAAATCCACAAAACGGGATAAACATGGCATTTTATTTTATTTAACTAAGAAAAACAAAAAACAAAAGGTAAGGACAGAAGGTAGTGCCGACTAAATTCATCAACTTCATACCTCTAAAAATGATCCATTAATAAGGTTGATCAATTCTTATTAACAACCACCTTCAATTAGCATTAAACCGAAGAACTTTCGCAATCCTCTAAAAAATGATCCATTAATATTTATTTTTGGTAGTAAGCAGAGGTAGTTAAAAACTTCCAATAGTGATTGTCGGAGATTTTTCAATAACATTAATACCATTCACTTGGACTTGTTTCTTCGGAAAGTGCACCGTATGCTCATTACCATTGTATGAGAAGTGACCTTGCTTTTATTACAATCAATAATAGCCCCCACAGTATTCAAAAAGGGTCTACCAAGGATAATCGACATGTTGTCATCCTCGGGCATCTCAAGTATAACAAAGTGAGTTAAGATAGTAACATTTGCAATAACAACGGGCACATCCTCACAAATACCGATAGGTATGACAGTTGATTTAGCAGCCATTTGCAAAGATATTTCAGTATGTGTGAGTTTATTCAAATCAAGTCTTTTATATAAAGATAAAGGCATAACACTAACACCAGCTCCTAAATCACACAAAGCAGTTTTGACATAGTTTCTTTTGATGGAGCAATGTATAGTTGGTATTCCCGAATCTCTAAGTTTTTTAGGTACTCCATCCTTAACAGAATAATTAGCAAGCATGGTGGAGATTTCATCTACTAGTATCTTTCTTTTATTAGTGATGATGTCTTTCATGTATTTTGCATAAGGGGCCATCTTTAAAATATCGGTCAAGTGAGTGCGCAAAAAGATGGGCCTAAGCATTTCAACAAAGCGTTCAAATTCTTCATCATCTTTTTTCTTAGTTGATTTAGGTGGAATGGGCATGGGTTTTTGAACCCATGGTTCACTTTTTACCATGTTTTCTAGCAACAAAGTCTCTTTTATCATATATTTTGTTTTTAGGTTGTGGGTTATCAAGATCAACGGATGGTTCTATCTCAACATCATTATCTGGTTCTTTATCATTGTTTGGTTGAGTGTCTTCACGAACATCATCATTATATTTTTCATTATCACTGGATGAATGTTCATTACCAGATTGAGTTTCAGCATCAGAGATAGAAACATCATTATTATCTTTAGGAGGTTGTTCTATTTTAGGTTCACTAGAGGTATGCAAAGTCGTATCATTTTTCTTCTTCTTTTCCTTTTTATAAGGACTAGATGCATCAGTGTTACTTCTTTGAGAGTCTTGTTCAATTCTTTTAGGATGTCTCTCAGGGTAAAGTGGTTCCTGAGTCATTCTACCTCCTCTAGTTACTACTCTAATAGCATGGTCCATATTAGTATGCATTTCATCAAGTAATTCTCTTTTTAATTTAGCAACTTGTTCTAAATGGGTATGAACCATAGAAGCATGTTTTCCTACACCTCTGACATCATTAGAGATTCCAAATAACAAGTCACTCAAGCGAGCAATCATATCAGATTTGTATTTCAATTGTTTCATAACATTTTCACTGAAGTGATCTTGTTTTCTAATGTAGTTATCAAACTCATAAAGGCATTGACTAGGATGCATATTATAAGGATTGTCCTTTTCATAAAATTTCATTAAAGAGTTTACCTCTACCACCTTTGGTGGTGGTGTATCAAGTCCATATATTTCTTCGATAGGAGGTAAATTTTTGGCATCTTCAGCTTTAATACCTTTTTCCTTCATACATTTCTTTGCTTCTTGCATATCTTCAGGACTGAGATATAAGATATCCCTCTTCTTCAGAGTGGGTTTAGGAGGTGGTTTAGGAAGATTCCAATCATCATAATATTTCAATATGCTATTTAATAATTCCTCAGCTTGTTCAATGGTTCATTATCTGAAAACACAACCGGCACAACTATCTAGGAAATCCCTAGAAGCATTGGTTAGTCCACTATAGAAGATATCAAGTATTTCATTTTTCTTAAGTGGATGATCAGGCAAAGCATTAAGCAGTTGGAGAAGCCTCTCCCAAGCTTGTGGGAGACTCTCTTCTTCAATTTGCACAAAGTTAAATATTTCCTGTAAGGCAGCTTGTTTCTTATGAGCAGGAAAATATTTTTCAGAGAAATAATAAATCATATCCCGGGGACTACGCACACAACCAGGAGAAAGAGTATTGTACCATATCTTATCATTGCCCTTTAATGAGAAGGAAATAAATTGAGGATATAATAGTAGCGAATTTTATCCTCATGAGCAAAAAGGATGGCTATATCATTTAATTTGGTAAGGTGTGCCACAAAAGTTTCATTTTCATAACCATGGAAAGGATCAGATTCAACCAAAGTAATTAACTTTGGTTCGACAGAGAATTCATAATCTTTATCATCAACAAAGATAGGTGAAGTAGCAAACTTAGGATCACATTTCATTCTAGCATTCAAAGATTTTTATTTCAGTTTGCATAATAATTTCTTAAGATCATCTCTATCATTGCAAGCAAGAAAATCTCTAGTTGTCTCCTCATCCATAACATAACCTTCAGGTATCTTAGGCATTTAATATCTAGGAGATCTAGGTCTAACCGGTGTTTCAAGATTTTCATATTTGAGTACTTCATCAATTTCAATAATCTCAGCAGTTTCAGCACTCTCAATATTTTTAGCTCTAGCAATTTGTTCATCAACAAATTCACCTAGTGGCATATTATCATCAAGCAATGTACTAGAACCGTCATGAGTAGCATTCATATAAGTAGCATCATCAATAACTCTACTCAAAATATCTGGATTAATATCATGTGGTGGTGTTGCAACTCTACTCAAAATAGAAGGTGAATCAAGTTCACAACTAGATGGTAGTTCCTTACCTCCCCTCATCTTAGAGGGAAAAATCTTAGTCTTAGTATCCTTCAGATTCTTCGTAATGATAGATAAATAATAATCCCAAGTGACTCAAATAATATAGCTATGCTCCCCGGCAACGGCGCCAGAAAAAGGTCTTGATAACCCAGAAGTATAGGGGATCGCAACAGTTTTCGAGGGTAGAGTATTCAACCCCAATTTATAGATTTGACACAAGGGGAGCCAAAGAATATTTGCAAGTATTAGCAGCTGAGTTGTCAATTCAACCACACCTGGAGATTAATTATCTGAAGCAAGAGATCAGTAGCACAGTAATATGATAGTTTTGATAGTAGTAGAAATAGCAATAGTAACGGTAACAGTGATAGCAATGATTTTGTAGCAAGTGTGACAACAGCAGTAACTTAGCACGATCAATATATAGGAAATTCTTAGGCATTGGATCGGTGGATTCATTCGACGATATTCATCATATAACAGTCACAGCCTAGGGCGATACAAAACTAGCTCCAGTTCATAAATATAATGTAGGCATATATTCCGTAAATAGTCATACGTGCTTATGGAATGAACTTGCATGACATCTTTTGTCCTACCCTCCTGTGGTAGCGGGGTCCATAAGGAAGCTAAGGGATATTAAGGCATCCTTTTAATAGAGAACCGGAACAAAGCATTAACACATACTGAATACATGAACTCTTCAAACTAAGGTCATCACCGGAAAGTATCCCAACTACTGTCACTCCGGGGTTTACGGATCATAACACGTAGTAGATGAATATGACTTGCAAGATCGGATCTAGAACATAGTTATAATAATGATAACATAACCGGTTCAGATCTGAAATCATGGCACCGGGGCCCAAAGTGACAAGCATTAAGCATGGCAAAGTCATAACAACATCAATCTCAGAACATAGTGGATATTAGGGATCAAGCCCTAACAAAACTAACTTGATTACATGATGAATCTCATCCAACTCCTCACCGACCAGTGAGCCTAAGAAGGAATTACTCACTCCTGGTGGGGAGGATCACAGAATTGGCGATGAAGGACGGTTGGTGATGACGAAGATCGAATACCCCCCTCTCTGGAGCCCCTAACGGACTCCAGATCTGGCCTCCTGATGAAGAACATGAGGTGGTGGCGGCTCTGTATTGTGGAACGAGATAATTCTTCCTCCCTAATTTTTCTCTTCAAATATAGGTATTTATTGAGTCGGGGTCAGGGTATGCGGGGCCACCATGTGGGCACAACCCACATAGACGCACCTGGAGGGGGACACCTTGGTGGGTTGTGCTCACCCATAGGCCCCCCTCTGGTGGTTCTTGGCTCCAGTATTTTTCTTTTATTCTGAAATAATTCTCCAAAAAGTTTCGTTCCAATCGGAGAACTTTTATTTCTACCCAAAAGAACACCATGGTCGTTCTGCTAAAAACAGCGTCAGTCCAGGTTAGTTTCATTCAAATCATGCAAAATAGAGTCCAAAACAAGAGGAAAAGCATTAGGAAAAGTAGATACGACGGAGACGTATCAAGTAGTTTAGTAGGTTATTTCCCAAAAATTATATAAAATTGCATATAAAGTATGTAAGATTGATAATATAATAGCATGAAACAATCAAAAATTATAGATACATTAGACACATATGTGCATCCCCAAGCTTAATTCCCGCTCGTCCTCGAGTAGGTAAATGGTAAAAACAAAAAAATGATGTTTAATGATACCTAGCATGTCTATCATGTAATCTGTTACGGTATGAATATTGAGAAATGGTGAAGCAACTGATATCAACATAATAATACCCATGAATATAAGAATGTAATCATTACTCTTCAAAATATACAATGCTTAACGAATGTTATTACTACTGATTGAATTATCTACTACATGGCATGCCTCCACCTTCACCACATACATATAAAGCATGAGCACCTCGGTGTCAAATCAGGAAATTGTATCATACTTTTTCACGCGCTTCAACATCTTTAGCTTTAATTAATACATGAGCATGAGTCATGGACTTAGCACTGCAAATGGAATAGAATATGTTGGTAGGAATATAAGGGAAGACAAAAGTGGGTAAATTCTCGCATCAACTTGGCGGATCGATAGGCAATGGAGACGCCTTTTAATCGATATCAATCAGAGGAGTAGGGATTGCCATGCAACGGATGCACTAGAGCTATAAGTGTATGAAAGCTCAATATTGAAACTAAGTGTGTGTGCATCCAACTTGCTTCCTCATGAAGACCTCGGGAATTTTGAGGAAGCCCGTCATCGGAATATACAGGCCATGTTCTATAACATAAAATTCTGACTAGTATATGAAGTGACAAATCATGAGACTCTTCATATGAAGAACATGGTGCTACTTTGAAGCACAAGTGTGGTAAAGGGATAGTAGCTAGCATTGTCCATTCTCTCTTTTTATCTCATTTTTCTTGTTTTTTATCTCATTTTTAGAACAATATCATGAACATCATCCCCACTTTTTGTAGGACTCAAGAGACCCATCATTCTTTACCCCACTGAGACAATGCTCTAATAATGATAATCATCACACTTGTTTTTACTTACAACTCGATAAACTGAAACAATATGACTCTATATGAATGCCTCTGGAAGTGTACCAGGATGTGCAATGATCTAGCATAACATGTATTACAATGATGAACGGTGGCTTTGCCACAAATATCATGTAAGCTCTATATGATCATGCAAAGCAATATGATGATGAACACACATGTCATGTGATGGAATGGTGGAAGTTGCGTGGCAATATAGCTCAGAATAGCTAGGGAAATGCCATGATAGGTAGGTATTAGGGCTATTTTGAGGAAGGATATAATTAGGCTTATATGTGATAGAGTGTGTGGGTTTAGATGCACTAGTGAAGTTTGCACTGACTCTCGAGGTGAGAAAGGGCAATGCACGGTACCGGAGAGGCTAGCAATATGTGGATAGGTGGGAGTGGTGTATTAGTCCATGAACTCACATTAGTCATAAAGGACTCATATATTATTGTAAAACTTTTATGAGCCCTTGAAGAAAAGTACTACTTGCATGTCTCTAGGGAGGAGGTTGGTCAGAGTTAACCATAGCGCGCCCCCGATTCAAACATCACAAAGGATTTCAATCCGAAATAAAAAATGCTCGAACATCCCCACCATGCCTTCACGAACACTTAAATGAGTAGTACATAACATGCGTTAATATCGATATTTTTACTAAGCAATGATCATGAACCAATACCCTTTCATATTACTACATCAATATAATTAAATCACATATTTCATATTCAATGATCTACATGAAAGTTTTTATTATATTACTTTTATATACCTATCATTCTTGAACTAATCTTATAACCCGTGCATATTACCACTTCCTATTTAAGACTCTCAAAAAGATTTAAGTGAATCATGAAAGTGCAAGAATTTCTATAAAATATATAACCACTTTCGTGCTCTAAGGATATAAGTGAAGCACAAAAGCAACTGCATAGCTCAGAAGATATAAGTGAAGCATATAGAGTATTCTCTAAGAAATCATGATGACTATGTGTCTCTCTCAAAAGGTGTGTCCAGCAAACAATGATTGTGGCACACTAATAAGAAAAAATAGAACTATGGTACAAGATGCTCCAAGTAAAACTCATTAATTGAAGAATAATAATATAGCTTCGAGTAAACATACCGATGAATTGCGAACGAAAGAGGGGATGCCATCCGGGGCATCCCCAAGCTTAGACACTTGGGTCTTCCTTCAATATTATCTTGGGGTGCCTTGGGCACCCCCAAGCTCAGGGTCTTGGCACTCCTTATTCCATCGTACATCGTAAACTCACCCAAAACTTGAAAACTTCAGCACACAAAACTCAACAAAGCCTCGTGAGATCCATTAGTATAATTGGCAAATCATAAACTTAGGTATTGGTGTAAACTCATCTATAATTATTCTTGCATAATGCATACTATATTCTAACTTATTAATGACTTACAGCCCCAATATAATCAATGGCATCATTATAACAATCACACTATGCAATAAAAACAGAATATGTCTAAAACAGAACATTGGGTAATGATCTGAACAAAAACCATACTTCTATCACTCCAAAACTTCTGAAAAATTAGGACAAGGTAGAAAATTTGTATAGCAATTATGTGTAAAAAAATTCAAATAAGACCACGATCCACTAAAAAATGTAGATTATTGCACTAGGCGCAAAAGTTTCTGTTTTTGAACAAAATGAAGTCAACTATCATCTAAATCACCCCAAAGGCTTTACTTGGCACACACACTAATTAAAAGATAAAAAAATCACTAAAGTAGAAATAATCATTTCATCACACCAATACATAAATAAAAAGAAAAAAATTAAGATAACTATTGTGTTGCCTCCCAACAAGCGATATTGTTTTATGCCCCTAGTTAGGCATAATGCTTTGTTTCAAGTTTTATCATCTTTGGATTCCAACTCCTCAATTATATATCCAAGCTTTCTTGTAGATTTAGCAAACATATTTTTAACAATGACACTCCTAGGAACAAAATTGAGGAATTTGCTTTCAGTGATGGGTTCCTTTATCAATTTGATGAAGTTGGGGTGCACGCTAATTATTTTTAAATCTTCCTTCTCCTTACTAGATGAGGCACCCTTATTTTAGGAACATCCATAAACATAAACAAATTATTTGTAGGAGTCCTTTCAATAGTTTTAATGGAAGAAAAGGTTGAACCCAAATTATTAATGATTTCTTCCATTTTATCAATTCTAGAAAGACTTTATTCTACTCTCTCGTTGATTATTGATTATTTTTTCCTTCAACTTCTTTGATGTAGTTCCTACTGTTGAGCCATATTTAGTAACTTTGAATATGAACCTTCTTGTTTATATTTTCAATATGTTCGATAGTAGACATTTTATTCTCAATAACTTCTAACCTACGCGTAACATGTTTCAAAGTCAATGTCATTTCATTTATAGTGATAGGTGGTGATCCCTAAATTTCCCATAGCATTAAAATCATCTATAGGGTGACTACTCAAAAAAGTTTCTCCGGTAATAGTATCAAGCACAAATCTATACCAACTAGTAACACCCACATAAAAATTGGGAAGAAGAACAGTGGTGGATTGCCTATGAGTTGATCTATTTTGAGCATCGCAAATCCTATACCAAGTATCTTTTAAAATGTCTCCTCCTATTTGTTCGAAATTAAGCACTTCATGTTTAGGGGTACAAGTAACAAGTGAAGAACTGTCCATATTAGCAAAACAAGCAAGCAAAATATAATGTTTTGTGTTTTTGAATTTTTTAGAGAAGTGAAGGGAGATGAAAAATAGAAGGCAAATAGAAGGAAATAAAAAGTAGAACAAGTAAATGATATTGTGTATGGAGGAACCTGGAGTTGTTCTTTCTACTACTTGTGAGCTGCATTGAGATTTTCCCCAAAGAGGAAGGGTGAAGCAATATAGTAGCGGACAATATTTCCCTTAGTAGAGAACCGAGGTTATCGAACCAATAGGAGAACCACACAAACAACCATCAACGGTACCTACATACAGAAGAGCAAATACTTGCACCCAACACGTGCAAGAGGGTTGTCAATCCCCTTGTACTAGTTAATTGCAAGGATCAAATCTGGTAATAGCTGATAGATAAATTGCAAAGTAAAATAGAAGTAATAAAATTGCAGCAAGATATTTCGTTTTTGTAATATGATTAAAATAGACCCGGGGGGCATAGTTTTCACTAGAGGGATCTCTCTCATAAAAATAGCATGCGGTGGGTAGACAAATTACTATTGGGCAATTGATAGAAAAGCGCAGAGTTATGACGTTATTCATGGCATGATCATGTACATAGGCATTACTTCCATGACAAGTAGACCGACTCATGCCTGTATCTACTACTATTACTCTACTTAGAGAGCGCTTCTATGATTGCATCTCTACGTATTAAGTTCATAACAAACAGAGTAATGCATGACGTAGGATGACATAATGTAGATTGAATAAAACCAAGCAATATGATTAAACCCCATCGCTCTCTCCTTAGTAGCAACAGTACGAATACGTGCCTCACTACCCCTGTTATCACTAGGTGAGGACACCACAAGATTGAACCTACCACTAAGCACCTCTCCCGTTGAAGATAAATCAATCTAGTTCGCCAAACCAAGTGGAAAGATCAGAGAGAAATACAAAGCTATAACAATCACACATAAGAAAGTTCAGAAAACACTCAATTACTTTAAATGAATAATCTAATGATAAAGCCACAATTCATCGGATCCCAACAAATGCACCGCAAAAGAAGATTACACCGACTAGAACTCTGAGGAGAACATTGTATTGAGATCAAAGCGGGGAGAGATAATCACTATGGAACAAAAGGTCTTGTGGGAATTGCTCACACATCATCGGAGTAGCAACAAGGTTGATGTACAAACCCTCCGTGATCGATTCCCCCTCCGGTAGAGTACTGGAAAAGCCTGTAGATGGGATCACGGAAGAACAGAGACTTGCAACAATGAAAAAATTGTTTCGGTGAATGCTCTAGGGGTTTTCCAATATTTGGGAATTTCCAGTACTGGAATTAGGTCAGACGAAGCCACAAGCGGCCCACAAGACATCAGGCCGTGCCCTACCCCCCAGGGCACGCCATGTTGCCTTGCCGTCTCCTCATAGGTATTTTGGTCCTCCCCCGAAGCTTCTGAGGTCTCTTATGTCCAGAAAAAATCTTTAATTTTTCTTGTCGTGTTCGAACTCCGTTTGGTAAAGATTTTCTATAAAATAAAAAACAAGCAAAAAACAACAACTGGCACTAGGTTAATAGGTTAGTTCCCAAAAATGATATAAAATTGCATATAAAGTATATATGATTGATAATATAATAGCATGAGACAATAAAAAATTATAGATACGTTGGAGACGTATCACCCGCACCTACCAACCTCCCGAGTAGTTAGCCGCACCCAACGACTGCTCTTGTCGGTGTTGGTGGACTATTTTCGCTGCCGTAGTAGCAACCCCACGAGCACGCCACCTCTGCTGCCGCCAGCAACACTCCAAGCTCGATGCCCTCACTCGCGGGTCACCTGGGCACCAAGAAGTTTGGTATCCTACTGGAACTTTGAGCAGCAAGAAGTTATGGGAGGCCAACTCAAAAAATGTTGTGGAAGGTGATGACTGCTTGTGTGATCATGCATAGCATGATTGTAGAGGGTGAGTGTTAGGATGAAATCTCCGGTCAGGGGTTTCAATTTCAGGGGGGTATTGTCCCTGTGCATGGAGGAGCGACAATTTTTGCACAGTTCACCGAATTTCATCATGATATGCGTGATTGGGAAACTCACATTCAACTACAAGGTGATTTGGTTGAGCATTTGTGGGCCCATGTTGGCAACCAATAGATGTATGAGCTATTTTTTCCAAATGTATTTGTGACAATTTAAATTTATTTGGTTTGTAAACTATGAGATTTCATTTGGTTTATGGAACTATGATATATGTATTTGGTTGAATTATGTGAACTTTGGGCAATGTTTTTGATATGTACACAAAAAGAGCAAAAGTATGGTCACATGGACAAAAATGTGTTGAAGCGTTGGACGCACTGTCAACCCAAACGCGGATGGGGCAGACAAAGACCAAAACGCCGACCCAAACAGACAAAAAAGGGACAAAATCCGCGCCCGTTTGCGTCGTAGTTGCCCCAAGAGCAACTACAATGCACCGATCCAAATTGTGCACGCATGTCCGTTTGGGTTGAAACGGACACAAAAGTCAGCCCAAGGCGGCGACCCAAACGGATAAGCACTTGTTTTATCTGCATGCGACCCATTTCACGCCCAAATTTGGGTCGCGTTTGTGTTGGCACAGACACGGAATGGACGCATGCGACGCCCACCCTTGTCCTCCCCCTGGCCCGCCAGTCGGTGGCACATTCGCCATTCCATCTTCCTCGCATCGACAGCCAGCACACTTGGTCGCCCCACTCGTCGCCGACGCCGCCTAGTTCTAGTGCCCAGGCCAGTCGTCCACACCCACATACCTCCCCCCACATCATGCCACCTCCCAACTTCGCCGCCAACACTGCCTCGCCTCACTGTCGCAGCAGCATCCCAATGATGGCACCACCGCCCCCTCGCCCACCCCCTGCCTGCAGCACCCAAGCACGGTAACCTCTCCCACCAGATGCCGACGGGCCTGCTACCTGGTCTAGGGGAGGCGCGAGGCTTTTCACCGGCTAGCTTCTTCCACGACGCCTGCAAGCTGTTCATCGGTTTGCCCGCAAGGTAAAGATGGACTCCAGCGACGAGTTCTTTTTCCACAATTTAATTTGTGACTTAGATGATTCTTCATCCGATGATGGGGAGCCTATGGCTGGTGTGTTGGTAGTCCATGACCACCTTAGTAGGCAGCCGCCGATGTTCAAGGGCTCGATCCGGGGCACACTCTGGCGTTGAATCACAACCGAGAGAGCGGCCATTGCCTACTCTAGCAGGACTACTTTGAGCCCCCCAACCCTCTCTTCAAACACCACCTATCCCGGCACCATTTTTTGTATGGTTAGACATGTGTTCAATGGTATCCGGGAGAGGGTGGTGGCATACAATAAGTATTTCGAGTGCAAAGAGGATGACATGGGAAAGATTGCCTTCTCCTCTTATCAGAAATGCATTGCAGCTATTCAGATGCTTGCGTATGGAGTTCCCAGTGATCTCAATGATGAGTATGTCTGAATGAGAGAGTCCACGTGCCTAGACTCCATGTATAGGTGCTGTAAGGCTGTGATAGCAGAATTTGACCTGAAGTACAGAAGAGGCTGCAGATACAGTCCTATTGTAAGCGATCAATGCTAGCAGGGGCTTTCCACGAATCCTTGGTAGCATAGATTATATGCACTGGGAGTCGAAGAACTACCCTTCTGCTTCGCAAGAGCAGTATAGGGACCATGTCAAAGCTTGCAATGTCATACTCGAGGCCATGGCTTCACAGATCTCTAGATTTGGCATCCTTTCTTCATCATGGCCGAATCTCATGACGATATCAACGTGCTTCAATGCTCTTCGGTGTTTGCAAGGCTTGCAAAAGGCAACTGCCCGGAGGTCAATGTTGAGATCAATGGCCACCACCACAACAAAGGATACTACCTAGCAAATGGTATCTATCCTCAGTGGACTACTCCTGTGAAGATAATCCCCAGTCCTATAGGAGAGAAGAGGAAGAGACTTGTCCAAGAGCAAGAGGGTGCTACGAAGGATGTGCAGCGTGCCTTTGGTGTTCTTTAATCTTGATGGGGCATTGTTCGGTATCCTACTAGAACTTCTAGCACCAATAAGTTGCGGGAGGTGATGACTACTTTTGTGATCATGCACAATATGATCATAGAGGATGAGCGCCCGGAACGTATCTATGACCAAGGGTTTCAGTTTCAGGGTGAAAATGTTGTGCCTGAGCACGGAGAAGCAGCAACGTTTGCATAGTTCATCGAATTCCAGCACCAGATGTGTGATTGGAAACTCACATTCAACTGCAAGATGATTTGGTTGAGCATATGTGGGCTCACATTAGAAACCAATAGATGTATCCGCTATCTATTTTTAAAATGTATTGCGACAATTTATTATTTTTATTTGGCTTCTAAACTATGAGATATTTATTTGGTTATGAAACTATGAGATATTTTTATTTTGTTTGAATTATGTGAACTAGGGTTAACTTTTTTCATATGTTTGCAAAAAAGAGCTAAAGAGATATGCGCAGGCTAGCCGCGAGGACGAAAATGCATCTGCGCGTTAGGTGCACTCCAACCTAAACGTAGAAGGGGGCGGACGAGCCGATCCAAATAAACAAAAGGCGAACACAACACACATCTGTTTGGATCGGAGCGTTGGAGTTGCTCTAAGCGATGCCCTAAGACCAACTCCAACGCGTGACCCCAAATGGACGTCTGCTTTGTCCGGATTTCGTCTGTTTGGGTGTGGCAATGGGGTCGTGTCCACCTGGATTCATGGATGCGTCGGTCATGCGCCCAATGCGCGGCCGCATTTCAGCTGCATCTTGTCCGCGTGCATGCGAAAGTGAGCAACAAAGAATTAAGCCGCGGCCGCGATTCGCACTAGTTCACGCCGGCCGGCAACACAACCGGCGGCCTACAGTCTAACACCGGCAACAAAGTCAGCAGTTAGCATAGGAGCCAGCCTTCAAAAAGCCATGTTTCACACTGGCAACAAAGCCAACGGCCGGCACAGGAGACAGCCTTTAGAATGGACAAGTTTTTTCACCGGCAACAAAGCCAGCGGCCGGCACACTAGCCAGCCTTCAAAAGAGACAAGTTTTCTCGCCGGCAACAAAGCCAGCGGCCGGTACAGGAGCCAGCCTTCAAAAAGGACCGCCATCGCGGCCATCGCGGCCGTCGTATCACCTATATCATGCCGTCGCGGGCGAACATCTCCTTCTGTCGGTTCATGAACCAAGCCTTCCTCTCCGATGACATGTGGTTCTTGTCGACGATCATGATCGCTACTGCCACCTCCTTCGCTTTTGTGTCGGCATTGGTGGCCTCGATCTCTAACTTCTTGAGTTGAGCGTCTGATATGTCTCCAATGTATCTATAATTTTTGATTGCTCCATGCTATATTATCTACTGTTTTAGACATTATTGGGCTTTATTTTCCACTTTTATATTATTTTTGGGACTAACCTATTAACTGGAGGCCCAGCCTAGAATTGCTGTTTTTGCCTGTTTTAGGGTTTTGAAGAAAAGCAATATCAAACGGAGTCCAAACGGAATGAAACCTTCGGAAACGTGATTTTCTCATCAGATAAGATCCAGGAGACTTGGACCCTCCATCAAGAAAGCCACGAGATGGTCACGGGGGTGGAGGGCGCCCCCCCTCCCCCTAGGGCGCGCCCCCTGCCTCGTGGGCCCCTTGAAGCTCCACCGACGTACTTCTTCCTCCTATATATATCCACGTACCCCCAAACGATCGGGGACGGAGCCAAAAACCTAATTCCACCGCCGCAACTTTCTGTATCCATGAGATCCCATCTTGGGGCCTGTTCCAGAGCTTCGCCTGAGGGGTCATCGATAACAGAGGGCTTCTACATCATCATCCAAGCCCCTCCGATGAAGTGTGAGTAGTTTACTGCAGACCTACGGGTCCATAGCTAGTAGCTAGATGGCTTCTTCTCTCTTTTTGGATCTCAATACAATGTTCTCCCCCTCTCTCGTGGAGATCTATTTGATGTAATCTTCTTTTTGCGGTGTGTTTGTTGAGACTGATGAATTGTGGGTTTATGATCCAGTCTATCTATGAATAATATTTGAATCTTCTCTGAATTCTTTTATGTATGATTGGTTATCTTTGCAAGTCTCTTCGAATTATCAGTTTGGTTTGGCCTACTATATTGGTTTTCTGTCCATGGGAGAAGTGCTTAGCTTTGGGTTCAATCTTGCGGTGTCCTTTCCCAGTGACAGGAGGGGCAGCAAGGGACGTATTGTATTGTTGCCATCGAGGATAACAAGATGGGGTTTTATCATATTGCATGAAACTATCCCTCTACATCATGTCATCTTGCTTAAGGCGTTACTCTGTTTTTAACTTAATACTCTAGATGCATGCTGGATAGCGGTCGATGAGTGGAGTAATAGTAGTAGATGCAGAATCGTTTCGGTCTACTTGTCTCGGACGTGATGCCTATATACATGATCATACGTAGATATTCTCATAACTATGCTCAATTTTGTCAATTGCTCAACAGTAATGTGTTCACCCACCGTAGAATACTTATGCTCTTGAGAGAAGCCACTAGTGAAACCTATGGCCCTCGGGTCTCTTTCTCATCATATCAATCTCCATCACTTTATTATTGCTTTGCTTTTACTTTTTACTTTGCATCTCTATACCAAAAATACCAAAAATATTATTTATCATCTCTATAAGATCTCACTTTCGTAACTGACCGTGAAGGGATTGACAACCCCTAAGCGCGTTGTTTGCGTTGAGCTATTGTTTTTGTGTAGGTACGAGGGACTCGAGTGTAGCCTCCTACTGGATTGATACCTTGGTTCTCAAAAACTGAGGGAAATACTTACGCTACTTTGCTGCATCATCCCTTCCTCTTCGGGGAAATCCAACGTAGTGCTCAAGAGGTAGCAAGAAGAATTTCTGGCGCCGTTGCCAGGGAGTCTGCGCAAAATTCAACATACCAAGTACCCATCACAATCCCTATCTCCCGCATTACATTATTTGCCATTTGCCTCTTGTTTTCCTCTCCCCCACTTCACCCTTGCCGTTTTATTCGCCCTCTCTCTCTCTCTATCCTCCCTCTCTCTCTCTCTCTATTTGCCTCTTTTGCCCGTTTGCTTTTTGTTTGCTCGTATGTTGGATTGCTTGTTTGTCGCAATGGCTCTACCTAGATTTGGTGATCTTCACCTTAAAAGGTTGGAGGAGATCGAAAACAACGTCAGGAAGTTTATGGTTTTGCAATTTGAGCATAATAATTTCTTTAGAAATGAGCTTATGGAAGAAAAAAGTTTCATGAATTATATGAATAAAGAGCTCAATGATATGTCTAAAGAATTTGATGGTATAAGATCCCAAATTGCCCATCTTGAAAAATTAACTGCTGAAATTTCGAATATGCAAGCTACCTTAGTCAATAAGATGGCCGCTAAACCGGATTCCTATGAAAATAATGATGAAGATCTAAAAGTTATTGATGTGTCCCCTATTAAATCTTTGTTTTTCAATATGAATCTTGATAATGATGGGACTGAATATGATCCACCTTTACCTAGAAGGCGTTCTAAGAATTCGGAATTTCTTGATCTTGATGCTAAATTTGATAAAAGTGGGATTGAAGAAATTAAAACCCTAGATGTTGCTAAACCCACTATTATGGATTTCAAGAAATTTAACTATGAAATTGCTCCTTGATTGATTGTATTTCCTTGTTGCAATCCGTGCTAAAGTCTCCTCATGCTTATAGTCAAAATAAAGCGTTCACTAAACATATCGTAGATGCCTTGATGCAATCTTAGGAAGAAAAACTTGAATTGGAAGTTTCTATCCCTAGGAAACTTTATGATGAGTGGGAACCTACTATTAAAATTAAAATTAATAATTATGAGTTTTATGCTTTGTGTGATTTGGGTGCTAGTGTCTCTACTATTCCCAAAACTTTGTGTGATTTGCTAGATTTCCGTGATTTTGATGATTGCTCTCTAAACTTGCATCTTGCGGATTCCACTATTAAGAAACCTATGGGAAGAATTAATGATGTTCTTATTGTTGCTAATAGGAATTATGTGCCCGTAGATTTTATCGTTCTTGATATAGGTTGCAATCCTTCTTGCCCTATTATTCTTGGTAGACCTCTCCTTAGAACGGTTGGTGCAATTATTGATATGAAGGAAGGGAATATTAGATATCAATTTACATTAATAAGGGCATGGAACACTTCCCTAGAAAGAAAATAAAATTACCATACGAATCTATCATGAGAGCCACTTATGGATTGCCTACCAAAGATGGCAGTACCTAGATCTATTCTTGCTTGTTATGCCTAGCTAGGGGCGTTAAACGATAGCGCTTGTTGGGAGGCAACCCAATTTTATTTTTATTCCTTGATTTTTGCTCCTATTTAGTAATAAATAAATTATTTAGCCTCTGTTTTGGTTGTGTTTTTTGTGTTTAATTAGTGTTTGTTCCAAGTATAACCGTTGGGAAGACTTGGGGAAAGTCTTGTTGAACTTGCTGTAAAAAACAGAAACTTTAGCGCTCACGTCCAGCCTCTGTTTTGGTTGTGTTTTTTCTGGAAAGTCTTGTTGAACTTGCTGTAAAAAACAGAAAGTCTTGTTGTGTTTTTTATTTGTAAAGTGATATTTAGTTAATTATTTTTGCAGATGATTAATATATAAATTCTTCACGTCCAGCAATTTATTTTAGAATTTTTGGGGTTCCAGATCTTGCGCTAGCTACAGATTACTACAGACTGTTCTGTTTTTGACAGATTCTGTTTTTCGTGTATTGTTTGCTTATTTTGATGAATCTATGGCTAGTAAAATAGTTTATAATCCAGAGAGAAGTTGGAATACAGTAGGTATAACACCAATATAAATAAATAATGAGTTCATTACAGTACCTTGAAGTGGTCTTTTTGTTTTCTTTCGCTAACGGAGCTCACGAGATTTTCTACTTTAAGTTTTGTGTTGTGAAGTTTTGAAGTTTTTGGTAAAGATTTGATGGATTATGGAACAAGAAGTGGCAAGAGCCTAAGCTTTGGGATGCCCATGGCACCCCCAAGATAATCTAAGGACACCTAAAAGCCAAATCTTGGGGATGCCCCGGAAGGCATCCCCTCTTTCGTCTACTTCTATCGGTAACTTTACTTGGAGCTATATTTTTATTCACCACATGATATGTGTTTTGCTTGGAGCGTCTTTTATGATTTGAGTCTTTGCTTATTAGTTTACCAAAATCATCCTTTCTGTACACACCTTTTGAGAGAGCCATACATGATTTGGAATTTGGTAGAATACTCTATGTGCTTCACTTATATCTTTTGAGCTTTATAGTTTTGCTCTAGTACTTCACTTATATCTTTTAGAGCACGGTGGTGGATTTGTTTTATAGAAACTATTGATCTCTCATGCTTCACTTAGATTTTTTTAAGAGTCTTAATGGCATGGTAATTTGCTTAAAATCCTAATATGCTTGGTATGCAAGATTAATAATAAAACTTTCGTATGAGTGTGTTCAATACTAAGAAAAGTTTGATGCTTGGTGATTGTTTTGAGATATGGAGGTAATAATATCAAAGTCATGCTAGTTGAGTAGTTGTGAAATTGATAAGTACTTGTGTTGAAGTTTGCAAGTCCCGTAGCATGCACGTATGGTAAACATTATGCAACAAATTTGAAGCATGAGGTGTTATTTGTTTGTCTTCCTTATGAGTGGCGGTCGGGGACGAGCGATGGCCTTTTCCTACCAATCTATCCCCCTAGGAGCATGCACGTAGTGCCGAGGTTTTTGATGACTTGTAGATTTTTGCAATAAGTATGTGAGTTCTTTATGACTAATGTTGAGTCCATGGATTATACGCACTCTCGCCCTTCCATCCTTGCTAGCCTCTTCGGTACCGTGCATTGCCCTTTCTCACATTGAGAGTTGGCGCAAACTTCGCCGGTGCACCCAAACCCCGTGATATGATACGCTCTTTCACACATAAACCTCCTTATATCTTCCTCAAAACAGCCACCATACCTACCTATTATGGCATTTCCATAGCCATTCCGAGATATATTGCCATGCAACTTTCCATCATTCCGCTCATCATGACACATTCATCATTGTCATATTGTTTAGCATGATCATGTAGTTGACATAGTATTTGTGGATAAGCCACCGTTCATAATTCTTTCATACATGTCACTCTTGGTACATTGCATATCCCGGTACACCGCCGGAGGCATTCATATAGAGTCATCTTTGTTCTAGTATCAAGTTGTAATCACTGAGTTGTAAATAAATAGAAGTGTGATGATCATCATTATTAGAGCATTGTCCCAAGTGAGGTATAAAAAAAGAAAGGCCATAAAAAATAGAAGGCCCAAAAAAGGCCATAAAAAAGAGAAGGCCCAAAAAAATAAGAGAAAATGAGAGAAGGGACAATGTTACTATCCTTTTACCACACTTGTGTTGGGGAACGTAGTAATTTCAAAAAAATTCCTACGCACACGCAAGATCATGGTGATGCATAGCAACAAGAGGGGAGAGTGTTGTCTATGTACCCTCGTAGACCGGAAGCGGAAGCGTTAGCACAATGCGGTTGATGTAGTCGTACGTCTTCACGATCCGACCGATCAAGTACCGAACGCACGGCACCTCCGAGTTCTGCACACATTCAACTCGATGACGTCCCTCGAACTCCGATCCAGCCGAGAGTTGAGGAGAGTTTCGTCAGCACGACGGTGTGGTGACGATGATGATATTCTACCGACGCAGGGCTTCGCCTAAGCACCGCTACAATATGATCGAGGTGGATTATGGTGGAGGGGGGCACCGCACACGGCTAAGAGATCAAGAGATCAATTGGTGTGTCTATGGGGTGCCCCTGCCCCGTATATAAAGGAGTGGAGGAGGGGAGGGCCGACCCTCTCTATGGCGCGCCCTAGGGGAGTTCTACTCCCACCGGGAGTAGGATTCCCCCTTTCCTAGTAGAACTAGGAGCCCTTCCAAGTAGTAGGAGTAGGAGGGAAGGAAAGGGAAGGTAAAACGAGAAGGAAGGAAGGGGGCGCCCCCCTCCCTAGTCCAATTCGGACCAGCCCATGGGGAGGGGTGCGGCCACCCTTTGAGGCATTTCTCTCCTTTCCCGTATGGCCCATTAAGGCCCAATACAAATTCTCGTAACTCCCTGGTACTCCCGAAAATACCCGAATCACTCGGAACCTTTCCGAAGTCCGAATATAGTCGTCCAATATATCAATCTTTACGTCTCGACCATTTCGAGACTCCTCGTCATGTCCCCGATCTCATCCAGGACTCCGAACTCCTTCGGTACATAAAAACATATAAACTCATAATATAACTGTCATCGTAGCGTTAAGCGTGCGGACCCTACGGGTTCGAGAACTATGTAGACATGACCGAGACACGTCTCCAATCAATAACCAATAGCGGAATCTGGATGCTCATATTGGCTCCTACATATTCTACGAAGATCTTTATCGGTCAAACCGCATAACAACATACGTTGTTCCCTTTGTCATCGGTATGTTACTTGCCCGAGATTCGATCGTCGGTATCTCAATACCTAGTTCAATCTCGTTACGACAAGTCTCTTTACTCGTTCTGTAACACATCATCCCACAACTAACTCATTAGTTGCAATGCTTGCAAGGCTTAAGTGATGTGCATTACCGAGAGGGCCTAGAGATACCTCTCCGACAATCGGAGTGACAAATCCTAATCTCGAAATACGCCAACCCAACAAGTAACTTCGGAGACACCTGTAGAGCACCTTTATAATCACCCAGTTACGTTGTGACGTTTGGTAGCACACAAAGTGTTCCTCCGATAAACGGGAGTTGCATAATCTCATAGTCATAGGAACATGTATAAGTCATGAAGAAAGCAATAGCAACAAACTAAATGATCAAGTGCTAAGCTAACGGAATGGGTCAAGTCAATCACAACATTCTCCTAATGATATGATCCCGTTAATCAAATGACAACTCATGCCTATGGTTAGGAAACATAACCATCTTTGATCAACGAGCTAGTCAAGTAGAGGCATACTAGTGACACTCTGTTTGTCTATGTATTCACACATGTATTATGTTTCCAGTTAATACAATTCTAGCATGAATAATAAACATTTATCATGATATAAGGAAATAAATAATAACTTTATTATTGCCTCTAGGGCATATTTCCTTCAGTCTCCCACTTGCACTAGAGTCAATAATCTAGTTCACATCGCCATGTCATTTAATACCAATAGTTCACATCACCATGTGATTAACACCCATAGTTTACATCGACATGTGACCAACACCCAAAGGGTTTACTAGAGTCAATAATCTAGTTCACATCGCTATGTGATTTACACCCAAAGTGTACTAAGGTGTGATCATGTTTTGCTTGTGAGAGAAGTTTAGTCAATGGGTCTGCCACATTCAGATCCATACGTATTTTGCCAATTTCTATGTCAACAATGCTCTGCACGGAGCTACTCTAGCTAATTGCTCCCACTTTCAATATGTATCCAGATTGAGACTTAGAGTCATCTGGATCAGTGTCAAAACTTGCATCGACGTAACCCTTTACGATGAACCTTTTGTCACCTCCATAACCGAGAAACATATCCTTATTCCACTAAGGATAATTTCGACCAATGTCCAGTGATCTACTCCTAGATCACTATTGTACTCCCTTGCCAAACTCAGGGCAGGGTATACAATAGGTCTGGTACACAGCATGGCATACTTTATAGAACCTATGGCTGAGGCATAGGGAATGACTTTCATTCTCTCTCTATCTTCTGCCGTGGTCGGGTTTTGAGTCTTACTCAACTTCACACCTTGTAACACAGGCAAGAACTCCTTTTTGACTGTTCCATTTTGAACTACTTCAAAATCTTGTCAAGGTATGTACTCATTGAAAAAACTTATCAAGCGTCTTGATCTATCTCTATAGATCTTGATGCTCAATATGTAAACAGCTTCACCGAGGTCTTTCTTTGAAAAACTCCTTTCAAACATTCCTTTATGCTTTGCAGAATAATTCTACATTATCTCCAATCAACAATATGTCATTCACATATACTTATCAGAAATGATGTAATGCTCCCACTCACTTTCTTGTAAATACAGGCTTCACCACAAGTCTGTATAAAACTATATGCTTTGATCAACTTATCAAAGCGTATATTCCAACTCTGAGATGCTTGCACCAGTCCATAGATGGATTGTTGGAGCTTGCATATTTTGTTAGTACCTTTAGGATTGACAAAACCTTCTGGTTGCATCATATACAACTCTTCTTTAATAAATCCTATTAAGGAATGCAGTTTTGTTTATCCATTTGCCAGATTTCATAAAATGCGACAATTGCTAACATGATTCGGACAGACTTAAGCATAGATAAGAGTGAGAAACTCTCATCGTAGTCAACACCTTGAACTTGTCGAAAACCTTTTCGCAACAATTCTAGCTTTGTAGATAGTAACACTACTATCAGCGTCCGTCTTCCTCTTGAAGATCCATTTAATCTCAATGGCTCACCGATCAATGGGCAAGTCAATCAAAGTCCATACTTTGTTCTCATACATGGATCTCATCTCAGATTTCATGGCCTCAAGCCATTTCACGGAATCTGGGCTCATCATCGCTTCCTCATAGTTTGTAGGCTCGTCATGGTCATGTAACATGACCTCTAGAACAGGATTACCATACCACTCTGGTGCGGATATCACTCTGGTTTACCTACGAGGTTCGGTAGTGACTTCATCTGAAGTTACATGATCATCATCATTAGCTTCCTCACTAATTGGTGTAGTAGTCACAGAAACAGATTTCTGTGATGAACTACTTTCCAATAAGGGAGCAGGTACAGTTACCTCATCAAGTTCTACTTTCCTCCCACTCACTTCTTTCGAGAGAAACTCCTTCTCTAGAAAGGATCCATTCTCATCAACGAATATCTTGCCTTCGGATCTGTGATAGAAGGTGTACCCAACATTTTCTTTTGGGTATCCTATGAAGACGCACTTCTTCGATTTGGGTTTGAGCTTATCAGGTTGAAACTTTTTCACATAAGCATTGCAACCTCAAACTTTAAGAAATGACAGCTTAGGTTTCTTGCCAAACCATAGTTCATACGGTGTCATCTCAACGGATTAAGATGGTGCCCTATTTAACGTGAATGTAGTTGTCTCTAATGCATGACCCCAAACGATAGCGGTAAATCAGTAAGAGACGTCATAGATCGCACCATATCTAATAAAGCACGGTTACGATGTTCGGACACACCATTACACTATGGTGTTCCAGGTGGCGTGAGTAGTGAAACTATTTCACATTGTTTTAACTGAAGGCCAAACTCGTAACTCAAATATTTTACTTCTGCGATCATATCGTAGAAACTTCTAATTTTGTTACGATGATTCTCCACTTCACTCTGAAATTCTTTGAACTTTTCAAATGTTTCAGACTTGTGTTTCATCAAGTAGATATACTCATATCTGCTCAAATCATCTGTGAAGATCAGAAAATAATGAAACCTGCCGGGAGCTTCAATATTCATCGGGCCACATACATCAGTATGCATGATTTCCAACAAATCTGTTGCTTGCTGCATTGTTCCGGAGAATGGAGTCTTAGTCATCTTGCCCATGAGGCATGGTTCGCAAGCATCAACTGATTCATAATCAAGTGATTCCAAAAGTCCATCAGCATGGAGTTTCTTCATGCGCTTTACACCAATATGACCTAAACGGCAGTGCCACAAATAAGTTGCACTATCATTATTAACTTTGCATCTTTTGGTTTCAATATTATGAATATGTGTATCACTACGATCGAGATCCAACGAACCATTTTCATTGGGTGTGTAACCATATATGTAAACAGAACAACAATTTATTATCTTACTTAAATGAATAACTGTATTGCAATAAACATGATCAAATCATATTCATGCTCAATGCAAACACCAAATAACACTTATTTAGGTTCAACACTAATCCTGAAAGTATAGGGAGTGTGCGATGATGATCATATCAATCTTGGAACCATTTTCTATACACATCGTCACTTCACCCTTAACTAGTCTCTGTTCATTCTGCAACTCCTATTTCGAGTTACTATTCTTAGCAACTGAACTAGTATCAAATACTGAGGGGTTGCTATAAACACTAGTAAAGTACACATCAATAACATGTATATCAAATATACCTATATTCACTTTGCCATCCTTCTTATCCGCCAATTACTTGGGGTAGTTCCGCTTCTAGTGACCAGTCCTTTTGAAGTGGAAGCACTTAGTCTCAGGCTTAGGTCCAGACTTGGGCTTCTTCACTTGAGCAGCAACTTTCTTGTCGTTCTTCTTGAAGTTCCCTTTCTTTCCCTTTGCCCTTTTCTTGAAACTAGTGGTCTTGTTAACCATCAACACTTGATGCTTTTCTTGATTTCTACCTTCGTCGATTTCATCATCATGAAAAGCTCGGGAATCATTTTCGTCATCCCTTGCATACTATAGTTCATCACGAAGTTCTACTAACTTGGTGATGGTGACTAGAGAATTCTATCAATCACTATTTTATCTCGAAGATTAACTCCCACTTGATTCAAGCGATTGTAGTACCCAGACAATCTGAGCACATGCTCACTGCTTGAGCTATTCTCCTCCATCTTTTAGCTATAGAACTTGTTGGAGACTTCGTATCTCTCAACTCGGGTATTTTACTTGAAATATTAACTTCAACTCCTGGAACATCTCATATGGTCCATGATGTTCAAAACGTCTTTGAAGTCCCGATTCTAAGTTGTTAAGCATGGTGCACTAAACTATCAAGTAGTCATCATATTGAGCTAGCCAAACGTTCATAACGTCTGTATCTGCTCCTGCAATAGGTCTGTCACCTAGCGGTGCATCAAGGACATAATTCTTCTGTGCAGCAATGATGATAAACCTCAGATCACGGATCCAATCTGCATCATTGCTACTAACATCTTTCAACTTAGTTTTCTCTAGGAACATATCAAAAATAAAAACAGGGGAGCTAAACATGAGCTATTGATCAACAACATAGATATGCTAATACTACCAGGACTAAATTCATGATAAATTTAAGTTCAATTAATCATATTACTTAAGAACTCCCACTTAGATAGACATCCCTCTAATCCTCTAAGTGATCACGTGATCCAAATCAACTAAACCATGTCCGATCATCACGTGAGATGGAGTAGTTTCAATGGTGAACACCACTATGTTGATCATATCTACTATATGGTTCACGCTCGACCTTTCGGTCTCCATGTTCCGAGGCCATATCTGTTATATGCTAGGCTCGTCAAGTTTAACCTGAGTATTCCGCGTGTGCAACTGTTTTGTACCCGTTGTATTTGAACATAGAGCCTATCACACCCGATCATCACGTGGTGTCTCAGCACGAAGAACTTTCGCAACGGTGCATACTCAGGGAGAACACTTGTACCTTGATAATTAAGTGAGAGATTATCTTATAAAGCTACCGCCGAACTAAGCAAAATAAGATGTATAAAAGATAAACATCACATGCAATCAGAATGTGTGACATGATATGGCCATCATCATCTTGTGCCTTTGATCTCCATCTCCAAAGCATCGTCATGATCTCCATCGTCACCAGCATGACACCATGATCTCCATCATCTTGATCTATATCAATGTGTCGTCACATGGTTGTCTCGCCAACAATTGCTCTTGCAACTATTGCTATCGCATAGCGATAAAGTAAAGCAATCATTTGGCGCTTGCATCTTATGCAATAGAGAGATAACCATAAGGCTTTTGCCAGTTGCCGATAACTTCAAAAAAAACATGATCATCTCATACAACAACTTATATCTCATCACATCTTGACCATATCACATCACAACATGCCTTGCAAAAACAAGTTAGACGTCCTCTACTTTGTTGTTGCAAGTTTTACGTGGCTGCTACGGGCTGAGCAAAAACCATTCTTACCTACGCATCAAAACCACAACGATAGTTTGTCAAGTTGGTGTTGTTTTAACCTTCGCAAGGACCGGGCGTAGCCACACTCGGTTCAACTAAAGTTGAAGAAACTGACACCCGCCAGCCACCTGTGTGCAAAGCACGTCGGTAGAACCAGTCTCGCGTAAGCGTACGCGTAATGTCGGTCCGGGCCGCTTCATCCAACAATACCGCCGAACCAAAGTGTGACATGTTGGTAAGTAGTATGACTTATATCGCCCACAACTCACTTGTGTTCTACTCGTGCATATTACATCAACGCATAAAACCTAGGCTCGGATGCCACTGTTGGGGAACATAGTAATTTCAAAAAAATTCCTACGCACACGCAAGATCATGGTGATGCATAGCAACGAGAGGGAGAGTGTTGTCTACGTACCCTCGTAGACCGGAAGCGGAAGCGTTAGCACAACGTGGTTGATGTAGTCGTACGTCTTCACGATCCGACCGATCAAGTACCGAACGCATGGCACCTCCGAGTTCTGCACATGTTTAACTCGATGACGTCCCTCGAACTCCGATCCAGCCGAGTGTTGAGGGAGAGTTTCGTCAGCACGACGGTGTGGTGACGATGATGATGTTCTACCGACGCAGGGCTTCGCCTAAGCACCGCTACGATATGATCGAGGTGGATTATGGTGGAGGGGGGCACCGCACACGGCTAAGAGATCAAGAGATCAATTGTTGTGTCTATGGGGTGCCCCTGCCCCCGTATATAAAGGAGTGGAGGAGGGGGAGTGCCGGCTCTCTCTATGGCGCGCCCTAGGGGAGTCATACTCCCACCGGGAGTATGATTCCCCCTTTCCTAGTAGAACTAGGAGCCCTTCCAAGTAGTAGGAGTAGGAGGGAAGGGAAGGGAAGGGAAAAGGAGAAGGAAGGAAGGGGGCGCCCCCCTCCCTAGTCCAATTCAGACCAGCCCATGGGGAGGGGTGTGGCCACCCTTTGAGGCCTTTCTCTCCTTTCCCGTATGGCCCATTAAGGCCCAATACAAATTCCCGTAACTCTCCGATACTCCCGAAAATACCCGAATCACTCGGAACCTTTTCGAAGTCCGAATATAGTCGTTCAATATATCAATCTTTACATCTCGACCATTTCGAGACTCCTCGTCATGTCTCCGATCTCATCCGGGACTCCGAACTCCTTCGGTACATCAAAACATATAAACTCATAATATAACTGTCATCGTAGCGTTAAGCGTGCGGACCCTACGGGTTCGAGAACTATGTAGACATGACCGAGACACGTCTCCGGTCAATAACCAATAGCGGAACCTGGATGCTCATATTGGCTCCTACATATTCTATGAAGATCTTTATCGGTCAAACCGCATAACAACATACGTTGTTCCCTTTGTCATCGGTATGTTACTTGCCCGAGATTCGATCGTCGGTATCTCAATACCTAGTTCAATCTCGTTAGCGACAAGTCTTTTTACTCGTTCCGTAACACATCATCCCGCAACTAACTCATTAGTTGCAATGCTTGCAAGGCTTAAGTGATGTGCATTACCGAGAGGGCCCAAAGATACCTCTCCGATAATCGGAGTGACAAATCCTAATCTCGAGATACGCCAACCCAACAAGTACCTTCGGAGACACCTGTAGAGCACCTTTATAATCACCCGATTACGTTGTAACGTTTGGTAGCACACAAAGTGTTCCTCCGGTAAACGGGAATTGCATAATCTCATAGTCTTAGGAACATGTATAAGTCATGAAGAAAGCAATAGCAACAAACTAAATGATCAAGTGCTAAGCTAACGGAATGGGTCAAGTCAATCACATCATTCTCCTAATGATGTGATCCCGTTAATCAAATGACAACTCATGTCTTTGGTTAGGAAACATAACCATCTTTGATCAACGAGCTAGTCAAGTAGAGGCATACTAGTGACACTATGTTTGTCTATGTATTCACACATGTATTATGTTTCCAGTTAATACAATTCTAGCATGAATAATAAACATTTATCATGATAAAAGGAAATAAATAATAACTTTATTATTGCCTCTAGGGCATATTTCCTTCAACTTGTGCTTCAAAGTAGCACCATGATCTTCATAGTAGAGAGTCTCTCATGTTATCACTTTCATATACTAGTGGAAATTTTTCATTATAGAACTTGGCTTGTATATTCCAACAATGGGCCTCCTCAAGTGCCTTAGGTCTTCGTGAGCAAGCAAGTTGCATGCACACCCACTAGTTTCTTTTGTTGAGCTTTCATACATTTATAGCTCTAGTGCATCCGTTGCATGGCAATCCCTACTCCTTGCATTAATATCAATCGGTGGGCATCTCCATAGCCCATTGATTAGCCTCGTTGATGTGAGACTTTCTCCTTTTTTGTCTTCTCCACATAACCCCCCTCATTATATTCTATTCCACCCATAGTGCTATGTCCATGCCTCGCGCTCATATATTGCATGAAAGTTTATAGGTTTGAGATTACTAAAGTATGAAATAATTGCTTGGCTTGTCATCGGGGTTGTGCATGATGAGAGCATTCTTGTGTGACGAAAATTAAACATGACTAAACTATATGATTTTGTAGGGATGAACTTTCTTTGGCCATGTTATTTTGAGAAGACATAATTGCTTAGTTAGTATGCTTGAAGTATTATCCTTTTTATGTCAATATGAACTTTTGTCTTGAATCTTTCGGATATGAATATTCATACCACAATTAAGAAGAATTACATTAAAATTATGCCAAGTAGCACTCCGCATCAAAAATTCTGTTTTTATCATTTATCTACTCGGGACGAGCAGGAATTAAGCTTGGGGATGCTTGATACGTCTCCAACGTATCTATAATTTTTGATTGCTCCATTCTATATTATCTACTGTTTTAGACATTATTGGCCTTTATTTTCCACTTTTATATTGTTTTTAGGACTAACCTATTAACCGGAGGCCTGGCCCAGAATTGTTGTTTTTGCCTGTTTTAGGGTTTCGAAGAAAAGGAATATCAAACGGAGTCCAAACGGAATGAAACCTTCGGAAACGTGATTTTCTCATCAGATAAGATCCACGAGACTTGGACCCTCCGTCAAGAAAGCCACGAGGTGGTCACGAGGTTGGAGGGCGCCCCCCCTAGGGCGCGCCCCCTGCCTCGTGGGCCCCTCAAAGCTCCACCGACATATTTCTTCCTCCTATATATATCCACGTACCCCCAAAAGATCGGGGACGGAGTCAAAAACCTAATTCCACCGCCGCAACTTTCTGTATCCATGAGATCCCATCTTGGGGCCTGTTCCGGAGCTCCGCCGGAGGGGGCATCGATCACGGAGGGCTTCCACATCATCATCCAAGCCCCTCTGATGAAGTGTGAGTAGTTTACTTCAGACCTACGGGTCCATAGCTAGTAGCTAGATGGCTTCTTCTCTCCTTTTGGATCTCAATACAATGTTCTCCCCCTCTCTCGTGGAGATCTATTCGATGTAATCTTCTTTTTGCGATGTGTTTGTTGAGACTGATGAATTGTGGGTTTATGATCTAGTCTATCTATGAATAATATTTGAATCTTCTTTGAATTCTTTTATGTATGATTGGTTATCTTTGCAAGTCTCTTCGAATTATCAGTTTGGTTTGGCCTACTAGATTGGTTTTTCTTGCCATGGGAGAAGTGCTTAGCTTTGGGTTCAATCTTGCGGTGTCCTTTCCCAGTGATAGAAGGGGCAACAAGGCACGTATTGTATTGTTGCCATCGAGGATAACAAGATGGGTTTTTTTATCATATTGCATGAAACTATCCCTCTACATCATGTCATCTTGCTTAAGGTGTTACTCTGTTTTAACTTAATACTCTAGATGCATGTTGGATAGCGGTCGATGAGTGGAGTAATAGTAGTAGAATCGTTTCGGTCTACTTGTCTCGGACGTGATGCCTATATACATGATCATACATAGATATTCTCATAACTATGCTCAATTTTGTCAATTGCTCAACAGTAGTTTGTTCACCCACCGTAGAATACTTATGCTCTTGAGAGAAGCCACTAGTGAAACCTATGGCCCCCGGGTCTCTTTCTCATCATATCAATCTCCATCACTTTATTATTGCTTTGCTTTTACTTTTTACTTTGCATCTCTATACCAAAAATACCAAAAATATTATTTATCATCTCTATCATATCTCACTTTCATAAGTGACCGTGAAGGGATTGACAACCCCTAAGCGCGTTGGTTGCGTTGAGCTATTGTTTTTGTGTAGGTACGAGGGACTCGAGCGTAGCCTCCTACTGGATTGGTACCTTGGTTCTCAAAAACTGAGGGAAATACTTACGCTACTTTGCTGCATCATCCCTTCCTCTTCGGGGAAATCCAACGCAGTGCTCAAGAGGTAGCAGCGTCCTCCTCGATGTCAAGCTTCCTCTTCTTCACGGCCTCCTCCATGTCAAGCTTCTTCGTTTGAAGATCTAGGTATATCTTCATTTGCTCCTCCTTCCCTTTCCTCTTCCTCTCCTCCCGCATTTCCTTTTGGATCATCATATCCTCCAAAGTTCCTTGCAAGGCTATAGAAGATGCATCATGCTTCTCGTCAGACTTCGAGCTTGTCTTTCCCCTCGGCCTCTTGAGCATGTCTCCCGCATCAGCCTCGGCTACCGCCTCCTTCTCTCCTCTCTTCTTCCTACGAGCAATGTATTGGTCCTTGAACTTGGGGCAATATTTGATGAGCACCCAACAATGCGTGAGAGTGAATGGCTTGTCTTTATGACGGGCCTTGAAGGCTTCCAAAGATAGGAATGCCTACACAATCAAACATGCGGCCAACATGAAAGGACATAGAATGCATGAAACTGAAATGGCATGCCAACATGAATGGACGCATGATGGAAAAGAGAGGGGTTCATACCAAGTCACCAAGACCTAAGCCGCTCACACGGCCGGCTTTGACGCTCTCAAGCATCGTGATACGTCTCCATCGTATCTACTTTTCCAAACTCTGTAGCCCTTGTTTTAGACTCTAATTTGCATGATATAAATGGAACTAACCCAGACTGACGATGTTTTCAGCAGAATTGCCATGGTGTTATTTTTGTGCAGAAATAAAAGTTCTCGGAATGACCTGAAACTTCAAAGAGAATATTTTTGGAATTAATAAAAAATACTGGCGAAAGAATCAACCGAAGGGGACCCACTAGCTCTCCACAAGGGTGCCCCCCAGGGCGTGCTCCCCTGGCTTGTGGGTCCCACGAAGCTCCAATGACCTCAACTCCAACTCCATATATTCATGTTCGGGGAGAAAAAATCAGAGAGAAGGATTCATCGCATTTTACGATACGGAGCCACCGTCACCCCCTGTTCTTCATCGGGAGGCCAGATCTGTAGTCCGTTCGGGGCTCCAGAGAGGGGAAATCGTCGCCATCATCATCACTAACCTTCCTCCATCACCAATTTCATGATGCTCACCGTCGTTCGTGAGTAATTCCATCGTAGGCTTGCTGGAAGGTGATGGGTTGGATGAGATTTATCATGTAATCAAGTTAGTTTTGTTAGGGTTTGATCCCTAGTATCCACTATGTTCTGAGATTGATGTTGCTATGACTTTGCTATGCTTAATGCTTGTCACTAGGGCCTGAGTGCCATGATTTCAGATCTGAACCTACTATGTTTTCATGAATATATTTGTGTTCTTGATCCGATCTTGCAAGTTATAGTCACCTACTACGTGTTATGATCTGGCAACCCCGGGGTGACAATGGTCGGGACATTTCCCGGTGATGACCGTAGTTTGAGGAGTTCATGTATTCACTAAGTGCTAGTGCTTTGTTCTAGTTCTCTATTAAAAGGAGGCCTTAATATCCCTTAGTTTCCATTAGGACCCCGCTGCCATAGGAGGGTAGGAAAAAAGATGTCATGCAAATTCTTTTCCATAAGCATGTATGACTATATTCGGAATACATGCCTACATTATATTGATGAATTGGAGCTAGTTCTGCGTCACCCTAGGTTATAACTGTTGCATGATGAATGCCATCCGACATAATTATCCATTACTGATCCATTGCCTACGAGTTTGGTTCACATTTATCTTTGCTAAGTTACTTTTCCATTGCCACTGTTTTGATTGTTACAAAACTGCTACTGCTACTTTTGCCGTTGTTACCGTTACTTCCATACTACTTAGCTGTAGATATTAAGTCTTTTGGGTGTGGTTGAATTAACAACTCAAGTGCTAATACTTGAGAATATTCTTTAGCTCCCCTTGTGTCGAATCAATAAATTTGGGTTGAATACTCTATCCTCGAAAACTGTTGCGATCCCCTATACTTGTGGGTTATCACGCGGCACAATATTTGTTGCATTCTTGTTGGATGAATCCCCACCTCTTTCGGATTGAATTGATGTCGCGAGTGCTTGTGAATTGGTAGGGGGAAAACTTTCTTCGCTCATGAAAGTTCTTGTGAACTCTTGTCCAAAAGACCACTCCTTTTTGCTCGGCACCTTTGATTGGATCTTGGCCGATTTCCTTCCAACTCTCGCAAATCAAAGTGTCCTCGGCTTGGCTATATGATCCCGTGCGAATGCTCTTCCTCCTCTTTTATGCTTCGTCCTTTTGGGTGAGCTCGTTGATGAAACGCAATGGCTCCATGGAAATGTCAACATCATCTTCTTCATCTTCACAATACAAACATATTCATGCCACGAGTTGTCTGGTCGTCCTCATCGGCATCATCATGGTCGCCGAACTGAGAGTCATCATAGGTACCACGGCCATCCTGGCTTTGGGTCGCGTCGGCATCAAAAGGTTGCTCTTGGCCGTCGACGTGGAACGCCTCACCACGGCCCTCGAAGATGATGCTCTGCATGAACGAGGAGTAGTATGGGTTGTTGATACGTCCATTTTGCATCATGCTTTTATATCGATAGTTATCGCATTATGGACTGTTATTTCACTTTATATCACAATACTTATGGCTATTCTCTCTTATTTCACAAGGTTTACATAAGGAGGGAGAATGTCGGCAGCTGGAATTCTGAGCTGGAAAAGGAGCACATATTAGAGACCTATTCTGCGCAACTCCAAAAGTCCTGAAACTCCACGGAACATCTTAAAATAAATAAAGAAAAATCCTCGCCAAAGATGAAGGCCAGGGGGCCCATACCCTTCTCACGAGGGTGGGGGCGCCCCCTCCTAGGACGCGCCCCCTACCTCGTGGGCCCCCTGGTGGCTCTCCGACGCCCATCTTCTCCCATATGAAGTCTTTCGATGAGAAAAAAATAGGAAGGAACTTTTCAAGACGAGGCTCCGCCGCCACGAGGCGGAACCTTGGAGGATCCAATCTAGATCTCCGGCAGAGCTATTCTGCCGGGGATACTTCTCTCCGGGAGGGGGAAATCATCACCATCGTCATCACCAACGCTCCTCTCATCGGGAGAGGGCAATCTCCATCAACATCTTCCCCAGCACCATCTCATATCCAAACCCTAGTTCATCTCTTGTATCCAATTCTTGTCTCAACGTCCGGAATTGGTGCTAGTAGGTTGCTAGTAGTGTTGATTACTCCTTGTAGTTGATTCTAGTTGGTTTAATTGGTGGGAGATCATATGTTCAGATCCTATATGCATATTATTACCCCTCTGATTATGAACATGAATATGCTTTGTGAGTAATTACGTTCGTTCCTGAGGACAAGGGAGAAGTCTTGCTATTAGTAGTCATGTGAATTTGGTATTCGTTTGATATTTTGATAAGATGTATGTTGTCTAGCCTCTAGTGGTGTTATGTGAACGTCGACTACATAACACTTCACCCTTATTTGGGCCTAGAGGAAGGCATTGGGAAGTAATAAGTAGATGATGGGTTGCTAGAGTGACAGAAGCTTAAACCCTAGTTTATGCGTTGCTTCGTAAGGGGCTGATTTGGATCCATATGTTTCATGCTATGGTTAGGTTTACCTTAATACTTTTGTTGTAGTTGCGGATGCTTGCAATAGAGGTTAATCATAAGTGGGATGTTTGTTCAAGTAAGAATAGCACCCAAGCACCGGTCCACCCACATATCAAATTATCAAAGTATCGATCGCGAATCATATGAACGTGATGAAAACTAGCTTGACGATATTCCCATGTGTCCTCGAGAGCGCTTTTCCTATTATAAGAGTTTGTTCCGGTTTGTCCTTTGCTACAAAAGGATTGGGCCACCTTGCTGCACTTTATTTACTTTCGTCACTTGTTGCTCGTTACAATTTATCCTATCACAAAACTATCTGTTACCACTTATTTCAGTACTTGCAGAGAATACCTTGCTGAAAACCGCTTATCATTTCCTTCTGCTCCTCGTTGGGTTCGACACTCTTACTTATCGAAAGGACTACGATAGATCCCCTATACTTGTGGGTCATCAAGACTCTTTTCTGGCACCGTTGCCGGGGAGTGTAGCGCCTTTGGTAGGTAGAATTTGGTAAGGAAAAATTTATATAGTGTGCTGAAATTTACTGTCACTTGTTACTATAGAAAGTAATTCTCTGAGGGGCTTGTTCGGGGTATCTTCACCCCGTCCAGTAGAGCAAAGAGTTGCTCCTCAACCTACTGAACCTATTGAAAATGAAACTCCTTTTGAATTTCCTTCGGCTATGATGGAAAAACTGCTAGATAACCCTTTTACAGGAGATGGAACAAAGCATCCTGATGAGCACTTAATATATGTGGATGAAGTTTGTGGATTATTTAAGCTTGCAGGTATACCTGATGATGTTGCTAAGAAGAAGGTCTTCCCTTTATCTTTGAAGGGAGACGCATTGATATGGTATAGGCTATGTGATGATATGAGATCATGGGACTATAAAAGATTGAAGTTGGAATTTCATCAAAAGTATTACCCTATGCATCTTATTCATCGTGATCGCAATTATATATATAATTTCTGGCCTCGCAAAGGAGAAAGCATCGATCAAGCTTGGGGGAGGCTTAAATCAATGTTATATTCATGCCCCAATCATGAGCTCCCGAGAGAAATAATTATGCAAAATTTTATGCTCGGTTTTCTGATAACAATCACACCATGCTCGATACTTCTTGTGTTGGCTCTTTTATGATGAAGACTATTGAATTCAGATGGAATTTATTGGATAGAATTAAACACAACTCTGAAGATTGGGACCTCGACGAAGGTAAGGAGTCAGGTATGACACCTAAGTTTGATTGTGTTAAATATTTTATGGATACCGATATTTTCTGTAAGTTTAGCACTAAATATGGACTTGACTCTCAGATAGTAGCTTCTTTTTGTGAATATTTTGCTACTTATGTTGATCTCCCTAAGGAGAAGTGGTTTAAATATCATCCTCCCATAGAAGTAAAAGTAGCTGCACTTATTAAAGTTGAAGAAAAGACTGTCACTTATAATGATCCTATTGTTCCTACCTCTTATATTGAGAAACCACCTTTCCCTGTTAGAATAAAGGATCATGCTAAAGCTTCAACTGTTGTTCGTAAAAGCAATATTAGAACTTATGCACCTCCTGAGCAAGTTAAAATAGAACCTAATATTGCTATTTTTAAAGATCTCTTGTCTGATAATATTGATGGGCATGTTATTCAGTTCGAAGGTGAAACTGTTAGAATTGCTAAACCTTGTGATAAAGATAAACATAGACCTCTGGTGGGCGTGCGTGTTATTTCTGTTAAAATAGGAGATCATTGTTATCATGGCTTATGTGATATGGGTGCAAGTTCAAGTGTTATACCGCATACTTTATACGAAGAAATTAAGAATGAAATTGCACCTGCTGAGTTAGAAGGTATTGATGTCACAATTAAACTTGCCAATAGAGATACTATTTCACCAATTGGAATTGTTAGAGATGTTGAAGTCTTGTGTGGAAAAACTAAATATCCTGCTAATTTTCTTGTTCTTGGTTCCCCACAAGATAGCTTTTGTCCCATTATATTTGGTAGACCCTTCCTAAATATTGTCAATGCTACCATACACTGCACAAAGAATATTGTTACTGTTGGCTTGGATGATATGGTTCATGAGTTTAATTTCTCTAAATTTAGTAAACAACATCGTGAGGAAGAATTACCTAGTAAGGATGAAATTATTGGTCTTGCTTCTATTGCCGTACCTCCTAGTGATCCTTTAGAACACTATTTGCTAGACCATGAAAATGATATGTTCATGAATGAAATAAGGGAAATAGATGAAGTATTCTTTAAACAGGAACCTATTCTGCAACATAATTTGCCTATTGAAATCTTAGAGGATCCTCCTCCACCCAAGGGAGTGTTGGGGAACGTAGCACAAATTCAAAATTTTCCTACGTCTCACCAAGATCTATCTATGGAGTCATCTAGCAACGAGGGAGGAGTGGATCTACATACCCTTGTAGATCGCGCGCGGAAGCGTTCAAGAGAACGGGGTTGATGGAGTCGTACTCGTCGTGATCCAAATCACCGATGATCCTAGCGCCGAACGGACGGCACCACCGCGTTCAACACATGTACGGAGCAGCGACATCTCCTCCTTCTTGATCCAGCAAGGGGGGAGGAGAGGTTGATGGAGATCCAACAGCACGACGTCATGGTGGTGGAAGTAGCGGGATTCCAATAGGGCTTTGCCAAGCGCTGTGGGAGGAGGGAGATGTGTCATGGGAGGGAGAGGGAGGCGCCAGGGCTTAGGTATGGTTGCCCTCCCTTCCCCCCACTATATATAGGGCCAAGGGAGAGGGGGAGGGCGCAGCCTTGCCCCTTCCTCCAAGGAAGGGTGCGGCCAAGGGGGGGAGGAGTCCATCCTCCCCAAGGCACCTCGGAGGTGCCTTCCCCCTTTAGGACTCTCCCCACCTCTTGTCCCTTTGGAGCATGGGCATCTAGGGGCTGGTGCCCATGGCCCATGTAGGCCAAGGCGCACCCCCTACAGCCCATGTGGCCCCCGGGGCAGGTGGCCCCACCCAGTGGACCCCCGGGACCCTTCCAGTGGTCCCGGTACAATACCGATGACCCCGAAACTTGTCCCGATGCCCGAAATAGGACTTCCTATATATAATTCTTTACCTCCGGACCATTCCGGAACTCCTCGTGACGTCCGGGATCTCATCCGGGACTCCGAACAACTTTTGGGTTACCACATACTAATATCTCTATAACCCTAGCGTCACTGAACCTTAAGTGTGTAGACCCTACGGGTTCGGGAGACATGCAGACATGACCGAGATGACTCTCCGGTCAATAACCAACAGCGGGATCTGGATACCCATGTTGGCTCCCACATGTTCCACGATGATCTCATCGGATGAACCATGATGTCAAGGACTTAATCAATCCCGTATACAATTCCCTTTGTCTATCGGTATGATACTTGCCCGAGATTCGATCGTCGGTATCCCGATACCTTGTTCAATCTCGTTACCGGCAAGTCTCTTTACTCATTCCGTAACACATCATCCCGTGATCAACTCCTTGGTCACATTGTGCACATTATGATGATGTCCTACCGAGTGGGCCCAGAGATACCTCTCCGTCACACGGAGTGACAAACCCCAGTCTCGATTCGTGCCAACCCAACAGACACTTTCGGAGATACCCGTAGTGTACCTTTATAGCCACCCAGTTACGTTGTGATGTTTGGTACACCCAAAGCACTCCTACGGTATCCGGGAGTTGCACAATCTCATGGTCTAAGGAAATGATACTTGACATTAGAAAAGCTTTAGCATACGAACTACACGATCTAGTGCTATGCTTAGGATTGGGTCTTGTCCATCACATCATTCTCCTAATGATGTGATCTCGTTATCAACGACATCCAATGTCCATGGTCAGGAAACCGTAACCATCTATTGATCAACGAGCTAGTCAACTAGAGGCTTACTAGGGACATGGTGTTGTCTATGTATCCACACATGTATCTGAGTTTCCTATCAATATAATTCTAGCATGGATAATAAACGATTATCATGAACAAGGAAATATAATAATAATCAATTTATTATTGCCTCTAGGGCATATTTCCAACAGTCTCCCACTTGCACTAGAGTCAATAATCCAGTTCACATCGATATGTGATTAACACTCAAGGTCACATCCCCATGTGACTAACACCCAAAGAGTTTACTAGAGTCAATAATCTAGTTCACATTTACCATGTGATTAACACTCGATGAGTTCTGGGTTTGATCATGTTATGCTTGTGAGAGAGGTTATAGTCAACGGGTCTGAACCTTTCAGATCCGTGTGTGCTTTACAAATCTCTATGTCATCTCCTAGATGCAGCTACCACGTTCTATTTGGAGCTATTCCAAATAACTGTTCTACTATACGAATCCAGTTTACTACTCAGAATAATCTGGATTAGTGTCAAAGTTTGCATCGGCATAACCCTTTACGACGAACTCTTTTACCACCTCCATAATCGAGAAAATTCCTTAGTCCACTAGTTACTAAGGATAACTTTGACCGCTGTCTTGTGATCCATTCTTGGATCACTCTTGTACCCCTTGACTGACTCATGGCAAGGCACACTTCAGGTGCGGTACACAGCATAACATACTGTAGAGCCTACATCTTAAGCATAGGGGACGACCTTCGTCCTTTCTCTCTATTCTGCCATGGTCGAGCTTTAAGTCTTAACTTCATACCTTACAACTCAGGCAAGAACTCCTTCTTTGACTGATCCATCTTGAACACCTTCAAGATCATGTCAAGGTATGTGCTCATTTGAAAGTTCCATTAAGCGTTTAGATCTATCCTTATAGATCTTGATGCTCAATGCTCAAGCAGCTTAATCCAGGCTTTCCATTGAAAACACTTTCCAAATAACCCTATATGCTTTCCAGAAATTGTATGTCATTTCTGAATGTCAACAACATATACTCATCAGAAATTCTATAGTGCTCCCACTCACTTCTTTGGAAATACAAGTTTCTCATAAACTTTGTATACACCAAAATCTTTGATCATCATCAAAGCATACATTCCAACTCCGAGATGCTTACTCCAGTCCTTAGAAGGATTGCTGGAGCTTTGCATACTTATTAGCATCTTTCAGTATTGACAAAACCTTCCGGTTGTATCACATACAACCTTTCCTCAAGAAAATCGTCGAGGAAACAATGTTTTGACATCCTATCTGCAAGATTTCATAAATAATGCAGTAATCGCTAATATAATTCCAACAGACTCTTAGCATCGCTACGAGTGACAAAGTCTCACCGTAGTCAACTCCTTGAACTTGTCGGAAAACATCTTAACGACAAGTCGAGCTTTCTTAATGGTGATACTTACCATCATTGTCCGTCTTCCTTTTAAAATCCATATGTACCTAACAGCCTTACGACCATCAAGTAGTTTTCCCAAAGTCTACACTTTGTTTTCATATATGGATCCTCTCTCGGATTATATGGCCTCGAGCCATTTTGGAATCCAGGCCCACCATCGCTTCTCCATAGCTCGTAGGTTCATTATTATCTAGCAACATGACTTCCAAGACAGGATTACGTACCACTCTGAAGTAGTACGCATCCTTGTCATCCCACGAGGTTTGGTAGTGACTTGATCTGAAGTTTCATGATCACTATCATAAGCTTCCACTTCAATTGGTGTATGTTCCACAAGAACAACTTCCTGTGCCCTGCCACACACTAGTTGAAGAGACGGTTCAATAACCTCATCAAGTCTCCACCATCCTCCCACTCAATTCTTTCGAGAGAAACTTTTCCTCGAGAAAGGACCCGATTCTAGAAACAATCCCTTATTGCTTTCGGATCTGAGACATGAGGTATACCCAACTGTTTTGGGTGTCCTATGAAGATGCATTTATCCGCTTTGGGTTCGAGCTTATCAGCCTGAAACTTTTTCGCATAAGCGTCGCAGCCCCAAACTTTTAAGAAATGACAGCTTAGGTTTCTCTAAACCATAGTTCAGACGGTGTCATCTCATCGGAATTACGTGGTGCCCTATTTGAAGTGAATGTGGTTGCCTCTAATGCCTAACCCATAAACTATCGTGGTAATTCGATAAGAGACATCATGGTATGCATCATATCCAATAGGGTGCAGTTATGATGTTCAGACACATCATCACACTATGGTGTTCCAGGCTATATTAGTTGTGAAACAATTTCCACAATGTCTTAATTCTGTGCCAAACTCGTAATTCAGATATTCATCTCTATGATCATATCATAGATATTTTATCATCTTGTCACGATGATCTTTCAACTTCACCCTGAAATTACTTGAACCTTTCAATAATTCAGACTCATGATTCATCAAGTAAATATACTCAACATCTATTCAAATCATCTGTGAAGTAAGAACATAACGATATCCACTACACGCCCCAGCACTCATTGGACTGCACACATCAAAATGTATTACTTCCAACAAGTTGCTTTCTAGTTCCATTTTACTGAAAACGAGGCTTTCAGTCATCTTGCCCATGTGGTATGATTTGCATGTCTCAAGTGATTCAAAATCAAGTGAGTCCAAACGGTCCATTTGCATGGAGTTTCTTCATGCATATACACCAATAGACATGGTTCGCATGTCTCAAACTTTTCAGAAACGAGTGAGCCCAAAGATCCATCAACATGGAGCTTCTTCATGCGTTTTATACCGATATGACTTACGTGGCAGTGCCACAAGTAGGTGGTACTATCATTACTATCTTTTGGCATGAACATGTGTATCACTATGATCGAGATTCAATGAACCATTCTTTTAGGTGCAAGACCGTTGAAGGTATTATTCAAATAAACAGAGTAACTATTATTCTCTTTAAATGAATAACTGTATTGCGATAGTCATAATCCAATCATGTCTATGCTCAACGCGAACACCAAATAACAATTATTTAGGTTTAACACCAATCTCGATGGTAGAGGGAGCGTGCGATGCTTGATCATATCAACATTGGAAACACTTCCAACACATATCGTCAGCTCACCTTTAGCTAGTCTCCGTTCATTCCGTAGCTTTTATTTCGAGTTACTAACACTTAGCAACTGAACCGGTATCCAATACCCTGGTGCTACTAGGAGTACTAGTAAAGTACACATCAACACAATGTATATCCAATATACTTCTATCGACCTTGCCAGCCTTCTAATCTACCAAGTATCTAGGGTAATTCTGCTCCAGTGGCTGTTCCCCTTATTAGAGAAGCACTTAGTCTCGGGTTTGGGTTCAACCTTGGGTTTCTTCACTAGAGTAGCAGCTGAATTTCCATTTCATAAAGTATCCCTTCTTGCCCTTGCCCTTCTTGAAACTAGTGGTTTCACCAACCATCAACAATTGATGCTCCTTCTTGATTTCTACTTTTGTGGTGTCAAACATCGCGAATAACTCAAGGATCATCATATATGTCCCTGATACATCATAGTTCATCATGAAGCTCTAGCAGCTTGGTGGTAATGACTTCGGAGAAACATCATTATCTCATCTGGAAGATTAACTCCCACTCGATTCAAATGATTGTTGTCCTCAGACAATCTGAGCACAAGCTCAACAATTGAGATTTTCTCCTTAGTTTGTAGGCTAAGAAAATCGTCGGAGGTCTTATACCTCTTGACGTGGGCACGGGCCTGAAATCCCAATTTCAGCCCTCGAAACATCTCATATGTTTCGCGATGTTTCAAAACGTCTTTGGTGCCTCAACTCTAAACCGTTTAACTGAACTATCACGTAGTTATCAAAATGTGTATGTCAGATGTTCGCAACATCCACAGACGACGTTCGAGGTTCAGCACACTGAGCGGTGCATTAAGGACATAAGCCTTCTAAGAAGAAATGAGGACAATCCTAGTTTACGGACCTAGTCCGCATAATTGCTACTATCAACTTTCAACTAATTTTTCTCTAGGAACATATCTAAATAGTAGAACTAAAGCGCGAGCTACGACATAATTTGCAAAATCCTTTTTGACTATGTTCAGGATAATTAAGTTCATTTTATGAACTCCCACTCAGATAGACATCCCTCTAGTCATCTAAGTGATTACATGATCCGAGTCAACTAGGCCGTGTCCGATCATCACGTGAGACGGACTAGTCAACGTTGGTGAACATCTTCATGTTGATCGTATCTTCTATACGACTCATGCTCGACCTTTCGGTCTTCTGTGTTCCGAGGCCATGTCTGTACACATGCTAGGCTCGTCAAGTCAACCTAAGTGTTTGCATGTGTAAATCTGTCTTACACCCGTTGTATGTGAACGTTGGAATCAAACACCCGATCATCACGTGGTGCTTTGAAACAACGAACTGTCGCAACGGTGCACAGTTAGGGGAACACCTTCTTGAAATTTTAATGAGAGATCATCTTATTTACTACCGTTGTTCTAAGCAAACAAGATGCATAAACATGATAAACATCACATGCAATCAAATAGTGACATGATATGGCCAATATCATATTGCTCCTTTTGATCTCCATCTTAGGGGCTCCATGATCATCATCGTCACCGGCATGACACCATGATCTCCATCATCATGATCTCCATCATCGTGTCTTCTTGAAGTTGTCTCGTCAACTATTAATTCTACTACTACAGCTAACAGTTAGCAATAAAGTAAAGTAATTACATGACGTTTATGTTGACACGCAGGTCATAAATAAATTAAGACAACTCCTATGGCTCCTGCCGGTTGTCATACTCATCGACATGCAAGTCGTGATTCCTATTACAAGAACATGATCATCTCATACATCACATATATCATCCATCACATCCTTTGGCCATATCACATCACATAGCATACCCTGCAAAAACAAGTTAGACGTCCTCTAATTGTTGTTTGCATGTTTTACGTGGCTGCTATGGGTTTCTAGCAAGAACGTTTCTTATCTACGCAAAACCACAACGTGATATGCCAATTGCTATTTACCCTTCATAAGGACCATTTTCATCAAATCCGACCCGACTAAAGCGGGAGAGACAGACACCCGCCAGCCACCTTATGCAACTAGTGCATGTTTGTCGGTGCAACCGGTCTCACGTAAGCATACGTGTAAGGTTGGTCCGGGCCGCTTCATCCCACAATACCGTCGAATCAAGATAAGACTAGTAACGGCAAGCATATTGAACAAAATCAACGCCCACAACTTCTTTGTGTTCTACTCGTGCATAGAATCTACGCATAGACCTAGCTCATGATGCCACTGTTGGGGAACGTAGCACAAATTCAAAATTTTCCTACGTGTCACCAAGATCTATCTATGGAGTCATCTAGCAACGAGGGAGGAGTGGATATACATACCCTTGTAGATCGTGCGCGGAAGCGTTCAAGAGAACGGGGTTGATGGAGTCGTACTCGTCGTGATCCAAATCACCGATGATCCTAGCGCCGAACGGACGGCACCTCCGCGTTCAACACACGTACGGAGCAGCAACGTCTCCTCCTTCTTGATCCAGCAAGGGGGAGGAGAGGTTGATGGAGATCCAACAGCACGACGGCATGGTGGTGGAAGTAGCGGGATTCCAACAGGGCTTCGCCAAGCGCTGTGGGAGGAGGGAGATGTGTCATGGGAGGGAGAGGGAGGCGCCAGGGCTTAGGTATGGTTGCCCTCCCTTCCCCCCACTATATATAGGGCCAAGGGAGAGGGGGAGGGTGCAGCCTTGCCCCTTCCTCCAAGGAAGGGTGCGGCCAAGGGGGGGAGGAGTCCATCCTCCCCAAGGCACCTCGGAGGTGCCTTCCCCCTTTAGGACTCTCCCCTCCTCTTGTCCCTTTGGCGCATGGGCCTCTAGGGGCTGGTGCCCTTGGCCCATGTAGGCCAAGGCGCACCCCCTACAGCCCATGTGGCCCCCGGGGCAGGTGGCCCCACCCGGTGGACCCCCGGGACCCTTCCGGTGGTCCCGGTACAATACCGATGACCCCGAAACTTGTCCCGATGCCCGAAATAGGACTTCCTATATATAATTCTTTACCTCCGGACCATTCCGGAACTCCTCGTGACATCCGGGATCTCATCCGGGACTCCGAACAACTTTAGGTTACCGCATACTAATATCTCTATAACCCTAGCGTCACCGAACCTTAAGTGTGTAGACCCTACGGGTTCAGGAGACATGCAGACATGACCGAGATGACTCTTCGGTCAATAACCAACAGCGGGATCTGGATAACCATGTTGGCTCCCACATGTTCCACGATGATCTCATCGGATGAACCACGATGTCAAGGACTTAATCAATCCCGTATACAATTCCCTTTGTCTATCGGTACGATACTTGCCCGAGATTCGATCGTCGGTATCCCGATACCTTGTTCAATCTCGTTACCGGCAAGTCTCTTTACTCGTTCCGTAATGCATCATCCCGTGATCAACTTCTTGGTCACATTGTGCACATTATGATGATGTCCTACCGAGTGGGCCCAGAGATACCTCTCCGTCACACGGAGTGACAAATCCCAGTCTCGTTTCGTGCCAACCCAACAGACACTTTCGGAGATACCCGTAGTGTACCTTTATAGCCACCCAGTTACATTGTGACGTTTGGTACACCCAAAGCACTCCTACGGTATCCGGGAGTTGCACAATCTCATGGTCTAAGGAAATGATACTTGACATTAGAAAAGCTTTAGCATACGAACTACACGATCTAGTGCTATGCTTAGGATTGGGTCTTGTCCATCACATCATTCTCCTAATGATGTGATCCCGTTATCAACGACATCCAATGTCCATGGTCAGGAAACCGTAACCATCTATTGATCAACGAGCTAGTCAACTAGAGGCTTACTAGGGACATGGTGTTGTCTATGTATCCACACATGTATCTGAGTTTCCTATCAATACAATTCTAGCATGGATAATAAACGATTATCATGAACAAGGAAATATAATAATAATCAATTTATTATTGCCTCTAGGGCATATTTCCAACAGGGAGATCCCGTGTTTGAGCTTAAACCTTTGCCTAATAATCTTAAATATGCTTATCTTGATGAAAAGAAGATATATCCTATTATTATTAGTGCTAACCTTTCAGAGCATGAAGAAGAAAGATTATTGAAAACTCTGAAGAAGCATCGTGCTGCTATTGGATATACTCTTGATGATCTTAAGGGCATTAGTCCCACTCTATGTCAACATAAAATAAATTTGGAAGCACATGCCAAACCAGTTCGTGATCCTCAACGACGTCTGAATCCTAAAATGAAAGAAGTGGTAAGAAAAGAAATACTAAAGCTTCTGGAGGCAGGTATAATCTATCATGTTGCTGATAGTGAGTGGGTAAGTCAAGTCTATTGTGTCCCTAAGAAGGGAGGTATTACTGTTGTTCCTAATGATAAAGATGAATTGATTCCACAAAGAATCATCATAGGTTATAGGATGGTAATTGATTTCCGCAAATTAAATAAAGCTACTAAGAAAGATCATTGCCCCTTACCTTTTATTGATCAAATGCTAGAAAGATTATGCAAACATACACACTATTGCTTTCTAGATGGTTATTCTGGTTTCTCTCAAATACCTGTGTCGGCTAGAGATCAATCAAAGACTACTTTTACATGCCCTTTTGGTACTTTTGCTTATAGACGTATGCCTTTTGGTTTATGTAATGCACCTGCTACCTTTCAAAGATGCATGATGGCTATATTCTCTGACTTTTGTGAAAAGATTTGGGAGGTTTTCATGGACGACTTTTCCGTCTATGGTTCCTCTTTTGATGATTGCTTGAACAATCTTGATCGAGTTTTGCAGAGATGTGAAGAAACTAATCTTGTCTTGAATTGGGAAAAGTGCCACTTTATTGTTAATGAAGGTACTGTCTTGGGGCACAAAGTTTCTGAAAGAGGTATTGAAGTTGATAAAGCCAAGGTTGATGCTATTGAAAAGATGCCATGTCCCAAGGACATCAAAGGTATAAGAAGTTTCCTTGGTCACACTGGATTTTATAAGAGGTTCATTAAGGACTTCTCAAAAATTTCTCGGCCTCTGACTAATTTATTGCAAAAGGATATACCATTTGTCTTTGATGATGATTGTGTAGAAGCATTTGAGATACTTAAGAAAGCATTAGTCTCTGCACGTGTTGTTCAGCCACCTGATTGGAATTTACCCTTTGAAATTATGTGTGATGCTAGTGATTATGCTGTAGGTGTTGTTCTAGGGCAAAGAGTTGATAAGAAATTAAATGTTATTCATTATGCTAGTAAGACTCTAGACAATGCTCAAAGAAATTATGCTACTACTGAAAAAGAGCTTTTAGCAGTCGTATTTGCTTGTGATAAGTTCAGATCTTATATTGTTGATTCTAAAGTAACTATTCAAACTGATCATGATGCTATTAAATATCTTATGGAAAAGAAAGATGCTAAACCTAGACTTATTAGATGGGTTCTCTTGCTACAAGAATTTGATTTGCATATTGTTGATAGAAAGGGAGCTGAGAACCCCGTTGCAGACAACTTGTCTAGGTTAGAAAATATTCTTGATGACCCACTACCTATTAATGATAGCTTTCCTAATGAACAATTAAATGTTATAAGTACTTCTCGTAGTACTCCATGGTATGCTGATTATGCTAATTATATTGTTGCTAAATTTATACCACCTAGCTTCACATACCAACAAAAGAAAAAGTTCTTCTATGATTTGAGACATTACTTTTGGGATGACCCACATCTTTATAAAGGAGTAGATGGTGTTATTAGACGTTGTGTACCTGAGCATGAACAGGAACAGATCCTACGCAAGTGTCATTCCGAGTCTTATGGAGGACACCACGCTGGAGATAGAACTGCACATAAGGTATTGCAATCTGGTTTTTATTGGCCTACTCTCTTCAAGGATGCACGTAAGTTTGTCTTGTCTTGTGATGAATGTCAAAGAATTGGTAATATTAGTAGACGTCAAGAAATGCCTATGAATTATTCACTTGTTATTGAACCGTTTGATGTTTGGGGCTTTGATTATATGGGACCTTTTCCTGCCTCTAATGGATACACACATATTTTAGTTGTTGTTGATTACGTTACTAAGTGGGTAGAAGCTATTCCAGCTAGTAGTGCTGATCATAACACTTCTATTAAAATGCTTAAAGAAGTTATTTTCCTAAGGTTTAGAGTCCCTAGATATTTAATGACTGATGGTGGTTCACACTTTATTCATGGTGCTTTCCGTAAAATGCTTGCTAAATATGATGTTAATCATAGAAATGCATCTCCTTATCACCCACAGTCTAGTGGTCAAGTAGAGTTGAGCAATAGAGAGCTCAAATTAATTTTGCAAAAGACTGTTAATAGGTCTAGAAAGAATTGGTCCAAGAAACTTGATGATGCATTATGGGCTTATAGAACTGCATATAAAAATCCTATGGGTATGTCTCCGTATAAAATGGTTTATGGAAAAGCATGTCACTTACCTCTCGAACTAGAACATAAGGCATATTGGGCTATTAAAGAGTTTAACTATGATTTTAAACTTGCCGGTGAGAAGAGGTTATTTGATATTAGCTCACTTGATGAATGGAGAACCCAAGCTTATGAAAATGCCAAGTTGTTTAAAGAAAAAGTTAAAAGATGGCACGACAAAAGGATACAAAAGCGTGAGTTTAATGTAGGTGATTATGTATTGCTATACAACTCTCATTTAAGATTTTTTGCAGGAAAACTTCTCTCTAAATGGGAAGGCCCATATGTTATCGAAGAGGTCTATCGTTCCGGTGCCATAAAAATCAACAACTTCGAGGGCACAAATCCGAAGGTAGTAAACGGTCAAAGAATTAAACATTATATCTCAGGTAATCCCATAAATGTTGAAACCAACATTATTGAAACCGTAACCCCGTAGGAATACATAAGGGACACCTTCCGGAACGTTCCAGACTCTAAAAAGGAATAGGTGTGTGGTACGGTAAGTAAACCGACTCCAAAACAATTTTTAGGGCAATATTTCTCCGTTTTGGAATATTTAGAAAAATAGAAAAATAAGTAGCAGTCCAGGAAGGACACGAGGGCCACACGAGGGTGGTGGGCGCGCCCTACCCCCCTGGGCGCGCCCCCTACCTCGTGAGCACCTCGTGTGCCTTCCGGACTCCGTTTTCTTGCACATTACGTATTTTGGTCGGTAAAAATTCATTATATAATCTCTCGGGTGTTTTGACTCCCGTATCACGCAAAAATCTCCTGTCTTTGTTTCGAGCTGTTTTCTGACAGATCTAGATTATCATGACGTCCCCAAGTGCTTCCAAGGATAAGTTCTTCGAGAAGGTCATCAAACCTTACCTCGCGGAGGTGCTGCGACACCCTCAAACCATTGAGATGCGTGATGGGTTGTTGCACATCCGCGATGTTGAGGGACCAAAGGGAACCGGAAGCGTCGAGACGAGGCTCGAAGCTATGGAGCAACAAATTTTCAAGTGCCAGGGGATGGTGGAGCGTGGAATCAACGCTAGCCACATGATGCTCGCGGAGTTCACTAACAACTACAAGTCGGATGCCAAGAACACCGAGGAGGCCATCTTCAAGCTATATGAGAAGATTGAGCACCTCCAAGCCCAAATCTATGACCTGCAAAACCAAAACTGTGAGTATGAATATAGATTCAAAAGAATGAGTTTGGCTACAGATTCGAGGATTCCGGAGACTAGATCATCCTTCTATGATGGTGAACCTATGCCTTGGAAGATGGATGGAAAGCCCGCATCATCAACAACACATCCACCTTCTTCACCAACCAAGGAGATATAATCACATGGGTATGGGCACTCCCCTTGGCAACTGCCAAGCTTGGGGGAGGTGCCCCGGTATCGTATCACAATCACAACTCCTATCTTTACCGTTTTTCTTAGTTCGATCCTATTAGTAATATCTTGATCTAGTAGACTAAAGTTTATGGCATGATCTAGTTTTGAGTTTTGCTTTATGATATCTCTTTGTAATTGAGTCTGTGAGCTATATATAATAAAGATTAGTGTTGAGTCAAAGGCTTGATTATTTTGCCATGATCTTGGGTGAATAAAGAAAGAGAAAAAGAATAAAAAGAAACAAAAAGTTCATATTGATCTTATTGAGAGTAATGACTTCACATAGAAAGAGTATGATGATTAAAAGTTGTTGGGAGTTGGGAGACATAGCTTTGGTCATTGTTGCAATTAATAGGAAATAATAAGGAAAGAGAGGTTTCACATATAGATATATTATCATTGACATCTTTTATGATTGGGAGCACTCATTAAAATATGACATGCTAAAGAGTTGATGTTGGACAAGGAAGACAACGTAATGAGTTATGTATTTCTTATATCTGAGATAAAGTATGTTGTCATGGATCCTCTAACTTGTTGAGCTTGCCTTTCCCCCTCATGCTAACCAAATTCTCAGCACCAAGTAGAAATACTACTTGTGCTTCCAAACACCCTTAAACCAGTTTTGCCATGAGAGTCCACCATATCTACCTATGGATTGAGTAAGATCCTTCAAGTAAGTTGTCATCGGTGCAAAGCAATAAAAATTGCTCTAAATATGTATGATTGATTGGTGTGGGAGAAATAAGCTTTATACGATCTTATGATGTGGAAGTAATAAAAGCAACGGACTGCATAATAAAGGTTCATATCACAAGGGGCAATATAAAGTGACGTTCTTTCGCATTGAGATTTTATGCATCCAACCATAAAAGCCCAAGGCAACCTCTGCTTCCCTCTGCGAAGGGCCTATCCTTTATTATTATCTTCTACCTTATGCAAGAGTCATGGTGATCTTCACCTTTTCTTTTTTATTTTATCCTTTGGCAAGCCCAGCATGTTGGAAAGAACATGATATATATATATATATATATATATATATATATATATATATATATATACATATATATATATATATATAATTGGATGTAGGGGAACATGAACCATTATTGTTAACATTACCCTTGAGGTAAAAGGTTGTGGGGCAAAACTATAAGCCCCTATCTTTCTCTGTGTCCGATTAAAACTCCGTAACCACAAGTATCGCGTGAGTGTTAGCAATTATGGAGAACTAAATGATAGTTGAGTATGTGGACTTGTTTTTTAGCTCTGACATAGACTCTTTCCGATGTTATGATAAATTGCAATTGCTTCAATGACTGAGATTATAGTTTGTCGGAGCCCAATAAGGTTTATGATTTATACTTTTGCATTATGAATAGATCATCACTTGAAAATAAGTAATCATATGACAAAAGCTATATATGTTGCTGCTATGAGAATAATCATGATGCCTTCATGTCCGTATTTTATTTTTATTGACGCCTCTACCTCTAAACATGAGGAAATATTTATTGTTATCGGCTTTTCGCTTGAGGACAAGCGAGGTCTAAGCTTGGGGGAGTTGATACGTCCATTTTGCATCATGCTTTTATATCGATATTTATCGCATTATGGACTGTTATTTCACTTTATATCACAATACTTATGGCTATTCTCTCTTATTTTACAAGGTTTACATAAGGAGGGAGAATGCCGGCAGCTGGAATTCTGAACTGGAAAAGGACCAAATATTAGAGACCTATTCTGCGCAACTCCAAAAGTCCTGAAACTCCACGGAACATCTTAAAATAAATAAAGAAAAATTCTCGCCAAAGATGAAGGCCAGGGGGCCCACACCCTTCTCACAACGGTGGGGGCGTGCCCCCCCCAGGGCGCGCCCCCTACCTCGTGGGCCCCCTGGTGGCTCTCCGATGCCCATCTTCTCCCATATGAAGTCTTTCGATGAGAAAAAAATAAGAAGGAACTTTTCGGGACGAGACTCCGCCGCCACGAGGCGTAACCTTGGCGGATCCAATCTAGAGCTCCGGCAGAGCTGTTCTTCCGGGGATACTTCTCTCCGGGAGGGGGAAATCATCACCATCGTCATCACCAACGCTCCTCTCATCGGGAGAGGGCAATCTCCATCAACATCTTCACCAGCACCATCTCATCTCCAAACCCTAGTTCATCTCTTGTATCCAATTCTTGTCTCAAAGTCCGGGATTGATGCTAGTAGGTTGCTAGTAGTGTTGATTACTCCTTGTAGTTGATTCTAGTTGGTTTAATTGGTGGAAGATCATTTGTTCAGATCCTATATGCATATTATTACCTCTCTGATTATGAACATGAATATGCTTTGTGAGTAATTACGTTCGTTCCCGAGGACAAGGGAGAAGTCTTGCTATTAGTAGTCATATGAATTTGGTATTCGTTTGATATTTTGATAAGATGTATGTTGTCTAGCCTCTAGTGGTGTTATGTGAACGTCGACTACATAACACTTCACCATTATTTGGGCCTAGAAGAAGGCATTGGAAAGTAATAAGCAGATGATGGGTTGCTAGAGTGACAGAAGCTTAAACCCTAGTTTATGCGTTACTTCGTAAGGGGCTGATTTGGATCCATATGTTTCGTGCTATGGGTAGGTTTACCTTAATACTTTTGTTGTAGTTGTGGATGCTTGCAATAGAGGTTAATCATAAGTGGGATGTTTGTTCAAGTAAGAACAGCACCCAAGCACCGGTCCACCCACATATCAAAATATCAAAGTGTCGAACGTGAATCATATGAACGTGATGAAAACTAGCTTGACGATATTCCCATGTGTCCTCGGGAGCGCTTTTCCTATTATAAGAGTTTGTTCCGGCTTGTCCTTTGCTACAAAAGGATTGGGCCACCTTGCTGCACTTTATTTACTTTCGTCACTTGTTGCTCGTTACAATTTATTCTATCACAAAACTATCTGTTACCACTTATTTCAGTACTTGCGGAGAATACCTTGCTGAAAACTGATTATCATTTCCTTCTGCTCCTCGTTGGGTTCGACATTCTTACTTATCGAAAGGACTACGATAGATCCCCTATACTTGTGGGTCATCAGTCGTCGACCATCGATGTCTGCGTCGGCGGTGGCATATCGTCGAACAGCTTGCGGGCGCTGGCAATGTTAGCCGAGTCGAACGACCGGGGTTGCTTCCTTTGCGCGTCGTCTTCACTGTACCCCGGCATGATGTTGAGGTCGATGATGCTCGCGGGCGTAGTCGGGTCGACCACCACGCAGTCCAGCGACGGATAGAATCGTGCCTGCCAATGGTCGTGCGGCGGCGGAGCACGAAAATCCGGCGTGCCATGTGAGACGGACGAGATAGGGGAACGCTGCTGCGGTGGTCGATGGGCCGACGAGCCTGTGCTGGCCGCGGCCATGGTTGCGGTCGAAAAATGGCCGGCGTGGGCGGGCCATACCACCCATCATGAGGAGGGCGTGCGCCTTGGAGACGATGGACTCCTTGTCGTGATCTCAGCTTGGCGCTGCATCGCATGCCGCAAGACACACTCGGATGTGTACTGGGCGGTGGCCTTCTTCTCCTTTTCCACGGCTCGCCGGTCCCTCTTCTTGGCCGATTCCCCGTCGAGCTTGGCGGCGGACGCCGGTGAGAGCTCCGACCGCGGCTTCTTCACCATGGGCTTCTTCGCGGCAGGTGGTGGGTCGCCGAGATTCATGTCGTCAACCATGGTGGACAGAGAGAGGGTGAAGGCCGGGGGTGCGGGAGAGTGGAGGCTGGGCCGCGCGTTGGGAGGCCTGCTTTGTCCGTTTACCTCCAAACGGACACGGACGGACAGGATGAGGTCGCCTGTTGGAGTTGGCTTAACAGACACCACCGGACGAGCTCCATCATCAGTGCGAGTGCAAGTGGCACTACCACATAATCGCACCGGACGGCCAGGGCAGTAGATTAAGCTGGGATCCTCCCTGCGGAGCCTGGAGCGGTTAACATGGGCTGTCGGCCCGCCGCGGACGCCGTGCCTCGCGCGCCCGCCCCGCCCGGCAGCGCGTGCTGCGCTGGGCAACTCGGCGCGCCTTTTCCCACGCGCGCGCGGGATTCACCGCGCCTGCGCCTGCCCCTGCTGCCCCTCCCCGGGGGACACCTGCCTTTTCCCGCGGACGCGACACCCACACTGACCCTGACTCACCGTCCCTCCCAGCGTCTCTCTCAGCATCGCCATCGCCATCGGAGCTTCGGCCGCGCCCAGAACGCTCGTTTTGTCCACTGTTCCGGTGCCCGGCTCATCTTCCTTCAAACCAGCCGCTTCCATCGCGATGGTGCTTGACCCCGAGTCGTTGGCGGACCTCCATGGACTGTTCCCTGGGCATAGTTTACTACTCGCCTGCCAGTGCCATACATGGATTGGTCGCGTACGCGCGTCCCAGGGGGGCGGGGAAGGCATTAAACGTCGGCGTGGTAAAACCGAACTAAACTGGTGCAGCAGAGCCATGCATGTGTGCATGTCGATCCTCTTTTCTTCTTTTCTTTCTCACTTTCATTCACAGGGCAGGGGCAAGAAAACTCCTTTTGCCAGTTGCACAGGGTAGCATATGCACGATTCTGTACTTGGGTTTTATGGGGTAGGCCATGCTGCTCCTGTAGGTTATGTACGCTGCGCTGCGCGTGCGTGTTGAATGTTGATGGAAAACCAGGGTGGAGATGACAAGGGTTCAGTGGTCTACCGCCACACTACTCGTGTCGTGCTTCCTGTACGCTAGCTACCACTACAAAGTCCCAACCGTCAGGAGCTACGTAGTACGTGCGACGGTTGGCGACGTTACATGCACAGCACTTAGCCCTACAATGATTTGAGCCCTTTACACATAAGCACACACCACACGAGTACGTGACAACTTGTCACCTTGAGCAACCAGATGTACAGTGACCATCCGCCCATACAAGCTAGCCCCAGCCAGATTTAAAAGTGCGCTGTAGCAGGCAGAGGCAGGTTATCCTGTGACTGGCTGGGGGCGTCCCCGACGCACAGGCACAGCCACAGCCACAGCCACTGGTGGCGTCCGGCGTGGATTGACTCCAAACTGTGGGGGCCAGGGCCAGCTTTATTAGTTTAGCACAGCGGTCACGGGCCACATGCGTGCATGTGCGACGCTCGTTGGATCGGATCCATGGATGGATCGCTCGCGTACCGACGCAGTACGTTCCTCCGTCCTCGACCGCCAGCCTCGCATCACATGATCCCATTACGACGCAGACGCCGATAATGAACGGATGAGCAGCTCCACCTCCCCCGCTTAAATGTCCGTACGTACATGTAGATGCATCGCTTCCCCGCCCCGCGGGAATGGATGCACGAGTTGGGTCACTTTATCTCTGTCAGTCACATTGGCAAGCATCTGAAACAGAACTGCGCGCTCTCTCTCTATCTCTATCTCTGAACGGGACTGCGTGCTTGGGAGGGGGGCAAACACCAACAGAGCACAGTGGCGTTGTGGGAGCCGCGCGTGGTGCTGTGCGTGCCTCGCCTTTACTTGATGTTGTTTTCTGCATGCTGCATGCAACGGCGACGGACGGACGACGAATAATGAAGCTCACTGCGTCAGCCTTATCATGGCGAGCGATGCCGATGTGGAGGGCCTCCACTCCGTCCGGCCATCTCCGCTGCGCCCTGATCCAAATAATCAAGTGCCCTGTCGAACGGAAATACTATTACCTCTTACTAGTACATACTAGCTTGGCTTGCTCGGTTCCTTTTCCCGCTCTCGATCTCCTTGGCTTGTACATGCAATGTACGTACGCGCGGCGCGGGCGACGCAAGCATGCGAGCGTGCATGCATGCCGGCTGTCCGTCCACCTGCCGGTGCTGCATGCGTCATCCCTGCTCACTTACCTTACCTACTGTGCTGTGTTTTCTTGGCGCTAAGCAGCAGCAGTAGCAGCAGGAGGGCGCGCGTGAATCCGCTGCACTCAACCAAACCAACCACTGCATGCATGCACACCATGCAGGCAGGCAACCGGTAAATGATCATCTCAACGGGAAAATGGAAATACGTACTCCTACTACGAACTCAGCACTGCACGGTAGTAGTAGTGCTTTCTCGTATACGTACCTCTCATCTGCACATTGATGGCTTGAGTTTGATCTGGACCGTGGATTGCACGATCAGACGACCAAAGCATACGCCTCCACCACACATCGGTTGACACATATTTAATCAAGTCTTAGTCAAGTGATAAAACATATAAAAAAATATTGCACCGATCTTCATATAAGATCCTACAAATATAGCATCGACTGAGACTTTGTTAAACCTTATTCAACTGAGAATTTAACAATCCTGGTAATAAAAGGATATGGCTAGATCTCAATCGACTGATATTTAACTAAGTCTCGGTGAAGACATAACATACGAAAGAGAGAAAAAAACTAAAAAAGAAATTTTGCATGAATCTCAATGTAAAATCATACGGATATGTCGACCGACACTTAGAGCATGGTTAATAGTATAGCCAGATGATGGTCATATGACTGTGTCATGTCATTAAAAGTTAGCATTATTAATTACACGTACAATAGGGCTGACTATAAAGTTGATATAAGGTTGCTACTTTTTCTTAATTTCTCTCCATCTCTCTCTTCTTATCAAATGTTTTTATCTAGGAGCACCTGTGGAGACGGGATCTTGCATAGAGTCCACTCCTTCACTTTTTACATGTCTTTTTTTCACATAGGCAAAAATTTCATGTAAGGCGTATAGCTCGCTGTTGTATTTGCTCTTAACAAGACTGGTAAAAGGTGATAAATAAAAGGTCAACAGTACCACAGCGGCACCCACGTGGCTCCCCGTCAAGAAACAAGCAAGGATATCGATGTTTCTAGTGCG